>NC_052049.1:97870565-98170565 GCF_903992535.2 Arvicola amphibius | reverse complement strand
CTACATCTTTAATTTCTCAGGAAAACGACAGAAACAACAAATATCTCTTCAAAGAAGGAAAGTAGTCGTGGCCACAGCACAAAGGGCTGTACTTGCTGGAACTCAAAGTGTTTCAGCCTTAGACATAGAGGTAGTGTTTTTATGCAAAGACGGGTTCATTCTAGTGGAGGTTTCTTTAAAGCAATTAAATGCAGCCTGTTTAAAAAATAAATAAAGAAGGAAAGAGAAGGAGAGAGATGGGGGAGGGAGGAGGAAAGAAGAAAGGAAGGAAGGAGGGAGAGAGAGAGGAGGGTAAGGAAGGAAGGAAGAACGAAAAGAAAGGAAGGAAGGAAGGAAAGAAGAAAGGAAGGAAGGAAGGAAGGAAGGAAGAAAGAAAGAAAGAAAGAAAGAAAGAAAGAAAGAAAGAAAGAAAGAAAGAAAGAAGGAAGAAACATTAAGAAAAAATCTAGGGACAAAACAAATATTCACATGAGGAAAGTACATTCCGTCCCAAAGATGATTAGCATCCTAACGCCAAGAGGTTTCATCTTTCAAATGACATCCCTCACTTTAAGGTGTTTTTTTTGTCTTGTGCACATGCACATGCATGTACTGTTGGCATATAGTCAATGCGTGAAGACTTGCATTCATGTCTTTTAGGCTGATTCTGCTTACACAACTCCCAGAGAAGTATATGGTTTGCGGTCACAGAAAACACAGAAGAGAAGAAATAACAAGGAGATAGTAACAAGAACAACAAAGAATTATATCAAGTACCTACTATGTACCAAACACTATTCTGAACACATTGCAAGAAATGTATTGATTGAATTTCCATATCAAATATCTATTAAATAGACACTATTCTGACTGACTTCCAGATGGGAAAATAAGGCTTAGACCAGAGATGTAGGTCATTAAGGTGTCTGTCCAGCTGGCAGGGTAGCAGTGTGCCTGGTTCACATGTACGAAGACAACTCCAGGACCTTTGCCACTTCATGGGTATGACGATCAATAGGAACCCAAGATGACCTTTAGAAACACTGGCATAGCTTTTAGAAAAGATAGAGGGTCATAAAAGAGAGACATCTCAGGTAGCTAAAAAAGTAAGCTCATCTTTCAAACTAAACAAACAAAAATGAATGAACTTTGACAGTGAAGGGACTCAGGTGACGTGGAAACACTGTGTGATGTTCCTTAAGGGAAAAAGAAGAAAGGTTTTATGACCGCAATGGGCAAAGCAATTTGAGAGCATGTATCTATATCCCCCTCTCTCTTCCTCTCGCTCCCTCTCGGTCTCTTTCTCTCTGTCTCTAAAATTCAATTCTCAGTGTACATAAAGGCTCCAGGAAGTCTTGTAGCTGAGAAACCAATTTAGCATTGCTAGAACCAACGTGTTTCAAACACAGAACCATGCGCTAACTTGTTCGCTATTTTCCCTTCTGTCTTCTGCTAGTACCCTTACATAGGTAAAACTTCTCACTCAAAAGTCAGCTCTGTTGATGACATTTCAGTTCCATGATTGATCGGTCCCCTTCTAGTTCTGCCCGCGAGAGGACTGCTGTAGGTGTGAGACATTCGGTTACAGCAAGTGACACACACAGTTAAAAGGAATGCAGCTTCAGGCTGACCTTTAGCAGAAGAGTCTGTCTCTATCAAAATTCTGCATACCCTCAAACTCTGGATTATACTCGTAGTTATCACAAGCGCGCACACACACACACACACAGGTGCACACACGCTCGTGTCTGTAACCAAGAACCTTTGCAGCAAAGTTCCTGGTGTTATTGTTTAGAATAACCTTGATGTAGACACAGTACAAACATCTATCATATCATATCATAGTGGAATGAAGACACAATTTGTAGTATATTCCTTCAATGAATACCAAACAGCATTGAAACTGACAAATTTCAAGTCCACAAAATAAGGCTGACTCACAGGAGCCCACTGAGCTACAGTCCTCTCTCTCTCTCTCTCTCTCTCTCTCTCTCTCTCTCTCTCTCACACACACACACACACACACACACACACACACACACACACACTCACAGAGAGAGAGAGAGAGAGCGCCACACAGTGGCTGCTTGATAGTAACAGACAGACAGACAGACAGACACATACACACACACACACACATACACACACACACAAATCTAAGGAGCCACCTGCCTTCTCATCTCCCTCAAGGAACAGATGTCAAACTTCCCCAGGATGGCAGTAAACCAGACACCTCTCCAGCCACACCTCTCACTGAGCATGAGCCCACCAACTCCCAGCTCTCCCCTCTCCCAAGTGACCACATGCCTGCAGAAAGTAGCCAGACATGAGCCGGTGCCCCTTTATCGAAAGAGAATCTGGGATGTGTGGTCAGAAGCGTCACCTCATCTCCCTGGCACCCCTTTATACAAAGAGTCTGGAATATTTAGTTGGGGAGCTTCACCCCAGCCCCTGGCATCCATTTTTGAAATGTTGGGTGGAAAACTACATTCCAAGCTCCCTCCCCTGGGAGTTGCTGCAGTCCAAACTCCACATCTGAGAAAGCCCACCAAACAGTGACCCTCCCCAGCGAGGGTCAAGACCACTCTCACAGGCTATTTAAACTGCCCCCCAGAGAATGAACATGTGGTCTCCCCTTTTCCCTCTTCAGTGGTCATTCCAGTTTTTTTTTTCCACTCCGTGTTTTCCCGGGGTGGGGGTGGGGCATCCAGGAATGCTGGCAGCCATTAAACCTGGGCAGCTTTTAATTTGGTCTGATTTGGTCTGATTGGAATTATGGCGGAGAGGTTTGTAGGTCAAAAAATACTTAACAGTTATGACAAAATTTATTGTAGAAAGTGTGCCTAATGGGACAGAGAAGTGAGTTATAGGAAGGGAGATGCACGTAGATGCCTTAATTTGAGGATTATAACCAACCTCACTGCTTCTGGCCTTTGAGTGTCAAACTTCTCATTTTCTAATTTTACAAATGGCAGCAGTTCTGGAACTCAGTCTGTATCCTCCTTCTCTCTACTGCCTGAGTCAACCTGTTTCCTAAACTTAGTCTATTTATCCTCCTACACATTGGGGAAATGTACTCACTTCCTTGTGCTCATTACCAAAATTTAGTTAGAACTGTGCCGTGTCTAACCTGTATCACAGTACCCTTTCCTGATGTTTTATTGCTGCTGTGATTTCTATTTCCCTGGCTGTATCGTATCATTGGACTGCTATTGCCATGGGGACCCTTCGTCACAGTAATCTTACCAGGTTGTACAGAGTTTGAAGACCATCACCCCTTCTCTGGGACTGCACATTAATTTTCCATCTCTCCATGCAGCGCATCTCATCATCTGTAAGCAGGTTCTACATAGAGTGCTCTCCCCTTCGTCTCCAGGGCTCTGGCTACTTGCTTTTGTAGTCTTCTGAAGTCTACCCTTCCTTCTGTCACCTGTCCCCGTGTTTCCTTTATGCTTACTGGTCAAGTGTTCTTACCAAGTTTTTACCAATTTGAAATCCAAATCAAACAGAATACCCTCTACCAAAACATCTCTTTCTGTCTCCATATCCTGTAGTGTGGTTCAGCTCACCCATCTACCACTTCAACAGCCTGTGCTTATTTTCATTTTATTACTCACCAGAATAATCTTTGGTTAACATTTAGGATCATATTTGTCTCCCCTTAGGACCATGTGGTTCCATTTATGTCCACATTTTTTAGTCATACTCAACATTATTATGTTCTCAATAAAAGGGATTGAATGAATGAGGAAAGAAGACACACCTTCTTATGTGAACTTATGTGAGTTTAAGAGTAGAACAAGCTGTACCCTGACAAACAGAGTGACCAAAATCACAAGATATAGTTCATGCAACTTTCAGAAGGAAACATTCAGGGAATCTTTCAAAACACCAGTGTCCGCAAAGGAATATTAGGCAGAAGGCAAGAAAGAAATCCAGTTCAACACAACTCAGCAGCCAGTGTTGGTTAAAACTTTTAGAGTATGACCTCAAGTGATTTATTTTAGATCTATTGAAGCACAGTACAACTTTGGAAAATGTTTCCTGGTGATAAATATTACAATAAAGCTTACTACATGACTGCATTGAAACTCTTTTGCAAAGTGCATGTGACACCTTCCAGAGCATGGGTTTCATTGACTGAGAAACAATACTCAGGGTAAAGGTCTTGGAAGGCAGAATCTGGGATAAACATAATAACCTGGGAATTTAGGTGTGGTGTGGCCCTACAGAGAGCACAGATCACTATTAACCACATCGATTCCCAGCTTTCCAGGCAGCAACAGACGTACACTGCTTCCATTGCAGAGACAACCCTGTGTGCTCAATGGTAGTAGCTCCTCTAGTGCTCATCCGAGAGTACAAGGACCTCGTGTCTTCTATGAAAATTGAGATTTTTTTTTCAGGGACTTAATAATTTATAAATAAATGTTACAATAAATATTCTTTCTTGGTATGCAAAGGCCACTTAGACTCTCTTCAAACACAAGTGCACACACACTCATGAGATAAAATGATACGTATTAGCAGTCGGCTTGCTTATTTTTCCTAGCTTTTGTTTCTTTTTTCCTCCCTGCTTTTGACCGTCTTTTCACAGATGAGAAGCAGAAGCCTCCTCGGGATATAAATTCTGTACTAATGGAACTTTTCACATGTACCAAGAGCAGACACATTACAGCAAAGACTTGAAATCAGAAGTGAACTTTCCCCCTTCACTTTGTGTAGAAAGTCACCCTCTTCTTGGCAGTACTTGGCTCCTTCTATAGGGCACCATCTCTCAGCTCTCCTCTGATGGGGAAGGGAGACCTTTTGTGTCAGGCGTGTGTCCTTGCTGTCCTTTCTAATTAGATGACTCAAGGAGTCCCAGGGAGAGCAGCAGAGCAAGACCAAAGGAGGAAGAACTCAGCCCACAAAGTTTCCAAATCATCAGCTTCTGTTGAACACACTTCATTTGACAGTAAAACATAAATACAAATATCCCCAGTCACAATCAGTTCATACTTCTTGCTGCTTTATTTGATTCCTTCTCTTGCTTTGTTCTCCATGGGAAGACAGAATGAACTGGGGACAATTCCAATAGACTCAGTGGCCACTTGGCTTTATGATTAATCATGTATTGGAGACATGCTAAAGGTGTATTTGTCTGGACCTGGTCTGCAGGTCCTTCCTGATGACTGGAAGGAAGGATGTGTGGTAAGACAGAGCCATCCACTCTAGCCAAATCCGTTCTGTTGAATTGCTGGCACATACACCTGTCGGCAGTCAGCAGTATCCCAGGTGCAGGGAAACGAGGGGGAGTAAGGAGGAGAGCATTCTGGGAACACGTTTTTGGCTTATCTTTGATTTTTATCAGTTGGTCCCCAACCAATTGGCAGCTTCTATTTTCAGCCGCGTCTGGGGAGATGAGCACATCTAACTCTTGCCCGCTGTGAACGGGCCCCAGCTCACGCCTTCCTTTTCTTTGTCAGTATTGTCCTCTAGGAGGCTGACACCCCCGTGGGGCACATAACACACTTTCTCTGATAGCATCCGCTTCTCCAGGCAGGAACCGACTTAATAGAAAAATAATAAATGCCTAGGAGTGACAGTGCTGGTGGAGCCCCCAGACACAGGTCTCAGAGCGTGTGAGCAAGGCAGTATTACCTCACAGTGCAGGCGCTGCCTCCTGGGACAAGGGAAGGCTGCTAGCTCAGAATCCTTACCTTCAGGCCAAGGAAAGTGGTCTCCAAGGAGAAGCGGTCAAAGGAAGTTTCTTGTATTGCGAGGAAGTATTGGAATGGCGTGTTGTGAATGAACACGGCCTGAGAATTGTCAGGGTGGGGGGCGTGTTGAGCTCATAGTTGAGTTCAGAGGGGGTAGATTGGAAACAAGAGAGAAGCTAAAGAAAAGTGAGGAGAAAAGAAAAGGGGGTGACTGTGGTGCTGTCTTCTCACCCAGTCCCAATCACCTTCCCTGGTTGAGGTGATGATCCCCAAAACTGGAAGTCACAAAACAGAGGGAAGCAGCAGGCAAAATGTTGTCAGAGTGGGCCTGGAAAACAACCTCTCAGGCTCAGATCTTACTCCACGCAGGATATTGAAACCTTCAGGGTACACTGTTATGAGAAATTATAATTAATAGTTGGGAAGTCTAAGGGCCCGGGTTGAAAGCCCCAATCTGCCATTTGCAATTTTAAGTCGCTGGATAAATTCCATAAACTCTGAACCTCAGGGTCCTGTCTGAAGAAACACTTTGCAAGCAGCAAGCAGCCTTCAGGAAGCACTGGCAACTGTTGCGGGTAGGAGCTAAGATGCCGCCACTGTTCTGGGGCCGGGCACCAATGGAATCCTATATACTGTGTCCCGGGGTCTGGTGTTGATATGTGTGAGTGCCTGTTGGCAAAGAGGAAATCCAGGTGAACTGTAACACACTCTTTGAGAAACCAGTGTTCCGTAGCAAGCAGAGGAGGCTCACTTGGGTATTTTGAAAGAGACATTTAGGCAAATCTTATCTCTCCCACTAAGTTGCTTATCTTGGGGAGGATGAGAGAGGACTTGTGCGCAAAGTGAAAGAAAGAATGGGGTTGTTTCACGTGTCTCTGTGGCCAAGAGTGGTCCTGTGAGCAAGGAGTCATCCCGTGAATTTATCCGCTTGGGTAAGAGAGATGGAAAGTAGAGGGTAGGCATGTAGCTCGGTAGTAGATTGTTAACCTAGTCTGCCCCAAGTGCTGGGTTTAACCCCCTCTCCCCGGGAATGCTAAGAAAAAGAGACTGGGAGGGGCATGGGGAGAGAAAAAGGGGTATGGAGGCAGGAGTGGGAGAAAAGGAATGAGTAAGGAAGGAAGGAAAGGGAGGGGAGTGGGAAGGAAGGGGTCTTTGTTATATAGCAAAGTCCAGAAAGAAGAGGGGAGGCAGGGAAGAAAAGAGAAGAGAAAGGGGGGAATAGACCAAGACTCACCTTTCTGGACTTTAAGCTCCTCTCTTAAGGAAGAGACAGGATTCCATGATTCCAGATTTGAAGATGGCCTGGTTCCTTCTGTCATTATGAGGCAGTGGTGCTGCCCATGTCCTTCAACCTGGCCACCCACCCAGACCTCTTCCTTCAGCAAGCCTAAACCAGTTTGAGAGATCCCAAGTTATGGTAGCTCAATCTAATGGTTTTCTTTTTTGGAACAGGGTGAAAGGCAGTTAAGTTGTTGACTTTCAGTCCAACCATCCGCAAACACCATGAGCTACTCTTTATGGTGCAGTCAGCTTCATGTGAGGTATCTTCCCGCAGAAGGCTGATGTGTGCTTTCTGAGCATGTTCAAGACTATGGTATTTAGTACACTAGATGTACTAAGTACATTTCAGGCTTGGTACTTTAGATTTAACAAGATTTACAATTTATGGTGGGTTTATCAGGATGGGACCCCTAACAAAGATTAAGGGACATTTGCAATAGTTGTGCATTATCTCTAACTGGTGAGAAATCAATGTGATTGTTTTTTATCAGTTCTGTCATATGACACACACAAATGCATGGGTCTCTGCTTTTGACTGTCAGCTCCTTAGCAGTGGGGACCTTGTTGACTGTGTGTGGCCTACACAATTGGATCGTTCTTGTATAATTTTAATGAAAGGTATGGCGGGGAGTGTTGAAACCTTCATCAAAGAGAAACTATTTGGTGACAGCATTAAACAGGAATGTAGCAAGAACTGAGCCTTAGAGCTGGAGACATGGCTCAGGGGTTAAGAGCACTGGTTGTTTTTTCCAGAGGTACTGAGTTCAATTCCCAGTACCCACACGATGATTCAAAACCATCTATAACTGTAGTCCTATGAGCTACGATTCCCTCTTCTGGTGTGCAGACATGCATAAAGATAAAACACTCATATGCATAAAATAAATGCATAAATTAAACACCAGTGCAGCTCACAGCAGAGCTCTGGAGGGGCACAGAGCTGCTACTTTCTAGACCAGAACATAGAATCTACTTAAAAGAAGTCACCCAATTGTGAAACTCATTCTCAACTGACCTATGTGTTAACACTTTTTTGGGTACTGGGATATAGAAGCCAAAGTCATCCCATAGACCCAGTGTTAGCCCTCCAGCCCCTGACTTTCCCCATGATTGTGTCCAATTGAACAAACCTACCCTGGTCAGGCTAGGGCACAGGGACCTAGAGATATGTAGCCAAAGAACTTATAACATTGGATTACCTTGGAGACACATGCCTGACAGCAAGACAGCATCTATAATTTTCATTTGTAAAAAAGATGAACCAGTCACCTTTTATTGGACATTAGTTCTCAAACAAGTTATGAAAATATTCTGCCACAGTTGAATTTTGATGGAGGAGTGTTTATGTGTTACTTTTATTATTAATAAAGAAAACTGTCTTGGCCCTTTAAGAGAACAAAAAATTAGGTAGGCGGAGTAGACAGAACAGAATGCTGGGTAACAGACAGTGGGGAGAAGCTTCAGACAGTCGCCATAGTGAGTCGCCATGATTCTCCTCTCTGAGATGGACGCAGGTTAAGATCTCTCCTGGTAAGCCATACCTCGTGGTGCTACCCAGATTACTAAATATGGGTTAAAGAAAGATGTAAAAATTAACCAATAAGAGGCTAAAACTATGGGCCAGGCAGTGTTTTAAAAAAATACAGTTTCCGTGTAATTATTTCGGGTGTAAAGTTAGCCGGCGGCCGGGTGGCGGGACGCAGCCCGCCACTTCACACTACAGAATTTTTCATGAATGGGAGCTGGGCAGGCGATTGTTCAAGAGTGTAGTACCCTTCTATAAATGGAGGCAGAGCTTTTCTGTCCCATAAACACACAGAAACTTATCTTAATTACAAAATGTTCGGCCAATAGTTCAGGCTTATTGCTAACTAGCTCTTGTTGGCAGAGACTATTTGTTTATACCTGCCTGCCCAGATATGAAATAATCACACGAAACTATATTAATTATATTACTGTTTGCCCAATAGCTTAAGCGTATTTCTAGGTAGTTCTTACATCTTAAATTAACCCATTTCTATTATTTTGTATATACCACAAAGCTTGTTGATTAATGGCAAGGTTCCGGGGCGCATCTGTCTCCTTTGGCTGCTACATGTTGTCTGTCTAACTCTGTCTTCTTTCCTCCTCTATCTGCTTGGAATTTCTGCCTTACTCTATTCTGCCCTGCCGTAAACCAAAACAGCTTTATTCATTAACCAATGGTAACAAAACATATTTACAGCATACAAAGGGAAATCCCACATCAAGCTCTTACAATTAAATTAACCCATTCCTATTAATCTATGCATTGCCATGTGGCTCATGGCTTTACCTGCCCTCTAGCATCTTGCTTCCCTGTCAGCTGGTTTATCTCTCTTAACTCCGCCTTTCTTCATCCCAGTCCTCAGCTTACTTGTTCTGCCTAACTGTATCCTTCCTTACTATTGGTCAGTCAGCTTCTTTATTAAACCAATCAAAGCATAATTTATACAGAGTACAGAAGGATTATTCCACAGCACCTCCCTCTTCAGTGTACTTGAGTTGCAACTCATATTTGTGTTTCTTATAAGAAATGTCGATGCAACAAAGCACATAGACTGTCCTCCCCATGTTAGCCACCACAGTGCACCCTTTCACCATTGTGGCTCTTAATTGGTGTACTTGATTTACCTGGGGCAACCTCACTGTAAGGTTCCCACAGTGCCTCTGTGGGGAGGGGGTTGTAAAATCCTGCATCAATATCCAAAGCTTGACAGTTCTCCATATTTAACCTGCATGAGCTTCTTTCCCTTCAGAGCAGATTGGGCGCATTCAGGGTGGCTTAACCATAGACAGCATCATTTATAGTGGGGTAAGAGCTATTATCTCAGAAGGTTCCATTGCCTCCTGTCTTATCCTAAGAATCACAAGTCTGTTTTGTTCTTGAGTTTGGTTATATTTATGCCTTTCCTATGATTAGCCCATCCCAAGGTGATTGCTTGGGCATTCCAGAATGTCACCTGTTTATGGGGTCTGCTGGGTTCTAACAGTGTGAGTGGCTGATGCTTGGCATGAAATGTAGGCACTGGGGTACCAGGCAAGTGTTACCAAGGCAACTGGACATTGTATTCATGTCTTCCTTTCCGTTTTCAGTGTGGCTCATGTTGAAATTATAAAATTAAAAGAACAATAGTAGTAATAATGAAGAAAGAAAACAAAAGTGCAGGCAAGGCAATAAAGCAAAATGTGGTAGTTGTTGAACTAGATTCAAGGATCTTTGGGAGAATTTTCTCATCTTATGTTGTTTGAACATTTGTATTGTCTCTTTTCCAAACAAGCTTTCCCAATGCAATTCAGGCTGGCCTTGAACTTGCTACCATGCCTAGCTTAGTGTGAACCATTTTGCTAATTAAAATAAAATTCAAAATATATTATACCTGAAGGGCTCACTATGGAATGTATATCAGGGTGCTCACAAAGGAAAATTAGGCAGGAATAAAGGGCATTTTTGCTTCTTTCCCCAAGCCAGCATTTCTTCTGCTGACTCAGATTTCCTTGATAAGCCGACTTCCTCAAGGCCGGACTTAAAGGTTTCTTCTCATTCTGTTTAGGAGAACACACAGCTATCCCCAAACAATATTCCAGTTGTTAAAAACAAACAACGAAAACCAACCTTGTCAATGGTACCGGGGGAGCAGCGCTTTCCTGGTGTGCCGCTGTCCCAGCTTCCCTCCACCTCACACAAAAAGAAAGAAGAGTACTTAACTACAGACGGGGTTTCCATCCAATGTTTCTGGAAACTCTAACTATCAACTTTTGTTTTGTTTAATACTTCCTGATACGAATTCTGTTTTGTTCCCTCCAGTGATTTTATTTGAGAAAGTGGTGTTATATGAACAGGCGTTCGCTCACCCCAGAGAGAGCCCAGATCACAGAGCGAAGAGATAATTTCATTCAAGTTTAGTTTGTTGAGCCAGTATATCAGGGTTACCTACAGGAGTATGGCTGTCACTGGGCCAGCAGCATTGTGGGAAAGTCCACTCTAGCATCTAGGAGTGCCCCGCCCAGATTACAGGCAGCTCCAAGCAGCAGCGCCCCACCTCCCTGGGTCCTTCCCTCCCCCAGTTCCCAGCTTGTTTACAGCGATTATAACTAAGTTTTGTAACTTTCTGAGTCACACAACTTTGATTAGCTTCCTAAGCCTCATGAGAATTCATCTTCACTCCAGGAGGGAATGTTTCAATTCGGAGGCGATATTTACACAACAGGTGGCCACGGAGCCTCAGATTTGTTAGGTGCAGTTCCAATTACTAAAAAGTTTGTGGTTAAAACAGGCAATGGTGCATAAAAAAAAATCTGTTAATTTCAAAGGCCTGTTTAGGGTTCTCTAGAGGAACAGAACTGATATAGTGAAAATATATATTTATAGTAAATACATAAAGTTACAGCATGGGTAGTAAATTATATTTAATTATTTTATATCAGATTATTATATTTAATATTGTAAACATATATGTGGGATTTTCTAGACTGTCTTAAAGGCTGTGGTCCAACTAGTCCAACAATGGCTGGCTATTCACCAACAGAAGCTCTGACAATCCCGTTGTTGTTCAGTCCAGGAGGCTGAATGTCTAAGATGGCCTTCAGTATATGCCAGAATCCCACAGAAGTAGACTCTAATGCTGGTGAAGGACTTGCCATTGAGAGTGAGGGCCAGCAGGCAAAGAGAGCATGCTTCCTTCTTCCATAGACTTTATATAGACTTTCAGCAGAAGGGGGTAGCCCAGGCTAAAGAAGGACCTTCCTTCCTTGAAAGATCTGGATTAAAAGTGAATCATTCCACTTCAATGATTTAATTAAGAAAAACAAACAAACAAACAAAACAAACAAACAAACAAACAAAAAACTCTCACAGGTATACCCAGCTGCTTGAGTTTCAGTTAATTCCAGATGTAGTCAAGTTGACAGCCAAGAACAACCATCACGGTCTTGGTGACTAAGTGCACTCTTAGAAACTGAAGTCAGTCTATTCTACCTACAGGGCTTCACCAAGGTGGAACTGTATCTCTTTTTCAAATAAGTAGATACAATTTGGGGTAAGGGTATCTACTTGAACACAAGTTTTTTTTTTGTTTTTTTTTTTTTTTTTTTTTTTTTGTTTTTTTTTTAACATCCAGTTCCAAAGGTCTGGACCAGCTTTCACCATCACATTATGTCCAGTTCCCAAGCAATCACCAGCACATCGTGGCTGAGAAAATATGGTAAAATAAAAGAACAAGGAAATTACCCAGCATCTCCTCTTACATGTTTGACCTGCTAGAGGAAACACCCACTACATCATCACTCTTGCTTAGAACTTAGTTATCCTGTCCATCTGACCCCAAAGACAACCAGCTAGACACATGTCAGCCTTTCTGACTCTGTTTGCTGTACTATGGGAGACACGGAAGGGTGGATTAAAACGACTTCTCTCCCCCAGCCCCCAGAAGAATGAGCAAAATTACTGGACCAAGTTACTTTAGAATGTCCTGCAGGTAACAGTTTTGAACTAATCCCATGATCCAGTTGGTTTCTCTACCCTGCAAAGAGCCCACCTGTGGGCTGGACTTTGGTTTGCTCTCGTTGTTTATGAGAGGCTAGGGTGCTTTCTACACAGGAAACCTCAGTGTTTTCTCCCTGAGAAACCACAGGGACAGCCGCAGCCAACACAGACTCCCACAGTTGTAAGCACAGTTGAAGAAATTTTGATTCAAAACTCCATTATACAAGGTCAAGGCCAGAATATATGTTCCAACATGCCATCAATTCTCTAGTAATCATATAGTATTTTTTTTAAAAAAATCAATACTTTGGGGTCAGCCTGTGGTATAACACCCATGGAAGAGAACCTTTTGTGGAATTTATTTTTCATTACATTTTTGTCCAGTGCCCTAAATTTTCAGAGGGAGTTATCAGCTCCCCATATTCTTTATGCATTCTGCAGGCTACTCCCTCCCTCCACTCCTCCAGTCACGTTTTTGAATATGAAAAAGCTTAATGTATTCTTTCAGAAAAAAACCCTTTAAGGCCATCTTCATAAGCACAACCATTTCTTATTTAATAAACAATCGCTGTCTCATTAAATGTAAATTAGTCCTTTATCCTTAGCTGTATTTGTTGAATCTATTACTTACTGTGTTTACCAAATTTGTTTCCTTTGGCTCCAAAGCTTTCTGTAAACTTTTCATAAATAGGAAGCTGAAATGAAGGCAGTTTTTCTATGTCAAACCACCTGCATTAGCGGCTTCAACTAGAGTCTTATCATGGGCTCTATGCTCCCCGTGTCCCTATGCCAACTGTCTCGGTCACCTGGAAACCCCCCAGACAGATTTCTGACTGTGATGCAATGCCCCCCATCCCACCCCCACCAAGTCAAGGTTGTCCTCTCTGTTGTGTGTCACAGAAATCAGAAGCTGGCTGTGGGTGGGACTGTCAAGGCTTTGCAAAGAAGAAGCCCTGTCAAGAGCCGTAATGGGTTCTTTACAGTCGCCGCAGCCTTGGACACGTGGATCACTGGGACTCAATATGTCTGCGATTCCTGGCTTAGAAGGGCCCCATGGAAGGCCCATCTGTTCCAGCAGGCATCCCATAATCAGACAGGATGCTTGGCAACACAATGCCAGATAATGGATATCTGAATATTTTTGTAATTTCCAGGCCTGTGCCTAACAGCTTAGCAGTTGGCCCTATGTTTGAAGAAAATGGATAATAATCATGAGTAATGTGGCAGTTTCCATTCAAAAATTTCAAATGGTGCTTAATTAAATCTTCCAATAACATTTAAAAGCCAAGGTCCTTCCCGCTTCTGCCAGGATCACCCAAGAAGAAAAAAAAAAAAAGAAAATAGGACATTCCATCAGACTGTGAAAGACTCGCTGTGGCCGGGACACAACAGGCACAAATGCTGTGGCTACCCACTCAAGCACATTCCCTTTTGTTCTCCCTAATGCCATTCTATATGTGGACTAGGTCCAAGGCAGCCAGGCTGAGCTATCATCCCAGGATGAGAATGCCTAGCTTATTTACATGGTGTCCGTGAGAACAGACAGCCTGTCCATTGAACAGCCTCAGGGTCTGGAGAAACATTTCCAAAAAGGTCTTCTTTTGCCCTGACCCACAAAGAAAAGGACACCCCACTCATCAGGCCAGCTGGGTTCATTCTGAGTTTTCCTGGAGATGGCGGAATCTCTATGAAAATCTCAATGCCATGGCCACTCATTAACAAAGGTTCTCCCATTTTAGAGATGAGAAGCTGAGTCTCGGCTCCTCTCCCAAAGGCTGAAAGATACGACCTGGTTCTTTTCTCTTCTTTTCACCCCAGTTTGGTCTGAAAACCCAGGTCTTTTGTCTGGACTCCTGTGGCGTTTTTCCTGAGCATTTCGAGTGACTACTTCCTGTGTTAAAATGAGAGTGTTTTTATTCTTCCGGTCCCCATTGGGGCCAGGCAGGAAGTGGTGTGGTAGAACGATTTGCTGCAATCCTGCTTATATTCACTGTGCCCATCACCCAGAAGCCTTCAGTGCACCCTTCCACGTGGTGAGCCCTGTCAGAGAAAGCCTAATGTGTATGGCCTTCATTATAACCCCCAGTCCTCACCTTCTCTTGTCTCACTTTCCTGAGGTGTGAAATCAAGCAAACGGGATTTACCCTCTGTCCTCTAGGGGAGCTTGAAGATTGGCAAGGTGCCAAGGAAATGAATGGATGCCTTAGCATTTCACAATATCCCATTTAAAGAGAACAATCTAGAATCAAGAAATCTGGACCGATTCTTCTTTATATTTTGTTTCCAATTTATTTCTTCCCTTTTTTTTATTATTATATTTTTAACTTGCTTTTATTTGGGGGGATTTGGTGTGACTATAATTTCAAATCTTTTATAAATGTCTAGACCAATCCCAAGGAAGCAGCGGGGCTGAAGCGGGCTGAGACAAGATGCAGTAGGTCAGGCCGCTGGACCGACAGCCCTGTCACGCTGACTTATGATGGATGAGGGAAAAGTCTATTTCTCATCTGCAGTGGGGGAGGTGAAGTGTAAAGAAAGATGCACCAGGCGTCTCTGGGCGATTCATCTTCTAGGAGATAAACTCTCAGAAGCTGGGGTCCCGTGAGGGGAAGAGAGGGAATGGAGGAATTGAATTCATTACGCCAAGTGTAATCTCACAAGGAAATGCCCAACCTTCTATTAGCGGCACCCAAGATGGAAGCCAGGGAGGGCCGGATTCTCCCTCATATTTGTCAGACGCTAAAGCAGGCGTGGAGGGGAGCGGCTCAGACTTCTCTCTTCTCCGTGTAAGCAATCATGCCCTCCAAATTCCTCAGGGGTCCAGGCAAGGCCCAGGGCATCTCTAGTGGATCAGATCAATAGATGGCAGGCGCTCAAGGCAACCTCTCTGGAGGCTCTCCTTTCTGGGCCGAGGTCTGCTTTCCTCAACTTGGTCTGGATTTTAATATCTACAGAAACCTGACACAGAGGGACAAGGGTTAGATGTGAATAATCCCATAAAAACTGGAACGTGGAGCTTTCTCTCCGAGAGTTATTCACCTTGATGTCCATTTCCAGATTTTAACTGTATGGCACTGAGCTTCAAGCAATGAAGCTTACAACTAAAACCAGGAAGGGTGGAGAGCCCCACCTTGTCCTCTCATGCAGCATTACTGGACTTGAGTCCCCCAGGTCCTGAACAGTATGAGGCACACCAGCCCTACTCCCCCACAAAGCTATGGCAAGCCCCCACCTTCTGAGCTTGCAGCCTGGAGATTCAGCATGCTGCTGGGATTTCAATCTCTACCCTGCTTTTCCTTCCCACAGTGACCTTGAGCAAATCCTTTTCACCTCCCTGAGACTCAGTTTCCACATCTGGAAAGCTGAGATAATAGCTACCTGCCTCTTGGGGGCAACCGGCAAGGCTTAATTAATTAATGTTTGGCAAAGCTTTGGAGACCTTTGCTGGAAGAACTCGCGTGAGTGAAAATTATTATTATTATATTACTGGAGCCTTAACTCCACTTTTGCTTCTGAGGCTAATGATTATTTCTTTTCTGAAGGAAAAAATATATTAAATTTAACTGCAAGCAATTTATTGGGGAGTAGGGAAGTTTTCCATTTGTCAAGGACATCACCGTGGAAGTAATTGGAAGTTCTTGCAGCCCCTCTGGGGAAGAGTATAGGCAAATACTTCTTATGCCTCAGTCTTCCCTGGCCATTCGTCCTTTGCCCTTCCCCCTTCCCTGTTCATCACTGCTTCCCCTAGGACTCCAGAGTGTTAGCTTAGGTGGCCTAGGGCAAGATCCCACCTGTGGGGTCCACAGGGCTACTCTTTTGTAACTTCCCTTCCTCTAGCTCCTGACCCCTTCTTTGGCTTGGCATAGAAGCCAGCTTTCTTTAAGAAACAATACTCTTGTGGGGAGATCAAATAATTAGGCACCTTCTCTACTGAAGGCATCAAACTGAGGTCTTGCATCCCATCAAATATCTCTTCTAGAACTGCAGTCTGTTTCCCCTTGGAGATAAAAATGATGAGAGGTATTGATAGCCTTTGTCCCTTTCATTTCCCTGTCTTAATAAATTGCCTGTCTCCCCAAGTCAGTTTCACGTTGGCCTCTAAAGCAAAGTCACAGTGCCTCTTCAATGGCTCTTCAGAGGGCCTGTGGGTGCCCCTGCAGCTGTATCACTGAGCACAGAAATCCTGGGGAATTTGCCCTGGGCTGAAAAATTGGGTACTTGGAAAGTAACCCATTTTTGTGTTTTTAGGACACTTTTCCAGTCTTTGGCAGTGGTTCTCAACCTTCCTAATGCCAAAACACTTTAATACAGTTCCTCATGTTGTGGTGATCCCCAACCATAACATTATCTTTGTTGCTACTTCATAACTGTAATTTTACAACTCTTATGAATCCTAATGTAAATATCTGTGTTTTCTGATGATGGTCTTTGTAAATATCTGTGTTTTCTGATGATGGTCTTAGATTACCCCTGTGAAAGTATCCACTGAGCCCCAGGGGTGACGACCCACAGGCTGAGAACCACTGGTCTATGGGCTGCCTCCAAATGTTAAGATGTTAGAGTAAGGCTCTTACTGTCTATGCTTATAGCATGTGACTTGGAAATTAAGAATTCAAAATCCAGATCCCTCATTGCAGAAGGGACTGGCCAATCAAGAGAGAGATTTTTCCACTCCTCTAGGGGCAGCTGGGCCCTGAGCCACCCCCAGTCTCAGTGACTGATTTACTTGTTAGCGGCAGGGTCTGCTTCTCCTATCTCTGGAGGCTCTAAGTCTGAGGTCAAAGAATCAGCACGGGTGGCTTCTGGTGAGGGCTTGTCTCCTGGCTTACCCAAGGCTACTTACCTGAGTGCCTACAAGACAAAGAAAGGGACAGGATCTGCTTGCTTTGCTTTCGGGGATTTTTCTCCTTCACATTCCCAGGTGTGTGTGTATGTGTGTGTGTGTGTGTGTGTGTGTGTGTGTGTGTGTGTGTTATGTATCTATGTCTATGTCTATAATATTCTAATGCATGTAGGTAGGTGCACGTGTGTGCAGGTACATGTGCCCATAAGTGCATATGTATGGGGGCCTAGAAGTTGATGCCTAGTTTGTTTCTCAATTCTTCTACACTATTTGTTGAGTCAGAGTCTCTTGTTGAACCCAGTGCTTGCCAATTCTGGCTATTCCAGCTAGCCAGCTTGACTTTGAGATCATTTGTCTTTGCCTCCTGAGTGCTGGGACAACAGGCATCCACCATGTCTACCTGGCTTTTGTTAATGTGCTGGGGATCAAAATTCCAGTCCTCATGGTTTATGGCAAGACTTTTATCCATGCATCCATCTCCCCAATTCCACCCAAATTTTGTGAGGTAACATTGACTTATACTACACATAATCAATGCCCAGAGATTGGAAAGATATGTGGTCCCGAAACCATAGCTACAAGCAACAGCTCCAAGAGGTCCCTTGTGTCTCTTTTCTTTCCCATAGCCTATTAATTGTTTGTTTTTATTTTTATGGTAGAAACACTTGACATGAGATACACCCTTTTAGTAACCTCCCAAACACATTTGCTTCTTACATTCTTTCTGCAGGCTTAGCTTCCTTTACTAATACCCTTAACACGCATACACATACAAGCATATACACACATGTCTCATGTTTTTACACACACATTCAAATGTACAGCTCTCTTAACACTCACACACTCAAACGTGCTACTACCCTTTCATAATCACATCCACACAAGCATGTCCACACTTATCTCCCAACAAACCTCTCTTCAAGTCGGCTTCCTGTGTAGATGTCCAAGTCACAGCACTTTTTCCCTTTACGGAAAGCCCTAGAGCCTGTCACCTGTGGTGTCTTAGCAGTGTGAAGCACCGTGGCACTTGCCACCTCTCAAGTCTCAAGTGCTTGTGATCCTCTCCTTTGAGGAATGACAAGCTTAGTGAAAATGACAATCCCATGAGTAGACACCAAGTCACACATGGTGGCTGTGCAGGCTGTGTACTCTCCAAAGCCCAGGCTAACTCCTCATCTATCTGTGGTCACAGTGGCATTGGTTACTGAACGTTTTATTCCCCAACCTTAACGCCTTTTGATGTCCCTGCTACTCTGTCTGGAATGGCATTACTCTAGGCTCTGTCTGGAAAAACCCAACCTTGATTCCTGGACCAGACTGAGTTCTTCCATCTGGAGAAGTTTCTAGGTCACTTGCTAAGGCAAGAAAAAGGCCATTTCTTCACCTACTGCTCTTGTACCCATGTGCATTGTAATTACCAGCATTCTTCACATTGTGTGAAACATCTTGTAATGATTTATTTATTTACTTACTTGTGTGCAAACATGCAGGTAGGAGCAAGCCACAGGCATGTGTGTGGAAGTCAGAGGATAGCTCAGGATTCTGTTCTTTCTTGACACTTGTATGAACTGTGAATGGGACTCGGGTCATGAGTGGATACGTTATTTGTCATGTTTCTTATGTTCAGAACAAAATCCAGGTCTATCTACACTTTAATCATGTTGTGTATGTCCTAGAAGGATGTTTGAGAAAAAGATGCCACATTGTCGGGCACTGTGCCGTATGATGTCTGATCAACCTGACGTTTGCTGAAATCCAGAGTTCCCATGCCCGTAACAAAACCACACATGCAATTTAGCATTATGAAAAAAGGCCTTTCTTTGAGCTGACCATCAAGGGGAGGACGTCTTACCTTTGTTCTGCCTGCGGCCTTATCAGCCCTCAGCTTGAAAACACTGCCTCTCAGGGCAGGATGAATCACCCCCGTGCACGCCAAAGGACTGCAGCGGTCAGGAATGAAAATGGGATGCCAAGAGAAGATGACATTATTAGAAACCTGGTAAGCGGGTTCCTGGTGTGTGCTTTTAACGTCGCTCCTGTCAAGAAAACTGCTCCACACCAGGCCTCATTTTGCCGCAGTCAATACAATCCTGATAAGACCTATCACAGCGCTTATGGGGCTGGAAGAAATTAAACATTTAGGGGACTCCTCCAGCGCCACACTGATTGAGCTCAAATGATGCTGCTAAATTGACAGGTGCACTGGCCTGTTCAAGCCAGTCAGTCTTCCTTGCTGAATGTATTACAAATTCTTTAACAGCAAGGAGATAAAAACAAATCAAGAGAGCCTTTATTCTGCCTTGATGCTGTTGTCTCCTGGGGAGAGTCTCGGTGGGCTTTGCTCTGTGTGTGTGTGTGTGTGTGTGTGTGTGTGTGTGTGTGTGTGTGAGAGAGAGAGAGAGAGAAAGAGAGAGAGAGAGAGAGAGAGAGAGAGAGAGAGAGAGATGTGTCTGCATGCATGCGCATACACGCCCACCTGCATGTGTGTGTGCATTCAGTGAGCATGCTTGTGTGCAGGCAGGATGCAGCAGGAGAGCCGAATTGCTGCTCAACTCATCATACACGCAGTGTGAGTCTTGAGCTTTCCAAGGTTGACCCTCTTTTGCCGGCCATTCTGTTAATTGAGCCAACCGTGCCAGCTCCTGAAATGCAAGGACAATCTTGTCAGCAGGGGAAGGCACCTTGCACCTCTTAGCCAAATGCAGCGCAACCTTAAACCGATTAATAAAACTCTTAAAAGGATAATATTGTTGGGTAAAGCACTAAGGTTTTCTGCTCTGGCTCGGGTGGTATTTTTATGAAGCTGTAAGCTGATTCTAAAAGAGAGCTGGAGAAGAGGGAGCAAGAAAGAGACAGAGACGCTCATAGCCCGCAGCCTCTTGTTTGCGGATTATTTTCCAAGATGCTCAGTAGAATATCAATCGCCTGTGATTAGAAGTCCTGACAGGTAGTACCTTGCACGGAGGAAGCTTTAGAAGTGAGGGCAGTTCCTCTGAGATGCCACGCATTCCAGACTTGGAAAAATGGCTCTGCTGAGGTTTCACCCTCTAAGTGGGCAGGGCTGGCAGTGGGACTTGGGAGGGGAGAGGAACCAACTGGAGACAGCAGGTTTGGAAGACCCTCCCGTTCTATTCCAGATGAGGATCTGGTCAAATCCAAACTTTTGGAATGGAGGAGGTGGTGCATCGGAATGGAAGGGGCTTAATGACCTAAGGTCACATAGGAGTCTAACCCTAGTCACTTGAGCAAACTCTGACCAAGTAAACTTCAGAAAATCTCCCTCTGGGGGCCATTATCTGAAATCAAGCAAGCCAGGCATGGAAAAACTAATTGCGCCTCTTCTCACACAGGAGGAGGTAGAGTTGAGCTTACAGAAGTAGGGATAAGAGCAGAAGTCACCATAGGCAGAGGTTAGGGAGGGCATAGAGACAGGCTGAGCATCGGGTTCAGAGCCCTGTTACAAAGGCACAGTAACTTCCCATGGTCTTCAGCAAACAGCGGATGTGCAGCTCTTAGCAATGTGCTATGTATGTCACAAAGAAATGAAAGAACCCAAAGAAATGATGCATTTTGAAAGAGATGGAGATGCTGATTGCTCAAACTTGGTTGTTATACACGGCATACATTGTCAAAGGATCCCATGGCCTCCCAATGAAACCTTACTGTCAGAAAGCTTTTCCCAGGCCCATTCTATTAACCCTTGCATTTATGGCTGATCATGTGATCGAGCATCATGAAAATGATTCTTTCTCTTGTGTAGAAGTGGTCATAGATTCAGATGTGACCCTACATAGGTGTAGGTATGCAAATGCAGAGGTATACACACTTCTGTTTTAAGTAGCCTCAGAAACTGATGGACCCATCCCATTTATCCTCCAAGATAACTCACTACCAGCCATAGAGGAGCAGGTGAGCAAGATGAAGCATGGTCTTGGTTTTCACAACCATCTATGAGATCTGGTGCCCTCTTCTGGCACGTAGGCATATATACAGGCAGGACACTATACATAATAAAGAAATAAATCTTTAAAAAAGAATCATGAGGACTCTTTGTGGTAGTGGAGACCCTTACAAACACGTGACATTACTTATCCACTTTTCCTAGTTGTGAACATTAAATCACGCCCCCAAGGCTCTCCTCTATGGCTTCCTACCTCTCTTTTCTTTCATTCATTTTTTTCTTTTCCTTTTTTTGGACAAGATTTCATAAATCACAACCAGACTCACAATTATACCTGTCATGGGGTGTGGGTGTGGGTACTGAAAATGTAACATAAAATCCAGGCTCTTGAGCAATTTTGATTCCCCAAATGTGCCAAGAAGACTCTACTCAAACAGCCATTGAATTATATCCCCAGCATCTTTTTTTTAGTAGTTTTGTTTAGATGATTACAATAAACATCACTTTTAATTTGCCGGTTTTAGAAATTGCTTAATGTTAAATTTAATAAAATTGCACCATTTCTGTTGACAAGAGTTTAGCTACTGTGATACGCAGTCTTGCAGCCATCACCACAAGTTTAGATTGTTGTCATCCCAAATGAACCCTTCAAAACTTATCTGCCCCCTTCTCAATCCGTTTGTCCCTTCACCCTCAACCCAGGAAACTGCTCGCCTGCTTTCACTTTCTGTGCATTTGTGTCTCCTGGACTTTTTGTAGACATGGGGCCGTGCATCTCTTTGACCGCTGTCACTGGCTTCTTTTCACTTGAAGCATCATGCTTTCAAGGTTGGCACAGACCGCCACACGTGCCAGTGGTGTTTGCTTCCTTTCATCAGAACGCCACATCCCTGACACTGACATATCTTACCTTTGTGTGGTGTTTTACTCTTTTTTGGGGGAGGGAGGAGGGGCCGCCACCCAGATCCCAAATAAATCACACATGGAGGCTTATTCTTAGTTATGAATGCCCGACCTTAGTCTAGTTTATTTACTTCCAGCTTTTCTTAAATTAGCTCATTTACCTTTTGCCTCTGTGCTTTTTCCTTGTCTTATTTCTGTCTGTCTTACTTTCACTCCTACTCCATGGCTGGCTGGCTGGCTGGCTGGCTGGCTGGCTGACTGGGTGGCTGGCGTCTAGTGTCCTCCTCTCCTTGTTCTCTCATTGTTCTTTTTCTTCATTTCTCTTTCTGCTTATCCTCTCTGCCCTCCATGCCTGCCCACCCTTGCTTCTGTCTTACTTTTGGGTGTTCAGCTCTTTATTAGACCATCAGGTATCTTAGACAGGCAAGGAATCACAGCTTCACAGAGTTAATCAAATGCAACATAAACAAAAGCAACACACCTTAAAATAATATTCCCAACAGTTCCCTTTTTTCTTTCTAAACAAAAATAAAAAAATTAACTTTAACATAGTAAAACTGTATATAATAAGAATAATTATTAAATAAAGACTAATTCAAAATGTACTGAATTCCAATCTATTTGTGTCTGGTAAATTTAAAGAAAATACTCCATAATCTATTTTATCTTAGTAAATTCAAAATTTTATACCTAACTTTCTTTCTATCACATCTCAGGAAAACTGCAACTATAACTATCTAGTCTTCAACTCCATCAAAGGCACCAAAAGTATATATTATTTTAAATAAACAAAAATGCATTGCAAATGACTTTTAAACTCTAGGAATGACAGACATTTGACAGCCTGGACAGTCACCCAAAGTTTCTTTACAATATTTGGATATCCATCTTCAGCCTACAGGCCTATAGCATCTGACAAACTTTTTAATGAAGCAGGAAATTTGAAAAACTGCTCCACCTATATTGAGAGTTTGTCAGTTACTTTCCTGCTTCCTGTAGATTATCTGTCAGTTTCAGAAGTTTCTTACTGCAGGACCATCCCACCTGTTTTGGCAAAGTTCAGTGGTTACTTTCCTGTGAGTCCTGCCTGTTCAGCTTATACAACACACTATCAAGCAGTCTAGGCACAAGGAGCTTCTTGCCCAAATGGCTAACTTTGCAACATTGAAAGCAAACTCCATAAAGAGTTTCTTTGATGCTCATCGTCTCTGAAGTAAATTGGTGCTGCCAGGAACAGATGTGTCTAATTGTCATGAAAGGCCCTAACTTAACAAAACATTTAAATGCATATTCTGTATATAGTTGAAAGGTTTGAAGACATTTATTCTATTTAAAATATATCTCTATATGATCTGGAAAGGAGACCTGGCATGTCTACAAATTTGATTATTATATGTGACTAACTACTGACCTGTGTTTCTTGATTATCCTAAATACTTAATAATAATAGCTTTCAGAAACTAGACTATTACCTTACATTTTTTAAATGAATTGCCTAGGTACAATACCTTAAACAAGAATAGAAACATATATACAGTGTTGTAACAAAATTTACCTTAAATTTGTATCAATAACAAAAGTCCTTTAAACAAGAATAGAAACATATATATGGTGTAACAAATTTGACTTTGAATTTGTATTCATATATCAAAATCTATGCCAATGCAAAATATCTGAGATAATAGCTGTCTTTTTAGCCTATATTCCCCTAAATTATAACAAATATCTATGGTCCACAAAAAAACAAAGATCACCCATACCCCTTTCCTTTTGGAAAAAAGTCCTCTCCATACTGCTTTCTGCTATCTCTGCGTGGACAACTTCCTAGGGTCCCTGAGAAAATTTTGAGATAATGACCCAGTCCTGGGATGACCATTTATAACATTTTTTTTTTTCAGTTTTCTCAGGCACTCCATGGAAATAAAGGCCCATGTTGGGTGCCAAAATATGTGCTATTTTACTCTTTTGGGGGGCCTGCCACCCAGATTTCAAATAAAGCACACACAGAGACTTATTCTTAGTTATGAATGTCTGCCCTTAGCTTGCTTCTTGATAGCTTTTCTTAACTTAAATTTTCCCATGTACCTTTTGTTCTGGGCCTTTTCCTTGTCTACATCTGTATATCTTACATTCACTCTTACTCTGTGGCTGGTTGGCTGGCCCTTAGCATCTTCCTCTCTTTGTTCTCTTGTTGCTTTTGCTTCTCTTCTTTTTTGTTTCTCCTTCAAGTTATATTCTCTTTTGCCAGCCCCACCTGTCTTTGCCCCCTGCCTTGCTATCAGCTGTTCAGCTCTTTATAGACCATCATGTGTTTTAGACAGGCAAAGAAACACAGTTCCACAGAGTTAAACAAATGCAGCATAAACAAAAGCAACACACCTTAAAATAATATTACACAGGGCTGGAGTGATGGCTCAGAGGTTAAGAGCACTGCCTGCTCTTCCAGAGGTCCTGAGTTCAATTCCCAGCAACCACATGGTGGCTCACAACCATCTGTAATGAGGTCTGGCGCCCTCTTCTGGCCTGCAGGCATACATGCAGACAGAACACTGTATACATAATAAATAAATCTTAAAAAATAATAATGTTACACAACATCTTACACCAACATTTCCCATCTCTCTTTACAGAGCCAGGCTCTAAGTTCACATATCCCAGAACTGGAATTCTGGTTAGAGCAAGCAGAGGCTTGCATTGTGGTGACCACGCAGGGCAGTGCTCCCAGAAGTTCAGCTTCTATCCTGCATTTTCTGCTTCTCTTTGCTGCATTCCTTAGAGATCATTTCATGGTTTCATTCTTTCCTGTACTCTTGCTCTCAAGACCTCCGAGCCCTGCTTCCTAGAAGAGAAGTACTCAGATCATCCAGAGCTTGCTGGAAAGCAGAGTCTCAGGCCTCAGCCTCAGGGTTCTTCACTCAATCCTTGTGAATCAGGACAGTTTTTCAGAAAATTATGATTGGAGTGGCCAGACTTTCTATTCTAGTTTTACTCCTTACCCAGAATCCAGAACCTTCTTGATCCTTAGTTCCAGCTCTGGACAACACCTCCTTTCCAGAGACAGGCATATCCACCACATTTGTATTACCATGGCCTTCATGTACTCATCCCTTCTATTCCTCAAGTATCTACTACACTTGAAACACACGTGCAACAGCCTGGCACTAAGACCCACTATAAAGGACCTCCAATTGCCAAAGCCCAATGAGAGGAGGCCCACACTCTCTGTCCAGCCAGCTCTTTGTGTTGACTAAAGGAATCTGCATTGCCTTGGATCCGGGAGGCATCATTCTTCTCTCTGTGTGAGACCCACACCCAGTTTCATCCAGTGGCATAAGAACACATAAGAACCATGACTGAAGATCAGCCAAAGAGAGGAGGCACTGAGCTGGCAAAGCCAACTGGATGCTGTCTAAAGCTTATTCCCACTCTTCAATGTGCTCAGTGCACATTGGAAAGACAGGTGACAGATGACAGACATCTATGGCACTTGAAGAGGAGAGAGAATTGAACTTACAGATTCCACAGTCATTTGAAAACTCGACAGTGACAGAAAGATGCTTTTATAACAGATTTCAAATGTGACTCAGAGCGTCGGTTTGTTGAATGCTATTCTCATGGGAACTAGCACAAGCTAAAATAATAGTTTATGCAAAGTTATTTGCTCAACAAAGAGAGATACTTCTTGTGGAGCATGCACAGTGGACTCGGAAGGGACTCCAGGTGCAAGCAAAGCTCCTCCCACCATTCTGGTTGTACAGGGCAAATGGAAACAAGCCAAGGCAGCAAAGAGGTGCAGTGAGGTTGCTAATAGCCAGGATGCTGAAACTAGTGACACTCTATGGCTGTAAGCAAGTCACTTAGCTGCTCTACAACTCAAACTAATACTATTTGAAAAGGGATAACAATGTAAGTACTTGGTGATCAAGATCTGTGTTCCCAGAAGTCAAAGAGGCTGAGACGTAAAAGCCAAAATTTTAAGGCAAGCCTGGACTATCAAGTGAGTTCAGAGATAGGCTTACCTATTTAGCAAAGCTTTATTTCAATCATTTTTAAAAGTTCTGTGCATATTTCTTAGTGTTGGAATGTTTGCTCTATTAGGAATAGAATCCAGCTCCTCTCCAAAATCCGTACAAGCTTTTTCCTGCTGTGATGCAGAGCAATTCTGGGAGTGCTCCCTAGTTCTTTGTGAGAGGGATGTGCATCTAGAGAAAACCCTTCCATCCTTGTGGGAGCACTGAGTCCAGGGGCTGGAGGAACTCTGCTGCATTGACGGTGGCTTTCCTTGTGACCTTTGGTCTCCTCTCCATTCTTTGTTTGCAAACTGAGCCTGAAAAGACAAAAGGGGACCCCCTCCCCGCAACCCTCTCTGTTGCAGATCCTCCTTTCACCCCCCCCCCCCACCGAAGGCTGCACTCTGAATCCCTCACTATTTAATTAAACAACACAGGACTCTTCTTTTCAGAAGTAGGTCACAAAAAGCCTCATGCAGAGACTTCTTTTAGGTATCATAGGGTTCAGCGGGGGAGAGAAAGCACATAATGAAGAACGAAAGATGTCTTCTACATGTCTAGCTCTCTGTCTTTGTGCAGGGCACTCATGCTGGGGACACAGTGTATGTGAAATAGGCTGGATCTGTTTACAATAAGGAGGACCAACACTAAGATATTTTACAAATTCACAGCAAGCCAACTGCACACAGAGCCACTTGTAATAGTCTGTATACATTTGCTTGGGGTCCTTGTACAGCTGGGTGCTCTGTGG
The DNA here is from genome assembly GCF_903992535.2 of Arvicola amphibius. NCBI lineage: Eukaryota > Metazoa > Chordata > Mammalia > Rodentia > Cricetidae > Arvicola > Arvicola amphibius. The sequence goes on along the minus strand of NC_052049.1, from coordinate 98,143,692 downwards.
CATGAAGACAGATGTTTGGAAACAAGCAGGGCAATCTCCCTCTATTCTAGATAGGAAACTGTCTGCCCAAGGATTTCCTAAGGAAGCTGCTGTGGCAGACCTGCAAGAGTTGCCCTACTATACAAGGACATACATTGGGTGTGTCCCCAAGATCACCTCTCAGAACTGAGCTTCCTTGGTGCACAGCACTTGAAGATGGTCCAACCAGATATGGACTGTTTGTGTGCATTGTTCTTTGGGGTGGGAAGAAGCAGTCCGAACCTCCCTACCCCCACTTCCAGCTGAGCCTGAATGGTTTGGTGCCACGTCCCTACTCCTGCTTCCTTCCTTCTGCCTTCACCTGGCTGTGCTTTACAATTCTGGGTGTGACAGATTTTAGCTGCCACTAACATTCGTGTTGAGCATGTCTGTCCTTCCCTTTGGATGAGCGTGGCTCACTGAAAAGCTCAGTGGAGATGGCTCCCTGAATAGAAATGCGTGCCAGACAAACAGGCCAGGCCGCTCGACATCCCACCGAGGCTGGGGAGTTGAAAAGGCCCACGTCGCCTGAGAAATGAGGCTATTAAGGTGTGACACGATTCTCACTTTCAGTCAGAGGCTTTTCAAGCTGCTGTAGAGCCCAATCAAGAGGAGATGAAAACTTCTTCGGTGTCTCAAGATATGCCCCTCTCAAGCTGATGAAGGAGAGCATGTCTGGATGTGGGTGGAATGTAAAACGGCTTCTTGACTTCTGTAACTTGGTTGAGTCTGCAGCCCCCAAACGCACATGTGCCTGTCAGCTTTCACAGGGCTCAGGAGCCAAGACGAAGGGCTGGGGACGCAGGACTCAGGACTCAGGAAGTAAGCTCACCTATCAGCGAGTGGGAGCTATCGCTCCAAGTCAATGTACTCTGCCTCTTCCTCACAGGTTCAGGGAGTCCTAGACCTGGGGCTTTGACACTGGTAAAGTCACCAGTCTCCTATCCCCGTAGCAGTCCTGAGATAACTGACTTATAGAGAGAACTCCAAAACCTCGGGGGTTTTAGCCCTGAGCAGCTGAGCCCATTGCTTTTTAGGCCAGGAACAGCAGAGTCCACTGTAGCAGGGGCATGTGGCAATATGTCACTGCTTGTATCATGAGCCTGTGAACAAAAAGGACAGACTTAACAACCAGGACTTTAGTCCTCCTGATGGACACAGATGCAGTGACCTAAGAACCTTCGTCCCCATTCTTAAAGCTCCTACCCTCTCCTAATAGGCTCACCCTGGAAACCCTTGTCACTGGAGAGGGGACATTTCAGATCCCAACTACTGCAACCTGGAAAAGGGTTGAAAAAGCTGTGTAGTGAATCCTAACCTGTGCCTGCAGCCATGTGCTTTTTATGTCATTTTAATAAAAATCTTGACCCTTGAAAGTAGCTTTGGAAGAAGGAAAAGTGGCAGTACATTCTGGCTCTGAGGAGTCACCATGGTGTTCTTTGTGTTTGTCCATCTGTAAAGTTCCTACCTTTCAAGTCATGGAAAGGAAAAGAGGAAATGCCTTCTGCCTACTGCCTCCCAATGAAAGCTTGTAAGTTAGCCTGTGTGGTACTCAGATGGCCAGAGAGTGCACACAGGAACTCGAACCATCAGGCAGGCATCGAGGACAAGCTTTCTGTGACTTCAGTTTCCCACAACTGTGAGCAGAAATGACCTTCTTTATTCTCTCTCTCAGAATCACTTAGAGATTAGTTCTGGAGCCAAGCTCAACCAGGGCCCATCCTTCAAAATGTGTCCTTCCTAAGACCACCAGACAGATGCTAAGAGGACCTGTGGTACCTCCATCTGCTGTTGTTTCCAGGCCCACTGGGGACTCTGGGGATTCCAACTGAATTATCTCAAGTGACAAACAGACTCTGAAAGGAGAACTGCAGTGCATCTTACATCACCAAGGTTAAAATTTCATTTCATTCCTTGTCTGATGTTATTCAGGAGTGTTATCTTCCTTCCTGCTCAATAGGCAATAGAAATATAAATACGTTGGTAGAAAGCCAGCCTTCCAGTGAGTGTACCGGAGCTGGGCTGGGAGGAAGGAGTCACTGTGGTTTGTGCTATCTTTCCCTACTCTGCCCCTGCCAATTAGAGGAGGGGAACTACTTTCATCAGAAATAAGAGCTGACACCACAGACTCCCCTTGCTTCGGAGTGTGGCTTTGTTCACATGAGAAACACACAGCGTAGGCTTCGGTCCCTCTTTAGCTGTTCTTCAGCACAATTGGAATAGATAAGAGGGAACAATGGGATGCTGGTGTGTGACATAGGATTGACCCATAGCAAATGGGTTGCAGATAAATGACCACCCCACTCTCCTTGAGGCCCTGGGCACACTTCGTTTCTGGGTGATGGTCTCCAGAGCTGCAGTCACCATTGGGCAGGTCCCTGCACTATGCTCTGCCCCAAATCATCAAAGGTTATGGATGCACCTGGGCCTCTTATCTTAGTGTTTGACTCTCAACCAGTTGTACTATAGAGAATTTCACTGACATCAAACATTGGCTGAAGACCAAAGACCACTTCCCCTCGAACAAAAGAAAATGCCTAACATGGCTTGAGGGTGGAGTTCAGCAGTGGAGCACCTGCCTATCATGTGAGAAGTCCAGAGATGAATTCCTCAAGTGCATGGAAGGAAAGAAGAAAGGAAGAAAAGAAAAAAGGAAGGAAGGAAGGAAGGAAGGAAGAAGGAAGGGCATAATTCAAAAGAAAGGGCTAATCCCTGATGATAAATTCACATATAAGATCATATGGGAACACATACACCTTCCAAACCCCTCAAAACAGAGCAATGGGAGTTCCCTCCCCCCGTGAAGTTTGAAAGGCTAAATGCTAATACAAATAAGAAGACAATTGTTAGCGTCAAAATCTCTCTAGCTAGATGTTATGCATTTTAATCTTAGCTCTCTCAATTTCTTATTGTGCACCCTTGGAGAAGTTCCTCAGACTCCTCTGCAAAACTGAGTGTGAAACTGTTGCTGTTGGCGCGCATTCTGTGAAACTAGAGAAGCTAATCTCTGTAAATGCCTCGCACCGTGTCTAGCCCATTGGAAGCACCCAGAAATATCAGTGCTCAACCCACTGTAAATAGGATGCTGCCATGTGGGGAAAAGGCAAGTTGCTAGGACTTCGAGGTCAACACTTTTGAAATGTGTTCTGACTCCTGACTGAATAGTTACAGTCAGAACCTCTGTTTAGCATCAGTTCCCTTGAGGTAAGTCTATGATTGCATCGTCCTCATTAGGACTATCACAGGAGTGTGTGTTTGGAAATACCCTAAAGTCAGGAAGCCCCCATAAATCCTGAAGTTAAGGACATAGCCTCAGAGATGATCACTTAGAAAAAAAATAGAATTCTATGGAGACAATTAGCAGCGTGTGTTTCAATAATGGACTTCCTCAGACGTTCCATCTTGCGGCCATCTATCGAGCCTTGTACTTCTGGAGGCAAAGGACAAATGTGGAGAATGGCGTCTCTAACAGAGTCCCGCATACCAGTCAATATAGCAATCAAATACGGCTGCAGACAAACAGACCGCTTCACCTTTTAAAGCAGTGGCTTTCAAATTATAGGTTCACCTCACATTGTTTTTATAAAAAAAAAAAAAATAAGACTTACAATTGGAAGCTATTGCGTTGTATAAAATATCAGACCTTCTTATGAAGGTGGCCGAGAGCATGTCTGCTGTCTGACCCTAGTCTCCAGCAGGAGTCTCTTCAGTGCCTCCAAGGAAATCCAGGACTCCCTAAGTCGCGGCTTAAGGACAGATATTCTAAAGCAGAGACTCCGATAGACTCTTATGGGTTAATAGCAATTTTCCACTTTCTTAGATTTATTAAGATGAAGTCAGGTCAGACAAACCTCATTTCCTCAACTGGCGTTGCTCTGCTGGAGGCGCAACGGGCACACTGAATGGACATTTCAGGAGAGCATCTTAGGAGCCTTTCGGTAAGGCTCTTATTGGTCAAAAAACTTTACCCTGAATATTGGCAACACACACCTACAGGCGCTGAATGATGAATTGATCCCTATCAAGCTGTCAAGGTGGCCTGCCAGGGTACACCTGATGCGGGCTGGGCCCTTTCTCATTAAATACCTCCATCAGCAGCTTGGATGAAGACACGGTGATGGACGACACTTATCAAACTTACGGATGACATGGATTTGGGAAGGAAAGCAAATTTCTCAGGTGATCTATTACAGAAAGATCTCGTCAAGCTAGCAGAATGAAAAGATAATGAAATTTCATGCGGGAAAATGTAGTATTTTATAATTAGGTCTCCAAGGCGAAGTATTCAAATACAGATTCAGGCTTAATCCAACTAACTACAGGAGTTAAGGGCTCTTTGAAAAGGTTGCTCTGGTCGGGGTAAGTCCCAGATGAAGAGTTAAGGGAAAAGAGACAGTACACTAGGGACACTGTGGATTCAGAAAAGGGAAACTATAAAAAAGGGTGGCAGGTCAGAAAGAGCAAGCATTTAGGGGTGAATACATAAGAGACTGAGCGCATAAGGCAGTTTCTACACCCAGACACGGGGGTAAGAATGTGGGTTCGTTACTCACTAGCTGTTTAACCATAAGGAAGTTACTTAGATTCTCTGTGCCTAGTCTTGGCACCCAGAGAAAGGAGTGAGTCTGTAGCTCGTCATCTCATCATGTCATCCAAAGGATTCAGTTCAATAAGGCAATGCAGAGGGTTTACTCTTCCCACTGCTTGGCACTAGGTGCACAGCTGAACTGAGAAGGTTCAAGGAGAGGCCATTTGCCCTTGGGAGAGGAAGTTAATGTGATCCAAACAGAACATCCTGTTCAGAACATGGTTAAGGCCCAGAAGTCTAGCAAGAGAGTCCCAAGAGGGCAGCCAGTGAGCTGGGAACCAGAACTGTATAGCAGCAAGTCCGCTGAAGGGGAGTCAGGAAGCGGAACTGTGTACCAGCATGTCAGCTGAATGTAAACAATAAAGTTGTACTTAAGGGTTCAAAAGAAATGCAAGGATAGAGCAAGACTAGCAACTGATGGAGGGAGGCCTGAAGTGTGCAGATGTTGCTCTCTCAAATCTGTAGCATTTGAGAGCAGAATAGTTATCCAATGAATAGCACGGAGAAGACACAACCTGAAAGCATGTATTGTCTAACTAGCTGAAGAGGAAAACCTTGGTTATGCAGGGTGGAAATGAGGGAGTGAAACTCTGCCTAGTTTTTCTGACTATAGATTTCCTGCAAAATCCAGTAGTGGGAGTCCTTCTACATTTTATTCCATGCAAATCCATATGAGTAGACATCAAGGTGAACCTCACATTGAGGGTGGACAAGATACACCGTCAGGGTGTTGCAGTACCCAGGGCCTGTGCCAGTCATCAGGGCACTTTGTGATAAGGTGTGTCTTGGGCTGGGTTGCTGTATTAGTTAGGGGCTCTATTGCTATGCAAAGATGCCATGATCATGGCAACTCTTATAAAGGAAAAATATTTCATTGGAGTGGCTTACATTTTTAGAGGTTTAGTCCATTATCATCATGATGTGACACGGTGGCATGCAGGCGGACATGACGCTAGAGAAAGACCTGAGAGTCCTACATCTTGACTCTCGGGTGACAGGAAGTGGTCTGTCTCACTGGGTATGGCTTGAGCATATATTAGACCTCATAGCTCCCCTCCACAGTGGCACACTTCCTCCAACGGGACCACACCTACTCTGCCAAGGCCACACCTACTAATAATGCCACTTCCTCTGGGAGCCATTTTCTTTCAAACCACCACCGTTGGCTAGGACTGGGATTAATCTGAGAAAAAGCACTAGATTTGTGAGCCAAGAACAGAGTCCCTGGAGTTCTCCTGAGGAGACCAAAGCCATGTCCATGTCTCCCCATGGGTCTCCCTGTGATGTCTCCCAATCCTTGTAGGTCTTTCTGAGAAGGAAGACTGTTGATCCTCATTCATGTTGTAGCCACAGCCCAGAGACTAGACACTCTAGAAGAAAAGAATTTTAATTTACAGGTCAACACCCTACCAAGGAAAGCTGAATCCTCTCAAGAAAGGGTACGTTTCTCATCGCTTGGAGAAGGAGACTGAAGGCATCTTAACATTACTTGAAGAACTAAGCTAGAAGGGACTCTCCAAATTCTCCCAACATGATATCCTATATTTCTGTGAATACTGTCATGAAACAGTTGAGCAAGCCCCAGGATTTTGGCTGTCTTTCTAACAGATCAATGCCATCTTTGGAATGTCTCCCTGGGCATCCGCTTACACTGCTGTCCTTGTAGAACTATCCTTGGGAAATAAGCAGTGGTTCTCTGGAAGGAGAACCACCCAGGAGGTGGAGACCATCCTGGGAAGTACCTGGAGGGCCCCACCAGGAGGCTGGTGATGAAGCTGAGCAGCCAGCCATCAGTGGATTGGCAGCCATAAAGGAATGTGAGAACTAATCGCCCGCCATCTGTCTTCATTTTGCTAACCCCCTCTATTGGATGCCATGAGCAGCTCACTTTCTATATTTATAAACATCCCCAATCAGTCATTTCTCTGCCCGCTGTCACATATTTGTGGCATTAATGCTGGCTGTTTTATCACAGATTGGACTTCATTTCAGGCATAACTCTCCTATACTGTGGTTCTGAGATCTTTATAGCTGTATTACAGTCTATGGCTGAGTTGTGATTACACATCAGGACTTCGAGGCCACAGACGACGATTTGGCTCACTCCCACCCACCTGCCACCCTGCCCTCAGAGGGCAGCTGTAGATCATGTTATATACGCAGAAAAAAATAGGATCGGAAAGCCACAGCATAAAGGCTTACACAACTTTATTCTCAGGATCCCGAGTGGGCTAGGACTGATCTGGGCCGAGAACTCACAAGATGACTTCTTTAAAAACAAAAAGGGCCCTGTCAGATGGGGAGAGTGCAAGAAAGGTGAAGAGAAGACTTTGTGGCCGAATGGGGTTCTCATTACCCTGGATCTCGAGGCTGACAATAAGCGACGACTTTCTTTAATTCAAGTATAAAATTGGGAGCCTAACTGGGGTTTCCTTTCCTTGTCTATGTAATCCTTGCCTCATCCATTCATGTAACCACTCTTCTTATAGAGATGGGGGGACGTGGCTCCACTTTTTGTTCTTGTGATTGGGATCATGAACCTTTTACAAGCTGACCCTAGGAATCACAATTCTAGGAGACATAGAAATCCTCTCAGGAAATCGTGGAGGCTGTTGGAAGGTGAAAGATGCACGTTCTGCTTGGTAAGGAAACACAAAACTCAGGGGTGGACAGAAAACTTTATGTGCTGAGAAGCTCAGGGTCATTGCTAAAGCAAATGAAATTCGAGGCATGCCACACTCATATGCAGACAAAGAATGCTTTTGCACTCTGATCTGACACATTTTCAGTCTTCTTGACTATGTTCTGTTCTCACTCCATCCCTTTCCCAGGGCAGACTCTGTCTCCTACATGTCTAAGATTCTCCACAGACCCCCAGGTCTCAGCATCCAGCATCCTGACATCTCCTCACCAGTATTCTCTTCTTTCTCCCCAGTGGAGACACTCATCTTTCCCTCCAACCCCAAAGGGGAGCTTTGAAACTGAAAGTATCAAAGAACAGGTAGAGGTTCAATAAGTATCTAAAAAACAAAGTCTGTCTTTTTGAAAAAGTGGCCCAGTTCAAAGTTCAGTTCGATTCTGTGGCAATTAGCACCAGAGACTCCATTTTGTTTGGGCCAGTCAGTCCCAAACAGTGGACTCCATAAGTTTTCTTTCCTGTTAGGTATCCAAGGCATGCTTCCAAACTGACACTCCATCCAAAGCCACAACCCAATTCTTACTTTTCCTGATTATTCTCTTGATGGGCTAGTTCCCCTAACCATCCTAAGCCCCCTAGACATTCTGTGTCTCAGAGGAAAACACTGCGCTGTTTTGTGGAAGCTTTTCATGTTGGGGATTTCAAACCTTCCCCCCCTCTGGGAGCTGACTTGAGGCTCGGTGGAAGTGTTGTGTTCCTGTGTAAATAGAGGTCACTGAGCAGTCTCAACCCTCCCGGTGCTCCGAGAACCTGTTTCAGTAGAGGATACGTCCTTCAGGGAAGCAGCATGGCTACACCTTCAAAGCCACACCCCTGCCTGCTTTCTCTACCCTGAGATCTTTTCTAAATGAACAACAACAGTAACCTTGAGAAGGGAACTGTGGACAGGAATGGCCACCGACTGGCACCCTGCAGTCTGTGAGAAGCACAGCAGAAACTGTCTGGCTCTCCTTGCCACTCATTGGCCTCTTCCGCCAGAATGCTAACTATATGCAAATGAAGCCCTCGGCTTTTTATAGCGTCTAGCAGTAACACTTCCAAATTTGAGGAGTATGCGGCTAAAGTTAACTTGCAAGTTAAGCCGTGCTTTGGTGTCGCGCTGCCTGCATCTTAAATTGTGTCTTTCATGCCCATTAGTTTTTTGTTTGATGGTTGGTGTTTTGTTGGGGGGGGGGTGTTGTTAAGTCTAGTTTTGTTCTTATTTTGAATGATCTTGTCTATTTCGAAGAAAAGAATCCTATCATTTACTTAAGGGTTGAATGATGGAATGATGGGTGAATAATCTCAAAGCACGTGAGATGGCGCCTCTCGGGTACATAGTCAACACTCTGTACTTTATCCATGATGTTGCAGTCAGCTTCTGCTTAACTGAGGGGTGACATTCTGAGTGACAGGTTGTAGGTGATTCCTATTGTGTCAACGTCATAACAGAATCACACAAACGAAGTCAGCTAAGAGACCACGAGGCCAGCTATCTTCTGGGACCACTATCATGTATATAATCCATCCTTATATCCCAGTTTGCCCTCTGCGGCTGTTATAAAACACTGACCAAAACAACTTGTGGAGGAAGGAATTGATTTCAGTTTATGGGTTATAGTCCTTCCTTGAGAGGGAAGCCTGGACAGGAGCTCAAGCAGAAACCTGGAGGGAGGAACTGAGCCGATGACCCGGAAGAAACATGGCTTACTTGTTTTGACTGCTTTGACTTGTTCATTTCCTTTTCTTACACAGCTCGGGCTCACAGGCGTAGGAATAGCACTGCTCACAGTTGGCTGGGATCTCCTCCATCAACTAGGAATTAAGAAAATATCCCCATATACATAGCCACAATCAGTCTTACAGAGTCAGTTCCTCAGCTGAAGTTTTCTCATGTCAGGTTTGTCAAACTGACAGACAAAATTAGCTGTCATGATCCCAGATCACAATGTGTATTGATTACTATCACTGGTACATTCCACATATCCACTATAAGACAACCTCAGACTTACTGAGTCTGGGGGTAATACCCTAGCATCAGAGATGGGCCCCTATCTTCAACTCTCTGTCTTCCCAGATTTTATTATGCTATCTGAGACTTCCTTTTAACTAGGTTCTTTTTTTTTTTTTTTTTTTTTTTTTTTTTTGGTTTTTTTGAGACAGGGTTTCTCTGCAGCTTTTTTAGAGCCTGTCCTGGAACTAGCTCTTGTAGACCAGGCTGGCCTCGAACTCACAGAGATCCGCCTGCCTCTGCCTCCCGAGTGCTGGGATTAAAGGCGTGCGCCACCACCGCCTGGCTTTTTAACTAGGTTCTTAAGGTAATATAATAGAATGGTTTCCTTAAGGACAGTGGCTCCAAATGTGGCTCGAGCCTCCCTTTCTACATGTGGATTCCAGTCTGCCTTGCTCCCTTTGATGATCCCACACATCGCTAACCTATTTCCACAGTGCCTGGGAAGCTATAGTTGAGCTGGTCTCTGAGCCCTTAGTTCCAATAGAAGAGATTATGTTCTGGGGTTTTCCAATTCGATTAGGACTTCTATGCTGAATGCCATCCTGCTGGCCCTACCAAGAGAAGACTGCCTCATCTCTCTGAACCTGGAATTTAAATCGTTTCAGAGAAGTTTCAAGCCCCTTAGCAGTAACTCAACACCTTATATCCCCCAATAGATCATGGGCTTCCCATTATCTAATTCTAAAAAGTCCTTGTAGCAAATAGATATTAAAACAGTAAATCTAAGATTTCTGTTTCATGCAGTATTATGGCAAAATATCTGTGTTACCGTTAACACAAGACAATAAACTGCAGTCGGAGGGTATTTTTCATATGCCTCTAGAAAAATTGCCCTAGCAAATGAACAAATCAGGGAAGTAGTGTGCCCTCCCTTCAGACACAGGGCCTTTCTCAGATCAAAGAGCTCTTTCTGAACTTTAATTAGTTACCCAACTAAGTGTTCTAGGACGTGTGGATTCATATCTGCTAAATACAGATGGAGACTCACAGAGGGGGGGAACTCGTATCACACAACATTTTCCAGGCAGCCGCTACTGAAAAATCCTTGCACAGGACCAGAAACACACAACAAAGTTGAGATAAAACCATTTATTCTAAACTGCACTGCACGTGGGTTGTTTCTGCTTTTTGGGTCTCCATAAACGGATGCTATGACATCTTTCATCCCCACCCTCCCTTAAATCGGTTGAGTCCTTTGTCCCAGGAGTCTCCGGAGAGGATATGATGAAGACCTACCAATAAACACACCTAATAACTTAGAAGTCCCTTGACTTGAGGGCTCCTTTTAGCCACGCATGATTTGTTTTTCTAGATCCTAAAAAGTACCAGGATGCTCTATCAGAGCACAAACCATAGGGGCAAGGTATCTTCCCAGGAGGCTGTAGTCCTTCACCCTCAGTGAATGCCTGAAATAGAACTAGTGTTAAAACCCATGCAGGTTGTATTTCTCTTATGCATACCTACCGGTGAAGTTCAACATATATATATATGTTAATTATATATATATTATATATATATATATATGAAGTGTTACTCTAATTAATCTTAACAATGAGAAATTGAGAGTCAAATATCAGGGTAAAAACCTGACGATCAGAGAAGCAACAGAGCAGCCACAGTTGCTTCTTATGGCTTCGATTCCTCAGTCCAAAATGCCAAGATCCTCTCTCCGCACCACCTTGTCACTTCCTGTTTCTTCTCTTCTACAGTCAGTGGCTAGCTCTGCCCTCTGACTCCAAGCAAGTTTATTTGTCAGAACACAAACAAAACATCACACAGCGTATATGTGACATAGTATGAGGTAAACAGTAACTACTAGTAAAGTAGAATAATATACTGGTAGCTGAAGGGATGGCTTTGTGGTTAAGAGTACCCTTTGCTTTTGCAAAGGCTTCTGAATTCAGCTCTCAGCATCCCTGTTCACAGCCTGTAACTCCAGCTTTAGGGCACTGGCACTTTCTTCTTCTCTCTGCTGCTGTCTGTACTCATGAGTATACATACCCATATTCAGACATAGAGCATATACATAGTTAAGGTGAAATACATCTTACAAAACAAACACAAAATCCCGAGTATACAGGAATGGAAAGGGTGGGAATGTGGTCCCTGTATGTGCTGTGCACTGGTGGATACCCGGAAAGTTACTGTTCTCACTGCCTTGTGCTGGTGGCGATGACCCAGCACAATTGTTGACTGTAAGTGTAGCCTCAGGAAAAAAAAAAAAAAGGCTGCTGTGATTAAGGGAAGACCAATGCACAGTACGATTAGTAAGAGCAGACAGGTCACAGCTTAACTGGCTGCACAGCCTTTGTGCTGACACCTGCTGGCGACAAGAGCTATGAGTTGAGTGTGTATCTCCAGGTGCCAGCCCTGTGCTCTTCTTGAGGACTTATGAAGGACCCAATCACATAAAACCACTTGCAACCTTTCCCAATAATTGGAGCCTGAAAAGGGATCTGGTCAGCACCCAGTTTTTATGGCTGCTACCGACCCAGCCAGCACATTCTAATAATACTCCACAGTTGTTAGCCCCCAGGATTGCAAAGCAATTTACAAAGATTAATTACAAGTGCTTCTCAATGTTCTTTGTAGGTAGAGGCAGGAGTGGAGACCACTAAACGGGTGGTAAATTAGCCTCCCGGAGGGCGGGAAGGGAATATTCGGCCTGAGGGCATCTCCTGTTCAAGTCAGTGCTGTATTTGAGAAATAAACTCTGAGCCCTATGAGTCAGCAGGGAAACAAAACTTCATCGAAGATTCGAAAAAGACTCAATTGTAAGGAAATTAGGAGGCTGCGTGTGTTTATTCTTTTACTTGTAAAATGATGTAAACACCCAAATTTGTTACTGCGCCCTTCCACCGGATTCCTGGCAAGATGCCTAAGATTAGCTGTAGTTTCAAAGATCCCAGCACGTGCGGCATCACGGCGAGCAGCGGTGATCTGCTCTTCCCTGAACCAGAACCGACACCCCCATTCCTGAGAGGCTTTGGGGGGACTCGCAGCTGTAAATGCAAAAGTTGAATGTCTGTCAGTTTGGAAGCTGCCCTGAGCCTCCTGCTCTGAGGATCCGTTGGCAAAGACTGGGGAATGGTGGGAGAGAAAGCAGCCATGGGGGCCATGGAGGAAGTGCAGCTGCTGGGTGCCAAGGGGGAGGGGCGGACGCTTCAGTGATGTTCTGTTTTGTTCCTGCAAGGAAGGCACAAATTAAAGTAAAATTAGAGACTTTCTTCGGGCAATTGGATGACGGGAGGAGAAGGAAGATAAGGAAGCAGAGCTTTTAAGGACAGCAATTTGAGAACATCTGAGACAAATCAAGCCAGTGACTGAGTCTTCTTCTTCTTTTTTTTATTGTGGAGTACTTACTGACTTTCTTTTTGGATTCTGGAGGGGTTCCCTTCCCCCCTTCCTTTCCCTTTTTGTATCATGCACATGTAAATGTGATTGAGGATTCTTTCCTCAGATCTGCTGCCTCGGCAGCCTTCCTGACAGCTGGCCTGGCTGGGGAACCACGCTGGAGGCTGGCTGCCATGGACTAGTTCCATGGGCTGCCTGGGGGGGGGGGTGGGGGGTGTTTGCATCCGGAGGGGCTCCAGAGACCCTCTTGAAGGTTGAATCGCTGAAAGAAAAGAAGGAAAAGGCAGAGAACCCGTCCACAGGCCCAAAACCTCTCCCCTTGGCCCACAGGGGGCGTCCAAACCACCCTCACCATTTTCTCTGGCTCCATAACAGGCCGCTCTTGTCAGTGTGTCATTGCCTGTAGAATCTCTGATGCCCAAAGTTCAGGTAGGTCTGGAAAGTTCTAGACCCCACATCCTCCTTTCTTCTCAGCTATGCTGTGTCTTTAGAACGCCAAGAGAAGCTTGTACAGTTGTTTTTCCCCACTCTAGATTATCGTAGCTCATAGACAGCCTTGACGTATTTACACATTTCTCTGCCTCTACTCAGCCTCCTTCTGGGTCTGCCCCTTCTCTCCCGCCCACTATGGCTTCAGGACATATCCATTTGTTTATGATTTTTTTCTTTTTTCTTTTCTGTCTTTTCTTTCCTCTTTCTGGCCAGGCAAATGCTCGTGAATTACCAGAACCTACCTTCAGTGCTTTAGCTTCCCACGGTATCTCTGGAATTAGCTTAGGAGCTCCTAGGGAATCTAACCTTGTCTGTAGTAAACCACCTTTAAAGTTCAATGAGTTTGCATTCTCTCCCAGGTATTTGGAGGGGAACTTAGCGCATTGAATCAGTATTTTGTCTTCCTTCTTTATCTGAAACTCATAAAGTCGCTGTAGTGACCCCTCTAGAGGTCATAGATGGCTTAGATGGCCTCCAGGAGAGCTCCTAAGAACCTAGCCCTAATCTTAAGAACAATTATATCTGTCTTAGTTAGGGTTTCTATTGCTGTGAAGAGACACCAAGATCATGGTAACACTTATGCAGGAAAATATTTAATTAGGGTTGGCTTACAGTTTCAGAGGTTTAGTCCATCATCATCATGGCAGGAAGCATGGCAGTGTGCGGGTGGACATGGTGCTAGAGAAGGAGCTGAGAGTTCTACATCTTTATCTGCAAGCAACAGGAAATGAACTGTAGTGCTGGGCATGGCTTGAGCATATATGAGACCTCAAAGCCTGACTCCATAGTGACACACGTCTTCCAAAAGGCTACACCTCCTAATAGTGCCACTCCTTACGGGCCAAGTGTTAGAACACATGACTCTATCTGGGCCATTCTTATTCACACCAGCAAATATCCTTGTGCAATCCCCTCCCATGAGTAGGGCCTCTATTTATTGATTTAATTATAACTGACAACATAGAAACAAACTATATAGCTCTCACCTCAAAGGAGTAGTTTATTGTGTAGCCGAAAGGCCGGAGAACACAGATTTAGGGATACTCAAAACCCCATCGTCTGACATGGTAAAGGTTTCATGAGGTTTTGTGGTATGAAAACAACAATAAAGAAAGCCACAAATCAAAACACTTTAAAATCCACTGGTGGGAACAGGTTGCAGCAAAGCATAGGAACTGCTGCTGTAGGCCGAGATACTATTACTCTATAATAGCATTCTTACTCTGGGGTTGATGGAATTTAGTGGTATGCCAAGTTAAAGCCTTATAGAAGGTCTCACCTGATAGTCATGTTAAGTTGGGTGAGATAGAGAGGTAGGTTCCTAAGAAGGCTAAAGGTAGTCCAAGATACTTTTTAATCATACTCTGGACCCGCAGCCTACCAATCTCTCTGCAATCATTGACTTTCTCCATATTCCGTCATTCTTTGTAGAATGTGCAGGTTATGCATGGGAAGGGGGGGGGTGGGTAATGTGGGAATTCCTTTGTATATGCGTTGCTTTTATTGGTTGATGAGAAAAGCTGTTTCAGCCTACAGGCCTTGCTTATCTGCAACACATGCAGAAGGATACTACCCCATATCAGGAGGGCTGCTTCCAGATTCTTGAGTTAATTACAAACAGGATGTGGAGGAAGGATGGGGTGCACGTCACGACCACGATTAAGGTGTCCCACTGTAGCTTCATCTTGGGCAAGCTCTCTAACTTTTCCGTGGATTGTTCCCCCTGGACGAAGCATCTGCAGGTGGCGAGGCATCCTACAGGAGATGAGGCATCCTAGAGGGGCTCCCTTGATGAGGGATAAACACCTGCCAGCAATCACATGAGCCAGCTGGGACACATCTCCTTTCTGGCTGAGCCCTCAGAGGAGACCACAGTCCTGACCAAAAACGTGCTGGAACTCCTCAGAAACTTTGAGCCAGAAGTGCCCTGGGACGGGGTGTCCAGACTCCTGGCCCCCAAAGTTGTACGGTAACAAGAGCCTGTTGGGAGTGTTGGTTTTTTTGCACAGCAACAGATAAATAGGACAGGGAACACACAGACCCCTGAAATATTCTATCCTCCTCTCATTTTGTCTTAAAGAAAAAGACCACAGAGTCTCAAAGAGAAACTCTCCAACAGCTGCCTGGTACCAAGAGACTCCTTTCAAAAATATTTTTAAGTCTCTGGAAGGAAGAATCTATGTCACTGATTTCATGCTGGCTACATCTGAACATAGAGCAACTTTAGTTCTTGAAAGAGGGGTCGGGAAATACACTACATCAAAGTAATTGGAAGTGTCTTAAAAATAAGTAAATGCTCAGTCAGGAGGCAACGGATCTAACAGAAGGACTTAAAAAGAGAGAGACCTTCCCCAGTGCTGTCTGGCTATACCTGCTGTTTGGCACACTGAGAACCGCCAAAAATCCTATGCCCATGTTTCAAAACCAGGTTCCTCCTGCCTTCAGTGACTCAGTGCCAAGTCCTTGTCATCACTATCTGCCAATGAGACACATTTCCACCTTTGCCACCACTGCATATACTCCCTGTGCCTATGCCTCATACCCCCTATATAGCTAGCCATCATGACCTGGTCTACAGCTGTTTCTATCCCTGCTCAAAGGCAGCCATTTTGTGTCACCCCCTCCCCAATAAATATCTTGTGAGAGGTCTGTTGCATGGTGTGATTTTTGGTGGCATTCTTTGGGACCTGATGGCCAACATGCCCTTTCACCACAAAGCCCTTTCACCTGCCGTGTGCCAGAGAGGGACCTTCCACAGTGCTGACTGGCTATACCTGCAGTGTGCCAGGAGGAGACCTGCTACAGTGTTGCCTATCTAGGCCTGTTTTCTTCCCTGGTTTATATGATATTGTCTCGTGCCATTCTCAGCTTCCTCCCATGTGTAGATTCTATTACTACCTCCATTTCACAAACAGGACAGCTAAATACACTTTGCAACTTTACATAGCTGCCTCAAAATTCACCTCTCAACCACACATTCTTCTGCATTACCATCTATGAAGATTAGTTTTAAGTGGCAAGTTGCTACGACCTAGGTTTACCTCGGGAGAAAATATGAAGAGAAAATGATCTCGACCAGGTTTGCCTGTAGGCGTGTCTGTGTGGGTTTGTCTTGATCGAGGTGGGATGGAAGAGCCACCCTGAATGTGGGTAGTACCATTTTGGGGGCTGGACCATACACTGTGACAGGATGAAGAAAACTGTCTCTAAGCGTGCAGGGACCCATTTGTTTCTCTCTGCTCTCGACTGCGGATAGCTGCTTGAGTTCTAGCTTTGACTTCCCTGAAACGCTGGACCATAACCTGGAATAGTAAACCGAAGAAACCTTCTCTTCACCCATGTTGTCTCTTGTCAGGCAGAGCAACAGAGATGAACTTAGAACACCATCTAGGACAAACTTGAGTTAGTAAACACAAACAGGTCTTAGGATTCAGAAGTGCCTGTGGATTGGAAAAAGTGAGAAATTATCTGGAAGTGAAGCTTTCGCTACTAAACTCATATTTCAAAGTCCCACCTCTGGGTGTAAACCTAAGTCACCAATCACAACACAGACATACCTGCGCAGAAGCAAATCTTATATCTTAAATGCTCCATAGCATAAGACTGTGTATTTGCTGGGTTTTGTTTCTCTGAAACAAGGTCTGTCCTCAAACTCACTGTGTAGCCTACACCCACAATAAATTCCTGACTCTTCTGCCTCCACGTCTAGAGTGCTGAGATTACAGGTGTGTGTCACCACGAAGGACAGCGCTCTAGTCTTCCACGACTGTGTATTAGAGACTTGGGGAGGAAGGAAGTCCAACAGAGGACAGTATACCCTACTGAGGAGCACAGCGCCTGACTGGTGCCTGGCATCAAATCAAGATCAGTCTTGGCAGCATATAAATTAGGAGAGAGAAAATCCAAAACTGACTTTATGGGAGTGGATGAGTAAAAGAAAACCGTAATTGGTGGTCAAGTAACGCCAGGCCACCGAAAGACAACTAGTACATGGTGCAATAGGCATAAGAGTAGCTGTGTGGCCAGGCGGTGGTGGCGCACGCCTTTAATCCCAGCACTCGGGAGGCAGAGGCAGACGGATCTCTGTGAGTTCGAGGCCAGCCTGGTCTACAAGAGCTAGTTCCAGGACAGGCTCTAAAGCCACAGAGAAACTCTGTCTCGAAAAACCAAAAGAAAAAAAAAAGAGTAGCTGTGTGGCACATGCCCCTCTCAACACTTTACAGCTCATTTGATTTCTTTGTATTATTGCAAGAGTTAGTTAAAGTTAGTTTTCCTGTTTCCCACTTGAAGAAACTGAGACCCAAGGAGATTACTGTAGACCACAAGTAACGAATAGAAAGTCCAAGATACAAGGGGAAAACGATGGGTGCTCTCCCATATGATGCTTGATCCATTGTCAAACTGGCCTCTCTGGAGGGCTACTTCACCTGGCCGCTGACTTCCCTTGGATGAGCAACACACAGGAGACTGTGAGAGACCTTACTCCACAGAGTCAGGGTGTGTCTGAGGATGACTCACAGAGGCAGTGCCCCTTCTCTTCCACAATGTTTAGCTGTGACACTAAATCTCCTAGCAATCGAGTTTGAGGGAAGGGTAGTGTGGAGCTGAGCCTGGAAAACTTGTGAGCTGACGGGTAGGGAGACTTAGGGTTTGGTATATTTAAGGTTGTTTGGCTCTGGTAGAACAGGGGCATAAAAAGGAGCTGTTGCCAGAGTTACCTGGCATTTTGGCTAGCAGATCCGATACAGAGTGAGCGTGGATAAACAAAAGAAATGGGAAAGGTCAGAAATAAATATTCAGACCTAGTGGAATTTCACCAAGCATCAAATATTTAACATTATGGGCAAGGGCTTCAGACTCCCAGCACAACAGAACATAAGACAAGGGTCCCATCCTTCTTATGGAAAAACAAACAAAATAACCAAAAACCACTTTCAAATGTCTAGTTTGAGCTGGGAGGACATATTTTATTAGGCAAAGAAAGAGTTATTCTTCATCCTGTAGATCTTCGTTAACTGCAGGCCTGTGATGGGACAGGTAACATAATGGAAGTAGCGTTTAAAGGAGATTAATGAAGCAGTCACACAAGCAGGAAACTGCTTTGGTCTTGATGTTACAAAGTCCCCAGGCACCTCTTGTCCCTTACCTAGCCTTCATAGCTGGAGGTCTAAAGCTTAATGCTGGCACAACAGAGTGATGGATCAGGTTCCCCATTGTACACTTCAGAGAGAAGGGAATACAGTTCTCCCTAGTAAGGACAGCAAATACTATGCATACATCTATGTATTCTATAATATATATTTCTATATTATGACTATGTAATAATGTATATATGCACACATTTATACTAGATGGACACATGCATATTCATGTATGTATTTGCATATGCATGCATATCTGCATACATACCAGCTGCTGGTAAACATTCTCTAGGGTGTTTCCCTTCTTCATTACCAAGTGACAAGTCTAGAGAAGCCTTTCTAAAGTCTCGCCAGCACTGTGATTCTGGCTGCTCATCGCAGCTCTCTTTCCATTACCATATTCATGAAAAGCCATCCACACATTCATTCCCTACCTATCAGCTGCTTTCGGGAGTATCTAACAGCACCTGCCATCCTGCACCCTTACAGTCATGGGAGCAAGACCCAGATTACAGAGGTGTCTGACTTGGGGGTACCAACCTGGAATGAGGAGGTGGGGGAGCTCCTATTTCCAGCTGACATACGTTGTCAAGGGTCTGACTTAAGTTGTTTCTGCTGCAAGGTAAGTCTGTTTTTCCCTAGTTTTTCCATCCAGTACTGCAGGCAAGAACCACCTGGGTGCAGCAACCCGCAGTCTCTTCCACTACAAGCCTAAGCCACCTCTCTTGCTCCTCTCCATATGCAGCTATCTTCAGCTGGAGATGTGCTGTTTGGAACAGATTGTTGTCTTGGATAGATGGATGAGGAAGGAAAAGAAGTTGTTATTTTCTTGAGCATCTACTATGTTTGCATCCCATTTTAAACCTGTTTACTATTTGACAAAGTGCTAGAGAATTAGCTTTTTTCACATAATTTTTAGTTGATTATTTGGGAATTTCACATCATGTATCCCAATCCCACTCATTTCTGTACCAGCGGGTACCGGCGTGTACCGGTGGTCGGAGGGGTTTGGAAATAACCAAAATAGCCCTTTTATAATAAATCAGTTTTAATAAAAGGGGAAATAAGGGAACTTACAGAACCAAGGGTCCAGCGGAGCAGAAGGTAATGCGGGGGATAGCAAACGGGGCTCCTTCCGGCGCCCCGATCCTTTTTAAGGGTATCCTACTCCCCTGGGGCAGCCACGCCCCTGAACGCAGGGATTGGACCAGCTGCCCCAACATATTTCTCCATTCTTCTGTATTCATCCTTCACCCTTGTAGTGTCCCCCTGCAGAAGAAAAATTTAAAACGAAATAGAAATAAAATAAAAAATAGAAATATTAATTAGAAAAAAACAAAATAAACGTTGTCAAAGGTTTCTGTCCTGGCGGGTGGGACCAACTCTCCAGTGCCTGAGTCATTGGGGCTCACTATCTCAGGGCCAACAAGGGGCAGGGTCAGTTCTCTGGTGAGATAGGGAGTCAACTCTTCCAAGGCCAGTGAGGGGTAGGACCAGTTCAGCATGGCCCTTGTATTTTAACACATGGTTTAACACATGGGTTTGCATGGGCCTTTGTGGTAAAATGCCCAATGGACCCCAACACAGACCTCATCTCAGCTGCAGCAGGACCACAGACTCAGACATGGCCAGCAGCAGCAGGTTGAATGTCACCCTGACCCTGTATGGCAGTGTAGGCCACTTAGATCGACATGGCCCCAGCAGCAGCATATTCCTCGGACCCCCAACATGGCTACAGATGGTAGCCCAGAACCTGAGCATCTATATGAACTTTGATGGCAACGTGGACCATGGACATCAACACAGACCCCAGCTGCAGTGGACCATGGACCCAGACATGGTTTTAGGCAGCAGCCCACACCCAGATGTCACCATGCGTCTAGATGACAGCATAGGCAACTCAGATTGAGATGGCCCCTGAGGTAGCATGGCCCTTGGGCACCAACACGGTCACAGGTATTGGTTCAGACCCAGGGGAATCTTCACAGCCATCAGTGATAATAGGAGCCTTGACCATAAACACAGACCGCTACTGTGACAGGCCCATGAACTGAGACATGGCTCTTGGGAGCAGCCCTGGCCCAGATGTTTCTATGGCCCTGGTTAGCAAGCAGACTACATACATCAGTCTGTTCTTCACTGCCTTCGCCTCTCCTGATCCATCCATGGTTTCTTCTACCCACCCAGGCCAAGCAACACCAGGCAGCAACACATAATGGCTCTGAGCTAAAAAAATAGCTTTAATGGTAAAAGACAAAATTACCATTAAAGTTTTCCTGAACTCTTCAGTGTTGACTTTAGACCTAGGCTAGGTCATTGCCATTGTCAAAAGAAAACTGAGTATTAACCTCTAAGATATAGTTTCCTCCTCCTTTGTGAACATTGTTTCTCTGTCTGCCTCCTAAAGAGCTAAAGCTGCCTACTTTCCTCTTTAAAATTGGAGACAGGATCTTAACGTGCAGTCTGGGAAGACTTTGAACTCATGCTCCCCTGCCTCAGCTTTGAGAGATGGTACCACACCCGATTCTACATCCTTCGCCATAAGATTGACAGTCTCTCCAGCTCACAACAGGAAAGCATAGGTGTTCAGTAATGACCAGGTCAGGAAATCAGGCCAGTGTGTCAATCATAGGAATAACATGTGGGATGCCTCTCTAGAATTGGGGAGTTTTCTTTCTCTCCCAAAAGCTGTTTGCTTTTGTTCTGTAATGATGCTTGGATCACGCACCCAGGGTCTCAAGTTTCCTCTTTTCACCCTAATAATACACATGACACACAACACAAGTTAATCATGTTCATCTGCACAAATATGTGTGCACACGCAGTGGGTCAGTGATGACCTTCGGATGTTCTCCAACTGCCTCTGTTCAGGAAATTGTCGGTCTCCTTGCTTGCCATGTTTCCATGGTACAGCTCAGCTCCTCTGGGCCTGTTTCCTGCCTCCCCGGCATGCTGGGCTCAGAGCAGCTGTGCAGGAGCCTGCTGTCCTCTCAGATGGCACCGTCCCTGTCAGTCCGGCCATGCCTGGCAGCTGGAATTGCAATCTGCCTTGTTTACAATGCATTGTAATTGCAGACACGGGCTGTGCTGTCACTTGTAATTTTATCTTGTCCTGTTCTCCCGCTTACTCCCTTGCCTAAGTGTCAAGCAGTTGCCCTTGTGAGAGGCACTGTTGGCAGGAAATGTGCCCAGCATCCAGTGAAATGCGCACTATTATTTATAACTCGTTTTCTCCTCCTACACTGGAGACAGGAACCAGGCAAGGGGCAGAACTGCCCCTCTAATGCCCCCGCCACTCCTCACACCCTCTGCCCTGTGCCACCATGTCTTGAGCCATTGATTCAGCTTCTGCCTCTTTTTTGGATATAATTTTAATAAACATAGATGTGGGCAAGGCAATCACCTGCTCAGCTAATCTCTGCTGAACCATTTCCTTGCCGAGTTCTCCATGGGTCAGGTGGTAGAACCTTCTGGAGAAAGAAAATTGGAAAGTTGATTTGAATACATCAGAAGTGGCAAGTGAGAGAGCCTCTCTTCAGAAGTCCTAAGTCACAGGCTTCTTCCTGTAGGTTTGAAAAAGGCCAAGGAAATAGACCCACCTACCCATGTCATGCTGTTCCAAGCCCTTGACATGTTACCTTGAGTCTCTGTGATGGTTCCCCTAGCAGCACTATTATCCTGGCTCACAGGACAAAAAACTGTACCCACATGGTCAGTTCAGGGGTTTCAACTAGGAAAATGCCTTGAAAGCTAAGTTGAGAAACAGCTCTATCTAGTTTTGCAATTCTGGTCTCTTGTGTTTTGTCCACACCCCAGCTTGGCCCTATGAGGATGGGCTCCTCTGTTTCCAACATTCTCAGCCATCTCTGTAGTAATTTGTCTTAGATGACCTGACTTGGTGAACCTTGGGGGCCTCTGTCATAGATTCCTTTTCTCCAGCATCTTGCCAACTCTCTGTGGGGCTACTGGGCAGATCTGCTATGCTGAATGTATTCCAGGGCCAGAGTTTGCTGCCAATTGCTGATATCTCTGAGCTAACTTTGTAGACACTGTCCTGTGCTTCTGTTTCTGTCAACATTGGCATCCTTTACCTCTAGATCAGCAATTCTCAATCTGTGGGTCATGACTTCTTTGTGGGTCAAACAACCCTTTCACAGGGGTCACATGTCAGATATTCTGCATATCAGATATTTACATTACAACTCATTAAATAAAAAATTACAGTTATGGAGTAGCAAAATAATTTTATGGTGGGGGGATCACCACAACATAAGGAAATGTATTAAAAGGTCACAGCATTAGGAAGGCAAGAACCACTGGTCTAGATACATAAGGCACCTTGCTCTAGACAAAGCTAGAAGGTAGGAGAATTCCAGAGTGTGCACCTCAGGGCCACTGGAGTCAAGGGAAAAACAGGACCACTAGTTGCACACATTTGTGTTTCTTAGACATGGGTACCAGGGAAGGCTATAAAGAAAATTGTCTGTGGAGCTGTTTAAGAAACCTCACACAAAGTTTGTCTGGTACCTGAGGAGAGAATTTATTGCCTCTGATAGCTTACAGTTCATCATGAGGGACAGGAATTCTGGAGGCAGGAACTGAAGCAGAACCATGGAGGAATGTTGTCTGGGTTTCTGTCCTGCCTGGTTTCTGTCCTCCCACCAGGTCCCACAGTCATTTAGCCCCAAAGAAATCGCACAGAGGTCTATATTAATGATAAACTGATTGGTCCATTAGCTCAGGCTTCTTAGCTCTTATAACTTATATTAACCCATTATTCTTATCTATGTTAGCCACATGGCTTGGTACCTTTTTCAGCGGGACAATCACATCTTTCTTTTTCTGTGATTGGGATGGAACTGGGGAGGAATGAGCTTCCTCCTTCCCAGAATTCTCCTATTCTCATTGACCTGCCTCTACTTCCTGTCTGGTTGTCCTGCCTATAATTCCTGCCTGGCTACTGGCCAATCAGTATTTATTTAAAACATAATTGACAGAATATAGACAATTGTCCCGCACCAGAGGAAGGCTAGAGAAGTTGACAGGAAGGGGGAAAAAGCCAATTGTTGCACACTATGATGTCTCCAGAGTCATTTCTTCCCTTGGCTTCTGGTGGTCTTCCATTCTTGTTCAGCCAGTCATTAGCTGTGTGTTTCTTGTGCAACTTTTGCAAACTCTCTGTGCTATGTCTCCTTATTTTTTGTAAAACTGGACTATTAACACTTCTTTCTTGTGGGGTTTTGTTGGGCTTACTTTAGTTTTACAAGGTAATAGATGCAAGATTTCATAATGACTACTTTCTTCTTCTTCATTTTTGAGCAGGGACTCATGTGGCCTACCAGGGCCTCAAAGTCTTGAGTCGCTGGTCTCTCCCTCTAAAGTTCTGGGATTACAGGCCTGTGCCACCATGCCCAGCTCAGTGTCTAGGTAACAGTGAGCCTTCAGACAATCTTGTAATATCACTGCTATTATTTGTTTCACTTTGGGAGCAAAGCCAGTGACTTAAAGTAGGTGATTGTGGTTGAGTCCTTAGCATAAGGCTCATAGCACTTTGTAGGGTTCTTGTGGACACAGCTACCATCCAGGCATGGCCCACCAGTGAATCATTTGTTGGTTTCCTACCTCCCCTCCACACAAAACTGTGTGCTCTTCAACAATAGAGGCAATGTGAAAGTTTGATAAACTCTACTGAGGAAAATGTTCCCATATTCCAGAAGATGTAGCCACTCAGACAGAGGGAAAAGACACCCAGAAATGAAAGGAAACACCCTGCTGTGGGGGGTTCTCAATGGGCCAGAAGGACAAGGGCTAGTAGCGCTGAAAAAATTTGCCTTATCTGCTGGGGTGGTGTCTTGATTTACAAATAACACCTCCAGCCTCTAAAAGCTGAGCTCCTCATTCGTAAACACAGAAGAGCATGACAGTTGGAGAGTGACCGATGGTAGCCAGTCTTGGAGGTCCCACGGCAGCTCCTTCACAGGCCATGACTTTGAGCTTTGGGAATGAAGAGGATATACCAAGCCCTCTGCTGGACCCCTGCCACTTCAGAAAGACTTTGTCTGGAACGTGGAATTCATGGGAGGAGAGCAGCTACAGAAACCCTCAGGCAAAGGCTAAACACCCACAGCAGACTCAGAGACAGTGATACACTGAATGACAGACTTCTGAACTAAACAGAAAGCAGAATAAAGGCCTGAAGGCCAGTCCATCCCAAGAACAGGACCCAAGGTGACATAGGATGTGGACATTCATACTTGGGAGGAGGGAACCCATACCTGGGGTAAGGAAGCCCACATCTGGCTTCATTCATGGCTCCTTTTAGGAGCCAGACCCTTTTTGCAACCGCTCCACACAGCAGGGAAAAATAGAGTTCTCTGTCCTCCTCAGTGCTTGTTCTTAGTGAGCCTGAGATGCTGGTCTCCACTGTGCTCTGTTTCTGTTACTTGTAGCATGCAACTCACACCCCGAGACAGGCCCTAGCTCATGGCGCTTAATGGGAGGACCTGTTGAGTGACTCCGGGGTGCTCTGGGCCTCACTTTCATTCTGAAGACAGTAGATAGCCCTGCTTCAGGTGATGTAAGGTGATATACTTCCTGGCTTATCTGTCAAGCACTTAAGACAGTCACTGAAGCAAGAGTTCCGGGGTCAACAAGTACTACCTGTAAAGCCAGAAAGTGAGCCTTCTTCAGGCAGAAGGGACCTCGGGTCTGTGACAACCATCTATTCTACCATGGTGAAGCATGCATAAATGGATGCCTGTGGCTGTGTTTCTGGAGAAACCTGTTTCCTGTTGGGAAAACAGGCAGAAGACAGATTGGGTACAAGCCCTGAGTGAGTTGACCCTTCCAAATCTAGGTTCCTCATGCCCTCCTCTTCCTGCTGTGCTATGTGAGCGGGGGAGGGGGAGGCTTTCCTTTAGGGTTCTGATCAGTCTGTGCAAGGAGTCTAAAGAGCTGCCACTGCCTCCCTGAGCACAGGCATGTCTCTGCCCCTGCCTCCGAGGGCTACAACCTTGACCTGTTTTCCTAATGACTGAGACTCAGTGTGGGCCCTGAGAGATTTAGAAGCTATTCCCTGCCACAAGGAAGGCTGAGTTATTTTGCACAAGGGTAAAAGCAACTTCCTTTGCACTCTGCCCTTGTCCCTTTCTCTCTACTACCCTCCCTCACTCTTTCAGCCTCCAATTCCCCAGTTCCTCCTCCGCTCCTCTCCCCCTTCCCTCTCTTCCCCTCCTCACCCCTCCCTTCCCCTCCTCTCCTTTCTTATCCCCTCCCCTTCTCTTCCCTCCTTTCCTCTTCTCTCCCCTCCATCTCTCTCTTTTCTCTCCCTGCCAGACATTGGCAGTGCGGAGTCCTGCTCCTCTGTGCACTTCAGGGCCTCTACCCTGAATAAGAACACAAGGAACATACACCAATGAAGGATCTTGTTTTCTGCAGGTGTATGTGGCTCAAGCAAGTATATAGCAATTTTCTGACAAAGAAGCGTCATCTCTTAATCGCAACCTTTATTATTAGATTTAAAGGATGTTCATTCAGAAGAATTCAAAAGGGTCCACATTTTCCAGTGTAAAGTGTCCACAGATGTCTTAAAATCCCAAAGTCAGATACGCCATGAAACAGCGAAGATGACAGATGCCAGTGGCCTGGAGCGCTAGTCATGCAAGCCATGCATTTTTACCTCTCCGACTGTGAGTTGACTCTTCTCTCCCAGACACCTCCTGAGAAGGAGGGGTCCCTGCCCGTCCTCCTTACAGGCTGTGAGGAAGGATGAGAGAGGAAACCAGCGGAGGAGGACCTAGCTCAACGGCTTACTGGAGGCAAGAGAGCTAGCATGACAATTATGTTTTTGCAGAGTTCCTCGAGGGCATATTAAAAGTAGGGCAGCATTCTAGAGTTCTGCCTTCTCTGCTGGCTGTGCTGCCAGGTGGGAAGAAATGGGTGCGTTTCTATTCCCCAGAGTAGGAAAGTTTGGAAATGATCAATCAAACTGGTTTAATTAACAGTTCCTCCACCACATGCTTCTCTAGTCTGTTCTGGTTTCTCTCTCTCTCTGTTCTGTTTAGGTGGGGTTCACTTTGGCTGGACAAAACAAGTTGGTAGCTCAGGGTTCAGATATAATGTGTGTTTGCTCCTGGGTGCTAATGCTTTCTTTGTGAGCCTCCCAGGTCCATGGTTGGTACACCTAGAACGTTCACCCCAGAGGCGATGGCAGGACAGCCCTTGTCTCCCTTTCAGTTCATCAACCAAGGCATTGTAGGCTTCTTCTTCACACAGTTCCTTGACTGGAATTTGATGCATAGTCTCCTTTGACATCAGTTGGGGGGTGGGGCTGGGGAGAAAGAAGGAGACATGCAGTAAGCATGCAAATATTTCAGTCATGTTGGGCTTCTCCATCTGTACCTTTGGCATGTTGCTAACATCTGCTGTAGAGCTAAGAATTTGGTTGCCTGTTATTTATATATTCATTCGTTCATTCATTCATTCATTCATTTAGTCATTCATCCTAAGTAGTGATTGGAGACCTACCTTAGAAAGGTCCTGCTTCGACTCACAAGGTTCAGATGGTGAGCAGAAGAGAACTTGTCCCTCTTGGGGAGCTCCCACAGAGAAGTAATGGCACGTGGCAAATGCTGAGCTAGGTGTGCACAGCACCCTCAGGAGACAGAAAGAGTTCACATGCTTAGTATACGTCTAGGAAGACTCCCCAGGGAAGGTAAGGCTACTGTACGACATAGAGAATGAGTTGGCATTACCCATGCAAAGAAAACAGTGTGCACAGATGAGGCCGGGGAGGAAAAAAAGGTCTCTCCAATCAGACTTGTATCTGCAGTGCAAAAGGCAACCCAGGATTCCTGCCTCCTGGTCAGTTATGTTCCCAAGCGGCTCCATTTTGAAACAGAGCTAGTCAGATCTAGAGAACCAGGCCCTGTTTCTATAAACAGAGATGATGGTCCTTAGGCTAGTTCTCTTCCTTGTCTTCCTCCTCAGAGTACACACACCTCTCTGAGCCTGCGCATACCAGAGGCCAAAGTTGAGCCATGTGGATGCATCTACTCCATCAGAAACTCATTTTAGATCTGCTCTTATTAACGAGTCAGGATGTAGCTACTCATGTCAGACCCTCCTCCAAGCAGACTTCTCTAGGGGACTGGGGTGAAGGGTTGTAGGGGGACACCTTGCTGTTTAATAAATAATAGAAAAGCTCCA
Source organism: Arvicola amphibius (assembly GCF_903992535.2). Taxonomy (NCBI): domain Eukaryota; kingdom Metazoa; phylum Chordata; class Mammalia; order Rodentia; family Cricetidae; genus Arvicola; species Arvicola amphibius. The sequence continues at coordinate 98,116,201 of NC_052049.1, read as the reverse complement.
TAAGTGTCTGGGAAGCACATTCTTCATGCAGAAATGTTACGGAATAACACAGGATGAATAATAGAAAAGGTTATTGAAAAATTCATAATTTCCAAGTGCCTGTGAAGGGCAGTCCCTGTGCAGTCTATTTGCCTGTAGAAAAGTGATTAAAATATATATTATTGTCCTGTCTATAGAAAAATGTATTATTAAGTGGATACTAGTGTGACATTTGAAAAATCCATTTCATTCCATTTAGCAGCAACAGGGTTTTGGCTGTCTCTTTGTGTAGCAGGTTTCACAAGTATTTTAATAAGGCATTTAAAAAACAAAAAGAGATTTTAATTATGGCCCCCTGCTTCCCAACCATACTATTACTTTGCATTCACAGTTCTTCTGCCAAGGAAATTTAAAAACATATAATGGGGAATGTAAATATCCTGCCTACGTTTATTATGTCGATTGCCAAGAAAACAACCTGACCATTGACCAGCACTTAGGGGTCGAAAAAATAGAGAATGGGAAATGGATTTGCTGGTCCAAACACAACAAGAAGCAGAGCTTTAGAGTAAAAGGCCCCTAATTCCTGCAAAAATGTTTCCAAATAGCAAGGCACCATGTTTTCCCTAGGGAAACCAGGAGTTATTTTAGGAAGTTACTTCTGATTGGTTCATATTTCTGGATGATGACGTGGACCTAGCTCAGGCATCATCCGATGGTGCCATCCATCCATGGCACCTCTGTGCAACAGAAACCCTGGGCTTGAAGATCCAGTGCCAAGAACGATTCAGAATCGAGATCTGAAACAGCCCAGGCTTCCTCTTCCAGATGGGGTAGCTCTCTGGTCCTGCTCAAAGAAAAGGGAGCATAGGATCTGCGATATGTGGGCTACACCCCTCCCCACAGCAAGTTCATACTGAGCATGGACAACTCTTAGGTGTGATCGTCTTCTGGACTATGGTGGGCCAGAGGTCATCCCGCAGCGTGGGCAGGAAACCTGACAAGCACCACAGTTTCATAGGTGTACACAAAAGCCAGCGCACTGTGGGATATGGGAGACTCGTTCAACCTTTGTAGACTTCAATTCTCAGGGCAGAAGGAGCAGCTTTCTATCCATTATAGTTTTAACAAGATCTAGTCTTACTTTTCCTTATGTGTATGTGTGCACATTTGCGAGTGTGCATTCAATGTGTGTGGGGGGAGGGGTATCCTCAGAGGCCAGAATAGGGTGCCGAATCTACCTCTGGAACTCGGGTCACAGGCAGTTGTGTGCAGCAGCCCGACACAGGTCCCAAAACCAACTGGGGTCCTCTGCCAAAGCAGCAAGTGCTCCTAACCCTTGAGCCACCTCTCCAGCCACCACATTGTAGTCTTCAAATGCCTTACTTAAAGTTCATTTAAATAATCAAATTGCTGGCTCCAATAAAATGTCAGCTAGAAACAGGTAAACTTTTCCTTAGTTGAAGGATGAAAAGACCAGATTACTTCTCACCTTAAACTCACTTCCGCTCCTTTTGTCAGAGTAGAGCCGGGAGCCCAGAGCTGTGATTCCATGTGGCGTCCTGGATGGAGGAGACTGTGACCGCCAGCGCATGTGGCCATAGCACAAACCCCTTCCAGCTATTCATGTCTGAAGCAAATCTACAGTCTATGAGGAGCTCGGATGAGAGAACGGCTTCTCTGCCCTCATTTTTGCTACTGCCTATTTAGAGACGTCATATATTTAGCCATTTGCCAACAAACAATTACTGTGAATTGTGCCTGCATTGCATTTAGATTCTCAGATATGGAATGTGGGCCAGATATGTCCTTGCTCTAACAGAGCAGTGGCTTCTAAACTGCCTGCTCTCTAGCTATAGACTCCGGAAAACCAGCCTCGTTTAGAGTTACAAGGGATTTTAGTTGGTAAAAAATCTGAGTGAGCTTTAAAAGAACAACTGATGAAGGGGGCTTGAGAGAGAGCTCATTCAGCAAAGCAAACATTAGGACCTGAGTTCGATCCCCAGCCACCATGTGGAAAGCAGGGTACAGTGATTCCTGGCTATAATCCTCGCCTTTGTGAGGCAGAGGCAGGAGGCTCCCTGGGGCTCCTGGCCGCTAGGCAAGAGACTCTTTTCTAAAAACTGAGGTGGATAGTGATTGAGGAAGACGCTAGACTTGGGCTTCTGTCTAACAAACACACACTGTATTTGTTTCCCCTCCCTCACCCCTACCCCAGCCTTTACCTCCTCACATACAGAAGAAACAGAGTAGATAGCTCCTCGGTGCACTCTGAAAGGGCAGTTAGTTAATTAAAAGTCCCTGTCTTGTTTCTGTACCAAAAGCTGATAGCTATACGGCAAAGCTAGTTGCTGGAACATGGTGGTGCTTCCATGGGAGTGAGTAAGCAGACGGTGCCTAAGTTCACCGAGTTGCTCTGTCGTTTTGCTACCTTGAGCTGGACCATCCTGGACTTTCCCTTGCTCCACCTGCTCTTCTCTGCAGCAGCAGCAGTGGGGACAATGTTGTCATCACCACACAGCCCTGAGTGGGTAGCATTGGATGGTACCAAGCATTACATACATGGAAAATCCCCTTCACGAAAGCACCAGTCTGCTGATGCTTCCCTGGATTCTACATTCTCAGGAGGCTGGGTCTGCTTATTATCCGCTCTCTGTAAAGTTCTTGGTGTTTTCTTGGCCTGACAATGAGACAATGAAACTAATACCCTCCTCGACATTTTAATGTCCTTTTGCATTCTCTACGCACTCTCAAGGTGATCCTTTTAAGCAGCATTTTTATGTTAGTGACTCACCAATTTGTATCTCTGGGTTCAAGACTCTTACGTCTGGGCACTTGGATTCTCCCATGGGTCACCTTTCAGAAAGTTCAGTTTAAGTGTCCCAAGTTGAACTCATCTTGCACTATACACCATTTTCGGTCTAATGTTCCAAGTGTCACTATGTAGCATCATCAATGGCTCCAGGGTATGGCAACCCCAGAACTATTCACTCTCCATCCATCCATCCATCATCCATCCATCCAATCATACTTTCCTTCCCTCCTCCCTCCCTTCCCTCTTTCCTTTATTTCCATTCATTTTATTATCAGGAAGCTCTGAGTCTTAGCTACAAGATGTAGTCCTATATCCCGTCCCACCTACCATGTGCTAATCTGACTCCCCTCTATGCCTCCATCGTCATCACAGTAGCTCAAGCCGCAGACATCTCTCTTTCTGACAACTAATGTCTTGTATCTACTCTTGTGCTGCTCAATTAATACTCCATATAGTAGGGACTGGCATAGTTACTCCATTGCTTTAGTCTTTTGATCGTCTCCCATTGCAATGGAATTTAAATATCTTTTAGACTATAAGACCTACACTGCCTGGTTCAGATTTCCCAACATTATTCATCCTTCCCTTCTGGAATAAAACACGCTATATCCTCAATACACTATGTTGTATCCCATTTCAGACATAGCTTACGCTCTCTATATTTAAATCATACTTCTCAAACTACAACATATATGTGAATAACTGGAGAATTTGATAACTTGAATATTAGTCCATACTACCACAGTGAAACTCAAATATTCATTGTCTTCCTACCATGCTTCCAGCTGAAGCTGACCTTGTTAGTTCATGGATCATACTTGGGATAGATGGGGCTTTGAACTACTTCTACCCAGTTTATTGTTTGGCTAGCTCTTCCTTGATTTAAAAAAATGTGGCACATTTACACAATGGAGTACTACACAGTCGGAAAAATAATGACATCTTGAAATTTGCAGGCAAATGGATGGATCTAGAAAACATCATATTGAGTGAGGTAACCCAGACCCAGAAAGACAAATATAATATGCACTCACTCGTAAGTGGATTTTAGATATGAAGTAAAGAAAAACCAGTCTACAATTCACAACCTCAGAGAACCTAAGAGAGACATTCATGACTAATTTACATGGGAAGTAGAAAAAGACAAGATCTCCTGAGTAAATTGGGAGCATTTGGATCTTGGGAGAGGGTAGAAGGGGAGGGGAGAAGAAGGGAAGGGAGCGAAGAAAAATATATAGCGCAATAAGCAATGAAAACAAGGAAAAAATAACGAGTTTTAAGTCATATAAATGATAACTTGCCAGTTTAAAACATGTACTTTCAGTAGTTTTTGTTGTGTAACAATCACCACTATTGATTTTCAAGACTGTTTAAACCTTGTGTTTTACTTTTATTTCTACTGCTGTGATAAAAACACAATGACCAAGAGTATCACTTCTAGGTAACCATGTATCATCCAGTGAAGGCAGGGCAGCAACTCAAGTGCAGTGGAACCGGGAGGTAGGAACTTATGCAGAGGCCAAGGAGAATTGTTGCTTATTGGTTTGCTCCTCGTGGTTTGCTCTGCCTGCTTTCTTATAACACTCAGAGCCACCAATCCAGGGATAGTACTACCTACAAAAGGATGGGCCTGCCCACATCAATCCTAAATCACGAAAAGACAACCCAGGTATTCCCACAGGCCAATTTGGTGGAAGCATTGTCTCAAGTAAAGTTTTTTCTTCCCAAATGACATTAGCTTGTGTCAAGTTGACATAAAACCAACCATGACACATCAACAGTGGTGCTAGATTACCCTCAGCACTGGTCACAGACAACACCAGTCTGTCTCTGTCTCTGCTGATCTGCCTGTCTGACCGACCAATGAATAGAAATTAAATCATATAAGAGGTTTTCTTTAATGACTGACTTCTTCCATTTTACATAATTTTAAGCTAATCTACATTGAAAGCATGTGTACTTCATGCTACATTACCAACTATAATCAAATAAAATAATACCTTATTGTATAAATATGCCATATTCACTTTATTCACAAGAAGGAAAATAGTCACACTTTACCTGTGGTGGATAATGCTGCTAGGACCATCCACGTGAAGGTTTTAGTACAGGCACATGCTTATACTCCCCCATATATTCAGAGAAATAAACTTGCTGACTGGTTTACAGGTAGCTTTACTTTAAAATTCCTTAGAGACCCCCAGGCCAGCAAGATGGGTCAGTCGGTCAAAGTACTTTCTGCCAAGTCTGATGACCAGAGATCAATCCTCCAGACCCATATGATAGGAGAAAGTCAACGTCGCAAAATTGTCTTCTATTCTCCAAACTAAACACTTCACTCACACACACACACACACACACACACACACACACACACAAGCACATGTGCACACACACATATGCACACACACATATGCACGCACAAACACACTTTTGAAGATGCCAAACTCTTTTGCAAAGTAATCACACCATTTAACATGCTAACATCCATTTGCAGTCATTTCAGACTGTGTGTGTTCCCAACACTTGCTATTGATGTCCCTTTTATAGAATAACTCTCTCCCATTGCATGAAGCTTTCGTTTGTTTGTTTCGTTTGTTGGCTGAGGTTTTGATTTTCATCTCTCCTAAGCCAGACGCACTTTCTTGTGCATGTTTGAAGAATGTGTTTAGTCTCTGAAAACATGATCACTTCCATCTCATACCTATCTTTTTAAATTGAGTATTGCTGTTTTGAGACAGAGACTTTCAGCTTAGGCTGGCTTTGAATTTACAATCCTTCTGCTTCAGCTTCCTGAGTGGTAACAGGCTTGTATGATCACAGCCAGCTTTTGATTATATTGAATGGTAGGTTACTTATATATGCTATATACCGGCTCTTTAATGTTTGAGAGTTCTCTTTTCTCTTTCTTGATAGTGATCATGAATCACAAAGATGTTTTTAACTTGGTGGAGTTGTTTTTGTTGTTGTTAACAATGCTTTTTGTTGTCACATATAAGAAATTATTTCTTGACCCAAGCTTTATCCATTCTTTTCTTCTAAAAGTTTTATAATTTTCACAGGTATGTCAACATCTATGGTTAACTTTGAGTTCATTAATTTTTACTTTTATTTAACAGTGAGATAAGAATTCAATATTTTTCTTTTTTTTATTGAGCTCTACATTTTTCTCTGCTCCCTTCCCTGCCTCTCCCCTCTCCTCAACCCTCTCCCAAGGTCACCATGTTCACAATTTACTCAGGAGATCTTGTCTTTTTCTACTTCCCATGTAGATTAGATCTATATATGTCACTCTTAGGGTTCTCATTGTTGTCTACGTTCTCTGGAATTGTGATTTGTAGGTTGGTTTTCTTTGCTTTATGCTTAAAAACCACTTATGAGTGAGTACATGTGATAATTGTCTTTCTGTGTCTGAATTACCTCACTCTAAATGATGTTTCCTAGCTCCATCCATTTTCCTGCAAAATTCAAGATGTCGTTATTTTTTTCTGCTATATAGTACTCCATTGAGTAAATGTACCACATTTTCCTTATCCATTCTTCAGTCAAGGGGCATTTAGGTTGTTTCCAGGTTCTCACTATGACAAACAATGCTGCTATGAACATAGTTGAGCACATGTCCTTGTGGCACAATTGAGCATCCTTTGGATATATACCCAAAAGTGATACTACTGGGTCTTAAGGAAGATTGTTTCCTAATTTTCTGAGAAATTGCCACACTGACATCCAAAGGGCTGTAATAGCTTGCATTCCCATCAGCAATGCAGGAGTGTTCCATTTACCCCACAACCTCTCCAGCATAAGTTGTCGTTAGTGTTTTTTATCTTGGCCATTCTTACAGGTGTAAGATGGAATCTCAGAGTTGTTTTGATTTGCATTTCTTTGATGACTAAGGATGTTGAACATTTTCTTAAGTCATTCAGCCATTTTAGATTCCTCTGTTGAGAGTTCTCCGTTAAGTATGTACTCCATTTTTTATTGGATTATTTGTTCTTTTGATGACCAATTTTTTGAGTTTTTTGTATATTTTGGAGATCAGACCTCTGTCTGATGTGGGGTTAGTGAAGATCTTTTCCCATTCTGTAGGCTGTCATTTTGTCTTGTTGACTATGTCCTTTGCTTTACAGAAGCTTTTCAGTTTCAGGAGGTCCCATTTATTAATTGTTTCTCTCAGTATCTGTGCTACTGGGGTTATATTTAGGCAGTGGTCTCCTGTGCCAATGTGTTCAAGTGTACTTCCCACTTTCTCTTCTATAAGGTTCAGTGTGGCTGGCTTTATGCTGATGTCTTTGATCCATTTGGACTTGAGTTCTGTGCATAATGATAGAAATAGATCAGTTTTATTCTTCTAGATGTTGATATCTAGTTATGTCAGCGCCATTTGTTAAATATGCTTTCATTTTTTTCCATTTGATATTTTTTGCTTCTTTGTCAAAAATAAGGTGTTTGAAGGTATATGGATTAATATTTGAGTCTTTGATTCGGTTCCATTTGTCCTTCTGTCTGTTTTTATGCCAATACCAGTTTGTTTCAGTACTGTATCTCTGTAGTAGAGTTTGAAGTCAGAGATTGTGATGCCTCCAGAAGTTTTTTATTGTAAAGGATTGTTTTGGCTATCCTGGGCTTTTTGCTTTTCCACATGAAGTTGAGTACCATTCTTTTGATGTCTGTGACGAGTTTTGATGGGATTTTGATGGGCATTGCATTGAATCTGTAGATTGCTTTTGGTAAGATTGCCATTTTTGCTATGTTAATTCTACCTACCCAAGAGCATGAGAGATCTTTCCACTTTCTAGTGTCTTCTTCAATTTCTTTCTTCAAAGATTTAAAGTTCTTGTCATACAAGTCTTCTACTTGTTTGGTTAGAGTTACCCTGGGATATTTTATACTATTTGTGGCTATTGTGAAGGGTGATGTTTCTCTGATTTCTTTCTCAGCCCATTTATCATTTGTGTACAGGAGGGCTACTGACTTTTTTGAGTTAGTCTTGTATCCTGCTACATTACCGAAAGTGTTTATGAGTTGTAGAAGTTGTAGTTGTAGAATTTGGGGGGTTGCTTATGTAAACTATCATATCATCAGCAAACAGTGAGAGTTTGGTTTCTTCTTTTCTGATTTGTGTCCCCGTGCTCTCCCCTTTGGTGTCTTCTTGCTCAATGCTTTTCCTTTGTCGCTGCTCAGGTTTCAGAACCATCTGATGAAAACAAAACAAAGCAAACAAAAACGAAAAGCAAACAATAAAACAAAGCAAAAAAATGCAACCCTGTTCTTTTTTCCAGTCTAAATGACATGCTACACTTTGTCACATGCCGAGTTACAGTATATGACACAATATTTTGTCAAAAGCATACCGACATAGTATGTCTTCACCAAGTTCTGTTCCATTGGCTTGTGGTCTTAGTTGAAGCCAGCATTACACTGTTGATCTCTAGAGCAGCTGGTTGTTTTTAAATTAAGAAATATGAAGCCTCCAAAGTAGTTCTTTCTCAAGACTGCTGTGGCTCCTTAGGGGTCTTGGCATTAAAATGTCAATTTTTGGGTCAACTTATCATTTTCTTAAAAAAAAAAAAAAGACTGAAATTTTGATAGAATGTGTCAATAAATTTGAAAATTCGACCTCTATGCAGTATTAAGTCTCACACCTGTGAACAAGGATGTGACTTTGGTTTTACTTGGAACATTTAAATTTTCTTTCTACAACATTTTATCACATGTAAAAAATAAAACCTTTACAGTTCTTATTTGAGATTTTTCCTGAATGTTTTATTTTTCATGATTCTATTTTAAATGGATACTTTTTCTTAATTTCATTTTTAGATTGTCTAGTGATAAAGTGTGCTAGTTTGATTTAATTTCACACATTTATCATGTATCCTGAACCCATGCTGAACTTGTATCTTAGTCCTATATTTGTCTGACCCGATTCTATTAATTTTCTCTGTATGTGATCATGATGTCTAAAAAAATGAGTTTTAATTTCTCTCCCTGGCATGTATGCTTTCTGCGCATTTACCCTCACGACTGGAAGAGAGCACCGCAGCCAGGCAATGTTGGGCTTTAGCAGAGTGAGGGGAGAGAAGCTTCCAGAGAGACACAGAGATGGATCGTCTTTTTCAGTCAAAACCTTTTTAATGAAGCCAGTCACAGCAAGGACTTGAAAGTAGACAGCTTCAGACCCCAGGGTCCAGGAAAGGTGTCTTCTCTTTAAGGTCCCCTTAACGGGAAGTAGGGATAGGGAAGGTCTTACCTTGGAAGGAAGCAGGCTTAGTTAGTGTGTGATCTGTGCTACAGAGCATGCAAACTGAAGTATGTGATGGAAGCCCAGCAGTGATGCATAGGGAAGTGGGGCTGGTTAATGTGGAGCCACAGTCAAGCTGCCTTGGACCCAGGTGGCAGGGGTTTAGGGGTTTTGCTTGCTTGTTTGTTTGTTTTCCTTACCTACCCACAACCTTCTCTGCTGACTCAAGCATCTTGATGCACTAAAAGGATGTGACCAAGTCATCTTTGTTACAGTCTTACAGTTTGGAATCTTGCTGACAAGTATGGCCTCAGCCAAGGGTATTTTATAGCTGTCTGTTTTTCAGGGCAAGGGTGTTCTGTTCTAGTTTGCTGAGTGTTTTTATCATGCAATGGTGTCTTCTCCAATTACATATCCACTTATGTGGCCCTTACTTAGAAAGCCCTGATCCTGGCTTCAGACCATCTTCTTGAACTAACTCATCACACCCTTATTCCTTCAAGCCTGTATGTTCTCTTATTTATTTATAATTACACAAACATATTTTTATGTTTGTTTTGGCTGGGGGTGAATCTGGATCCCTATCATTGAACTCTCAGACCAGATTGGTTTTCACCTTTCTTTTTTTGTGTGTATCATCACCACTTCCAAGAAACCCTGGCCAGAAAGGCAAGGACCACATTTATTCTGATCCTTGCTGTACTTTCTGTAGCTACCTCAGTTCTTGATAGATAAGAATCAATCAATCAAAACACTGTTGCTGATTAACTGAGCAAATAAATGCGTGACTGATAGCCAACATAGATAGGTGCCAAATGAACCCATCCTGGAAAGAAGTAGAAACAACCAATGGCCAAAGTTGGGACTTTAGTGACCACAGTGAGGGGTTTGGAAAGTACTGGGCTTTAATTTTTTTTTGATTTAGTATTTACGCAGGCATGATGTGTGTGTGTAGGGGGGGTTAGTGCAGGGGTGTCGGTGCCACAAAATGTGTGCGAAAGTCAGAGGACAGCTTTGTGAAATTTGTTCTCTCCTTTCTCTCTGTGAGCACTCTAGATCAAACTCATGCCATCATCTCGTGTGGAAGTCCCTTTACCAGCTGAGCTATCTCACAGGCCCAAGGATTTTACAGCACAGAATTTCAAACTGTAGCCAGAACAAAAATAAATAAATAGGTAGATAAATAACTAAACAAACGTTTCAAGCCTGTGAGAGGAGGTAGACCTTGTTCAAGGGGTACACACTCATGCCCTCCCGGATCAGTAAGCACTGTGGTCAAGAACGTGGCTTAACAAGATGCGGCTTTTGTTTGTTTCCAGGGTAACAAAGGGCAATGATAGCTGTTAAATTCTTCTTGGCAGTGAGGAATCCTAGGCACCCAGCCAAGTGCCTTTGGGGAATTTCCCTATCATAGCCAGCCACATAGCAGAAAGGTGAAGCCATTGCACAGGGGACCCGGTGGTCGCTGGCTAAATAACCTCTCAGTGTGGTTTTATCATGTGTTTCATCTCATTCCCTTCACCACCCCGGAGTTAAACATGTCCATTTCTCAGCCCCCCTCCCCTGAGCCCTCATCACCATCATCTAAATTAAAATCTTTTATCAGTTTTTGGGTAATCCCCTCTGATGGCCCATGTATGACAGAATCCTTCTCCCGCACACCTTGCATGCCAGTGCAGATAACTTCTGAGCAGCTAAATGGCTTTGAACATCACACACACACACACACACACACACACACACACACACGCACGCACGCACGCACGCACGCACGCACGCACGCACACACGCACACACGCACACCCCCGCATGCCCCGCATCACTTGCACCAATCAGGAGCAGGCAAAGGGACTGGAGGTTTAAGAAAGTGCCTTAGAGCCTGAAACTCTCAGCTGCCTCTTGTTTACCTCTGCAGAGGGCAGATCAGTGGCTTGGTGTGGTGGTTCTCCAGGGCTGTGTTCTGTGTGCAGTGCGGCTGTTTTAACATCGCAAATTTTGCTTTACTAGCTTATGTTGGTGACTTCGTGGCGAAATTATAACTATAAAATTTCACATGAGGAAGTAGTAGCCTTTTGTGGGCTAATTGGTTCCCATCATGACCTGACTCATAATTGCAACTTCATCTTTTCTTCCATTTCCTCCTCAGTCCCTCATGACTTTTCTGTCCTGGAGGAGTAGACGCCGCAGTGTGGAGGGTGGATAGTGTGTGGGCTGAGGTTGGCAGACTTGCTTTAAATTCTACCTGTAATGACTACTCTCTGTAAAGTGCCGAATGGGGTATCCAAGACCTCTAAACTCGATCTTCATCTATAAAATGAGCACTCCAACTCTCTTCTATCACTTATTCAAAGGGAAATATAATTGATAGTGACTGTCCTTATTTTTTATGGGCACTCTCCATGCTCAATCCTCAACCATATAGTAGATCCCACAAGGCAGGCAAGAACTATATTTTGTTCCCTGCGTTGTCGGTATGCAGAATACATCTTTTGTCCAGTGAGCATTTCTGAGTGAGTGAATGAGATGACTGGATGGAAAAATTTAGCGGTCAAGGCCACACTGAGTAGGTGATCAAGAAGTAATTATATCTTTCACTAGTTTAAATGCTGCTTGGACTCTTTCTATAGTTTGGCACTTTAGAAAGCTCCTTCACCAGGCGCCATAAAAGGACAGAGATGCTGTCATACTATTTGCCATCAGTGATGACAGCCTCATGCCTCCTGAACACCCAGGACAGTGGTGCAATGGCTACCATCTGACCTGGCCTATCAGTCTTGCCCCCGGGGCCATGTCTAGGATGCATGTGGTACCTTCCTTTTGGCCCCTTCAGTTTCTCAAGTCTTGCTTGCTTTCTCACCCCAGCTCCTCAGTTCAGCCTCCGTTCTGTTTCCTTCTTCCTATTTTTCTTTCTTCAACGTGCCTGGCTCATGAAGCCAACTTGGATGTCACCTAGCCCTACCGACTCATCTGTCTCAGAGACATCTTGCTTCACCACAGTGAGTTCATGGTGGAGGCTTGGTGGCGCACCAAACTTCTAATCTCAACCCTATTGCCTTTCTTGTATGTGTGTTCCTGATAGTGACAGAAAATAAAAGTGTAAATAGTGATTTGAAACCCCCCCCCTTCCCAGAGGAACTGACTGATTAATCAAAACTATGCATATGTCTAATAGTTGATGCCTCAGGATGCGGGTGGGTGACAGGCTGTGGGCAGGAAACCTCACATCCCTTTCCTCTGAAGCTTAGGAAGCTGATCTACCCAGAGGTTCTGTGGAGCTTCCTCCTACAGGCTCTGGATGTAAGTGTGCGGCTGCTGGGTTCCATTCACTAGGACATGCTGGCTTTATCATTTTGAGTTTGATTTTTTTCTCTGCTACATTGCTAGCCTGGGCTAGACAGGGTGTGCTATTTTTCCATTATTAGTCCTGGCTTAATAACAGACCTCAGAGCTATGGTCAAAGCCCTGTGATTAAAGTTATCTAAACCAAGAGGAAACCAGGTTGGAGAGAGCACCCAGCAGGAAAGTGCATGGCCCACACTGGGTAATGGAAGCTGTGACCTAAGCCTCCATCTCTGATTTCAATTTCCCCCATATCTGCTTCCATGCTGGGCAGTTTCCTGACTGCGAGTCCGGTTGGATTTCCATTGACAGGCTTTGGCTTAATCCTGAACAGATCGAAGACAGCTAGGATGGCCTTGGAAAAGCAGGCTGGGCTTTGCATTCGAGCGGCTTTATTTCTTGGTGTTTTTGGTGTGAATAACAACGACGAGCCATGGGCCCTGCACTAAACAGATTCTTAGTTGCTGGGTATGTAGAGGATTACTCTTATTTACACGCCTTCCCTGAACAGACAAACAGGCTTCTGTCTTCCACCCTTCCTCTGGCCCCTAGTTCACTTAACACAAATGCTAATTAGGATGGAGGTCCAACATTCTCATTCTCTCTGGAGTTGGGGGAGCCACTAAGGACAACCTTCCCAGCTGCTGAGGCCAGTTGATCTCCGGGCACACCTAACTTCCTTGTGTGAATGAGGTGGGAACTGCTGCCCTTGGCAGCAGCAGAAGGACGTTTCTTTGTTACAATCTTTTGTGCAATTTTGGCATTATCCTCTTAACACCGTCTTTGGGAAAACAAAAATGTACAAGCACAAATTACTTCAGCTTCCCACAGTGGGTCGTCCCTATGTGGGACACTTGCCAATGGGCACCAAAACAATCATTAAACTGTCAGATGATGAACCAGGTAAACTGAGAGAGAAAGGAAACCTGGCAAAAGCAAAGAAAAGAAATCAAGGAATCAGCAGCAACTGAGGAAAATGGAAGGCATTCTCTGCTGGGCAGAGCACCTCAAGCCCCTTCCCGACCCATCACAAATGCCTTCTAGTCCTCACCATGTCAGAAAACGAAGCTTTTTCCACCTGAGATGGATATTGAGCCAGAAGAGAAAGAAAGGAATCCATTAAAAAGCACTATTCCTGGGGCTTCTGTTGGGGTTTTCAGCCCATGGAACTCATTAGTGTGTTAAGTACTTGAATTGTTATCAGTTATGGAGGAGTGACATGCGCCATCCCCGCAGCTGGGTTGCAGAAGATGCGCCGTCTACAAAACGGCTATATTTCAGTGGAGCCCTGCGCTTGGATCAAGGAAAGCCTGCCTTAAGCACAGGGTTTTGCACTGTAGCAAATGAGCCAATTGGGCCACAACATAAGTCAAAGTTGAAGAGAGGAAGAGCGTGGAGGAGGAGCAGAAGCTCTGGAAGCAGGAGCAGCTAGAAGGATGCGGGTCACAGATGGACATTCACAGGACAGGCAGGGGCAAGGTCTTACCAGCACCAGGTTTAAAGAGAGATTGGAATAGAAGCCCGGGGGTTAGGATGCTTATGTCGGTCAGGTGTAAAATGTTAAGTCTGAATGGACTCTGGAACCAAATCTGAGTACCCAAAGTTCTAGGCCAAAGCATTCTGATGTTTATCTGACATCAATGCAAGAACACTGAAAGTATGTTTGGGCAAGGGGAAGAAGTGATAGAAGTAGCATTTTTTTAAATTGATTTGGTGTGAGCATATAGATTCGGTTGGACTGGGATGGGGGTGGTTTGGGTACTAATGCAAATACTGCTGAATGCTGATTACACCTGAAGATGGCTATAAAAAGGAAGACTGGAGAAGAGACACCCCAACTTCTTTCCCTGAGTTAAGTGGATAGAAAGGAGAGCATGATGCACTGAGCAGAGTTCCTGAGGCTTAGCACCCAAGGGATGCACTGTGAGCAAGCAGATGTGAGTTAGGAGGAAAGGCTGGCTTTGAAGGAGGAAATTTGTCTTTTCCCAAGCATGTTAAGTGTGAATAACAGGATAGCCTGATGTTGGAAGGTAGAGAAACTCAATTAGAACTTGGGCTTCAAATGATACCTCATTCTATACAGAACTAATTTATCGTTCCTGGATGTGCGATATCATTTGTAATCATAGGCTCCACGCTGTGTGTGTACATAGATTTGGTAATTACAGGATAAATCCTCTGGCTTTTTTGCCTCTCTGACTCCTTTGTATGGAATCATATTGCTCTGGGACCAAGTGAACAATAGATCAAAGGGGAATGCTCTTCTGTAAGGAGACAGGAAGAGAGGAAAGAGAAAGACAAAATGTCCATAATTCAAAACGAGCTAGGACCCAAACATACACACTGGTCCTGTTGCTAGTCACAACAGAACCTGGAACTAGCAACAGAATGATAATAATAAGAAACAGGGTAACTCCATACTAGAATGGGACTCAATTTAGTGATCAATCAAAGCAGAAAAAGCAAGGATTTCCCACATGGAGCTATCATTATTTGCTCATGCATCTATGTTGTGGTCATATTTTCTGAAGCTGGCCAAAAGAGGGCTTCTGAAGATCAACTGCCCATTATGGCAGCTGCCCATTGCAGTAGACTCTCCCCTTCCAGCATACATCCTATTCATGTTTGGTCCCTTTCCACGACAGACCAAGGATGGCTTGATGTAACTCAAAACATCCAAGTGACCATATGTGACCCAAGAAGCTAGGTCATAAAAGGCATTATCATTCTTGCCTTATTCTCTTGGATCACTTTTTCTGGAGGAAAGTTGGCATTTATCACCTGTTATCATTACCTGTTATCACCTTTGTGACCAAATACATGATGAGAAGCAACTTAAGGCAGGGAGAATTTATTCTGGGTTCGCAGTCTTCTACAGTGAGGAAGCCATGCTAGTATGGTGCTGCTTGGTGTGGGGGCTTGTGGTGGGGATGCCTTACATGTCAGTGGCACAGGAAGCAGAGCTGGAACAGGAAGCAAGGCTTTTAAACTAAAGACCTATACTTCAGTGATCCCCTGCCTCCAGCAGAGACCCACCTTCTAAGGGTTCCATAACCTCCCAAGACAGCATCACCAACTGGGACCAGAATGGTCAAGCCTATGAGACAATGGGGGGGGGGTGCTTCACACTCAAGGTGTAATACCTGGCTACCTTGCTGAGATCAATCAGTAACTAGCACTTAACATATGTGAACCACCTCTGATGTAGATCATCTCAACTGCAGCCAGACTATTTGCTTCCCACCAGTGTCTCACCTCTATGTCATATATGGCTCTAAGCCAGAATTTTCTAGTCAAACTGTTCATAAGTTCTTGACACATGGGAATATGGTATTATTGTATTTTAAACCATTAATATATGGGCTGATATATACTCAACAATAAAAAAATATTCTTAGGTTCTACAAAATACCCTAGGAGTGTTCTGAACACTCTGGACAAAGTTGTTTGTTACTGGCTTTGTGAGACAGACAGGGACTCACTATGCAGACTCGTCTGGCCTGGAACTTGCTAGGGTACAATAATCTGGTCTCAAACTTGTAATCTTCTTCAGTGAATCTTGGGTTGAAGGCATCTGCCATGTGCCTAGTTCTTCCCAATGTTTAATATGTAAAACATTTTTAGCTGCTGGAATACACCACCAACCTACTGAAATTGATGAATAAAATGCTTTCAACCTCAAGTCTCTACAAAAGTGTGCAAAGTTCTGCGGAGGGCAGCCGAGCTCAGGAAAAGAAATGGATGCATAGGAAATGTCATGCATGTGTTTATTGAGCAAAATTGAATTGAAATCGCTGGCAGTTACAGATGAAGCACTTCCTCTTGGCACCTCACATGTTTATCAAATACTGAACTATTAACAGCAGTGCACTCTACAGGATGCCTGCGTGGTTACTTCTGACGTGGTGGAATGCAAGTTTACCTGGCAGCGCCAGTTGGAGACGAGCAGCAAAGTGTCACCCACAGGAATTTTGCTGCTTTGCCTTGGCTACAGCTCCATGCACAGAAAGGCCCAGCTATAAATCCACAGACATTCTGCAGTAGCCAGGATGTCTCCTCCTTCTATCTCAGCTATGGAAGCCTGGATCTCTCACACAGCGTACCCTCTGTGAAGGGTGATCAAATTATCTGTATGTGTGTGCATTACCCAGGCTGAAATCTGTGCCGTGGGACCAGGCTTGCTTTAAGAGGACAGCTAGACTTGGTTCTGTGCAAGGTGACCCTGCCCTGTCCCAGTTCCCTGTTTGGGGTTAGTACTCTCACTCCTGCCTCTTCCTACAGATCTTCCTTCCCTTTCGGTGCCTTCTCTAGAAGAGAACGCGGAAGAGGACCTCTCCATAGATGTTGGGGTCACTCTTTGTCCTTGAAGCTCAGCGCACCCATAAATACAGACCAGGGATATACCTCAAACAGTCTCCCTCTGTGGGGAAAAGAAATCAGATACTTTCATTGACCCATACGGTGGACCCCACACTGACGTTTGGGGAATAGTAATTTTAAATATTCCAAACTCCCCGGAGGTCCTCTTTGTGGAGCCATTTTTCTTCCAGCTGTCCAGTAATGAGGCTTGACCTCCACCCCCCCACACACACACACACTTTGCTTCCCTTGGGACATGGTCTTCCTCCTACCTCACATTGGTCCCCCAATGTCAGACTGAGATGTAAACACGTGCTCAAAAGAACTCTTCTTTCAATTTAGTAAATATTTAAAACTTACAAAGTTTCAACGTGAATAGTCCTAAAATATTAGTAATTATATCATCTGTCTATTGAGTGTCCATGATGATATTCAAGGGTTATCAGCCACTGAGGGGCTGTCTCATCATTCCTAGGTCACCACCAAGATTATCAGCCCCAATAAGACAGCCTGCAGGATCGGCAGGATTTTGATTCACTCTCAGTAGAGTGTTGCACGCCAGTGCTGATTTGGTAGTGAAGGTTACAGAGGGGCCTAAATTCACATCTTCTCTGCTCTTGGCTTCGTACTCCTCAGTGCCTGCCTTCATCTGTTAGTTCCCTTCTCCATGCAGACATGCTTCATGCCCTCCCTTCTCTGCTTGGGTGGACACCCCAGGTTCAGATGCCATAAGGGAACTTAGAGTGCACAATGACAGGTGTCCTGAGGACCTGGGTTACTGGGTCCCCTGACCTCTCATCGAGAGCTCTTTCCCAGCAGTGCAGTGAACAGGGGAACCAATGCTGCAGCGAATACAGTTTTCATTTGGGAATTCTTGCAGGAGTCAGTTCCCATAGGCATCGTGGCTCTCAGAGGCTGCTGATAATCTCGATGGTCAACTTGTTACAAGTGGGAAGAATGAACCTCACTTAAAGAATTTCTTACATCAGTTTGGCCTGTGGGCATTTTATTTTGTTTGTTTGTTAATTGGAGTTCCCAGCTCACCATTGGTGGTACCATGTGTCTTAGTTAGGGTTTCTATTGCTGTGAAGAAACACCATGACCAAAGAGCAAGTTGGGAAGGGGAAGGTTTACTTGGCTTACACTTCACAATTGCTATTCATCATGGGTGAGTGTCAGGACAGGAACTCAAAACAAAGGAGGATCATGGAAGCAGGAGCTGATGCAGAGGCTATGGAGGGTGCTGTTTACTGGCCTGCTTCCAATGGTTTGCTCAGCCCACCTTCCTATGGAACTGAGGACCAGCAGCCCGGGGATGGCACCACTCACCATTGACTGGGCCCTTGCCCACTGATCACTAATTGAGAAAATGCCTTACAGCTGGATCTCAAGGAGGCATTTCCTCAGCTGAGGCTCCTTCCTCTGATGACTCCAGTTTGTGTGACGCTGACACACAAAACCACTCGGTACACCATCCTTAGGCAGGTGGGCCTAAACTGTATAGGAAAGGTGAGGCCTGGGACAAACCTCCTCCTTGGTTTCTATTAGTGCCTGCCTCAAGTTCCTCCCACTTCAGACATCCTCAGTGATGGACTATTGCCTATAAGATGCACTAAACCCTTCCTCTCAAATTGTCTTTGCTCGTCGTATTTGTTTATCATAGCAATAGGATAGCGAACTAGAACCAAAAGCTGTGAGAAGGCAGGAATCCAGTCCATGATTGGAGATGACCAATTCCTGGCAAAGTCTATTCTTGACAAGTACAGATTTGCATGGAAAGATAAACATGTTCCTCAAAATGGGTCAGTTCTATTACTCTTCAGATCTTCTTTTACCCAGAGGGGACAAAGGGACTGACTTTCATTAGGAAATGATAGGCTGGCTGGGAGGAGGTGGAAGAATACTCTGAGGCCTGCCCTGAGAAGGACATAGTCCCAGAGGAGGCCCTGGGGCAGTGGTGTTGCTGGGTATGTCCTGGAGGCCAAGCCAGCTGCTATACTTAGTGCTGCATGGCACAGTTTTCTGGGGCAGATCTGAGTGGGCTTTTCTCTGAGATTCCCATGGCTTTGTCCATTTTGTTTACATGGCCACTGAGTGACAGAGCATCTGCAAGTATCTGTCCCAGGTCTCAGAGCACAGAAAGCCGTTGACACTTCATGGTGTCCATCAAGACTAAGAAATGGGGAAACGTGAGTTTCAGATGTGCACCGTCGTAAACCTGTGACTGGATATGCCCCCATGTGATGCCCTTGGTGACATTGCTCCTGACCACCCCTCTTTCATTTACACTCGTTATCTTGGACGACATGGCTTTGCTTCCCAAGGGACCCCATTCTAAGCTTGCCTCCCTTCATCTGATCTTTTGTGACGTGGTGGAAACAGGGGGTTCTATAAACAGCGTAGCTGAGTAGGAGTCTTCAACTCAACTCTTTTTCTCCAGCCTAAATGAGTGGTTAACCTGAGCATCATTCTTTGTGCTGATTAAGTTTTTGTCAACTTGACAAAAGCTAGAGTTGTCTAGGAAGTGGGAACGTCAATTAGGAAAATGACTCTATTAGACAGGCCTGTGCGCAACTCTGTGGGGGCATTTTCTTGATTAATGATTGATGTGGGAGGTCCCAGCTCACTGTGTCATCCCTGGACAGGTGGTCCTGGGTTATAGAAGAAACCAGGCTGAGCAGACCATGAGTCCCCTCAGTCATAGACGGTGACCAGGGATGTGTAAATCCTATAAACCCTTCCCTTTCCAAGATGCCTTGGTCACAGTGTTTGTCACAGGCATAGGAAACAAATGAAAACACTCCTGGCGCGTGCACAGATTAAAACACATGGAAGAAAAGCTTGAATCCTAAGAAACTTGTGTTCAATTCCCTGTCCTGCAGAGTCTGACTCTCTCCGGGAGTTGAACCCAGTCACTGTGTCTCAGGAGCCTCAGTTTCCTCCTCAGCAATGCGGTGTGTTTGGTAGAAAAGTCAGAGGCATTTTCACATTGCATGTGTTGATATATCATCATACATATATCATACATATATCATACATATATCATACACATATCATACATATATCATACATATATCATACACATGTCATACATATATCATACATATATCCAGCTGTCAGAAACCAAGAATCTTTGTCTTGTCTTTCTTTTCTAAATCCTCTGACACAAACCGTAGCACTGAGAATGTCAATTCCAGGGGCTTATTGAGTACCTGTGGAATCAACCAGTGAATGAAAAACCCACAACTGGGGCACAAGACAAGGGTACAGTATTTACAGTTGTCATGGAGCACACATGTGCTCTGGCCTAACTCCTTTCTCCCTATCCATTGTCCCTCTGTGAGCCCCTTTGACTTTCTCAAGGCTGCATCTAGATAAATTGCACCAAGCAGAACAAGGCTTGATGTTTTGAAGGATACAGAGAAAAGAAACATTTCCCAACGCTGGCAAATGGAAAATGGCCATGCACCAAAGATGAGGGAGTCCTAGTCTGCTAGAAGGTAGAGATAAGGTAATCTAAGAAGTGGGGACAATCACTGCCACTAATTACTTTATCCAGGACTCAGAAAAATGTCTGCCAAGAATTAGTTATACCTTAGTGACGGCTGGGTACTAGGAGCGAGCCCCAAAAGGTAGAGGCTTCAGTCTCATATGTGAGTAGGAGCTCCTGGTTTTAGCTCAAGAGATAGATGGGCTATACAGACAGTTCTTGTCCCCACCCTATCCCTCTGGTGACTAATACATTTGATCAGAAAAGTCATAGACAGAGACAGAGAAAGAGAAAGACAGAGACACAGAGATGGGGCACAGAAACAGAGACACAGAGAGACGCACACAGAGAGACATCTGGTTTGCTTTTCCTACAGCTGCTAATGAATGTGCCTTCCCCTTTTTGGGAGCCCCTCTCCTTGCTCTAGCATATCTCTCTACTTTATGGCAAATGGGTTTTGATTCTGAAGCAAATTGACCTTGAAATAAGTTCCAGGATCTGAGTTCTTACACCCCAGATGCTGGTTTTGGAATGCAGACTGCTCATTCAGCAGATAGTGGGCGTCAGGAGGGGGAGTGCTGCGTTGACAGCCTGCTGGGCCAGGTTAGAGTGGATGCCTGGAAGCTGCAGCAGGCTTCCAGCTGCAGAATCTTGGCCATGTGGGGGAAGCCAAGGTGCCCGCTTCTTCTTCCTGAGTCCTGTGCAAATGTGTGCTCGTGTGTGGATGTGTGCGCATGCCTGTATGCACATGTGTGCATGCTTGTGTGTGTGTTATACCTGTATGTGTATGCATGTGTGTCTGAGTGCGTGGATGTGTGCGCATGCCTGTATGCACGTGTGAGCATGCTTGTGTGTGTTCATACCTGTATGTGTGTGCATGTGTGTGTGAGCATGTGGATGTTCATTGCCTTTGTAGCTAAGGCCATGCTTATGGTTAGAACCTGCACAGCGGGTAGAGAAGACAGGGAGCTGCAAGAACCTAGAATTACATGACTACAGTCAGTGCTTTGTTCACAAACCTGTCTTGTCACAGGAAAAACAAGTATGTTTTCTGGAAGTATACTGGGTATAGTGTGGGCAAATATGTGTACACACGGGAGCCAAATATCCCATCATGCTTGCATTTAGAGGGCTATCTTTGTCTCGGTTTTGAGCTCTCACCCTCGCCAGTCCTTGCTTGCTATTTTCTATGGATTGGATGTCATTTTACTGACATTGTCGTTTAGAAATGTTGTTGTAACAGACTCAGTGACAGGAGATGTTTATGGAGCATGTCTGGCACTGGTACAACTGAAAGTAGGAGCCGACAGTGTCACATGGGATGGCTGCTGCCCAGGCAGGAATGGCTATGTGCTGCAGGTTGGTGTTTAGGTGTTGAGTGCCGGTGCCTGGCTTCATTTAAAGGCAATTTTAGTTGCCTTAATGTGTCTAAATGCTGCACTGATGCTGGACTGATCGATGAACAGAACTGGAAAAGCAGGGGGCCCTGTTGTGCACAAAGCAAAATGCCCTCTCCCGGCTTTCATCATCCGTGACACAAACAATTGTTGAAACTAAGTTCTTTCCCCTGCGGTTTTTGTTGCTGTTGAGGCTGAAGCAATGAAAGAGAGCGCTACAAAGCTGGCAAAGACGCCTTTTTATAGCTCGCAGGGCCGAGTCTGGTCCACAAGGCAGATGGGCAGTGGGAAGGGGCACGCAGGACCATCCGGTGTGTCATTTGACTGGGAGCTAGACATGGGAGTCTGTCCTGTAAGAAGCAGCTTCTTGGGGCCAAGCTGGAGTCACTTTGCCATGACCAGGACACAGCTGTGGGCATGAGAGCCTGGAAGACTCTGGGACAGAAAAGATACCAAAACACCAACCCCAGAAAAGCTTGAGGCCGCTCATTTGCATGCTGTTCAGATCTCTTCCAGCCAGGGAGACTGCCGGGAGTGGTTTCTATTGAAGAAGCAGTTAGGTAGAACTCTGGTGATGGCAGAAATCCAGCCGATCTGAGACTCTAAGAACCCCCTGAGGTTACTAACTACAGCCCCTGATGTCCCCCTCCCCCGGTCTATACCTATAACTATTCTAGAACAATGGTGTTTTGCTTTAAATAGTTCTCTGGAAGAATATTTCATAATCTCCCCAAAGCTCTGGTACTAAAACAGAGTCTCTCAGCAAAGGAACCAGATTTTCTCTGGACCACGGCCAAGTGCAATCCAAGATGTATACAGATACTGTGAGAGCAGTCGGTTAGCCAGCAAATGTGCCAATATACCCCAACTCTGTGCCCTCTGGTAACATGGCTTCTAAATTAAATTAGCCTACTGTTGCCTGGGGCTCCTGTTTGACTCTGATTTATTTTGGTGGGAGCAACCTTTTGTAACAAAGAAAGGAGATGGGCATAAATTTGGCTCCCTCTAACATATGACTTGGTCCAATATACCAAGAGTTTTGTCCACAGAGGGCTTAACTGCACTTGCAGAGATACAGCAGCAGTGCACACAGTACGAGCTGAGAAGGAATGCATACAAGCACACATCTATTATAACATGTTGGGCAGTGGCATGCAATACCCTGAAAAAGAAAATGGGGCTCATTAAGGAGGAAGCTCAATACCATTATTTAGAAAGTTTCATTTTTTATAGACAAATATAACATAGAGAACATGTCTTTCAGAATTATTTTGCAATAACAATACCTGAGATGACTGACTTGTAAAGAGAAAAGGTTTCAAACATGATGGATTGGCTCCCTTGCTGTGGGCCTAAAGGGGCACATCATGGCAGGTACATGTGATGGTACAAAACTTGTCTCCTTGAGGCCTGAAACTAGTGAGAGACCATGACAGAAGGAAACCTGGTCTCCATAGTTCCTTTGAGACGCATGTCCCCAATGGCCTAGCGACCTCTCAATAGGGCCACACATTTGAATCATTCCACTACATTCCAACATCATTCCAAAGACAAAGCCTTTAATACACATGACTGTGTAACATGTTCTAGAGCTACACTGTCTCAGGAAGGTAGCCAAGACTCAACTTCTCATCCTCTCAACGGCTGCCTCTCTGGTATTATATAAAACAACACAGTCAGAAGAACATGGCACATACCGATGTATCTCCAACATTACCAAAGTCTGGGATTCTCAGGGTGCAGATGTTACACTCATCCCTCCCAACAACTGATAGTCAGAGGGAAAAGTGAAAAGGAAAAAACAAAAAGTGGATCTAAATTTAGCACCCCAACATGTTTTGTCCTGACATGGTTGTTCATGATATTACAGTGGCGGCAATAATTACAGTGTACACTGTAAGAAACAGAACAGGGCCGGGCGGCGGTGGCGCACGCCTTTAATCCCAGTACTCGGGAGGCAGAGGCAGGTGGATCTCTGTGAGTTCGAGACCAGCCTGGTCTACAAGAGCTAGTTCCAGGACAGGCTCCAAAGCCACAGAGAAACCCTGTCTCGAACAGAACAGGACTACTTTGAACTAAGCACTTAAGAGGGCCAAAGTAAAATTCTCAGGAAAAGGAGAAAAATGAGACTGGAACTAGTATTAGTTCTTCTCAGGTGTGACCTAGGCAGAAATGTCACGGATTGAATCAGAGAACGACAGGGAGGAATATAGGAATATAGAAGCTTTATCCTGCCCCAGATGACATATGTTAAGACAGGAGGAGGGCAGTAAATCAAAGTGATATGAAACTTTATCATGGCTGGGAAGATGGCGAGGTGGGTAAATGTGCCTGCTGTATGTCCTGGGTAATTTTATGTCAATTTGACACAAGCTAGAGCCATCTGAAAAGAGGGAATCTCAATTGAGATAATAACCTCTATAAGATCCAGCTGTAGGACATTTTCTTAACGAGTGATTGATGAGGGGGTATGGCACATGGTGGGTGGGGTCGACACTGGGCTGGTGGTCCTCAGTTCCATAAGAAAGCAGGCTGAGCAAGCTGTGATGAGCAAGCACTGCCAGTAAGCAGCACCCATCTATGGTATCTGCATCAGCTCCTGTCTCCAGGTTCCTTTCCTGTTGAGTTCCTGTCCTGACTTCCTTCAAGGATGAAGAGTGCTGTGGAAGCATAAGCCAAATAAACGCTTTCCTCTCTAAATTGCTGTGGTCATGGTGTCCATCACAGCAATAGTAACCCTAACTAGGACACTGTGCAAGCATGAGACCTCACGTTTGAACACACAACACACGTAGAGAAAAGAAAAAGCACTGTGTAGTTGTGGGTGCCTATAACCCCAGTGATGAGGAGAAGGAATAGCAAACTGTGAGCCATCATTGACCATCTTCCCTCGCCGAAACAGCCAGCTTCAGGCTCAGTGAGAGAACTTGTCTCATGAGAATAAGACTGAGCGTGAGAGACCAGGAAACCCAATGTCTTCCTCTGAACTTTACAGGCATACACATATGTACACACTGCACATACACACACACACACACACACACACACACGAAAGAGAAAGAGAGAGAGAGAGAGAGAGAGTGAGAGAGAGAGAGAGAGAGAGAGAGAGAGAGAGAGAGACTATCAGTTGAGTTTTTATGACTAAGTTCAGCCACAGGAGGATACTGTGTAGTGAGACTTCCTTGACAGCATCATCTCTAATTTCATAGCTGTTTCAACTGTATGGCGGGCTTCCTCTCGACTCCTGCAAACTCTTTCAGAGTCCTCTTCTTCACCAAAGACTCTAACTTTGTTTTCCCTTGTCTGCTTTTTCCCCCTCCCTTTTCATCCTACCTATTGACATGGCCACGTGACTCTTTTAAAACACCCATCATGTCTGTTCCTTTTTTGTGTCTTCTCCATTTACATGGAAACAGTCCAAGGACCCACAAAGCCATTCCTGATCCAGATGTACCAAGGCCCTGTCCCCTGCCCTGTTTCCCTTGCTCCCTGGGCTCTAAGTGGGCTGGCTTGCTGTTCTTCAGATAATTAAGCAGAGTCTCACCCCACATTCTTACCACTTGCTGCCCTCTCTGCTGAAATGTTCCTGTGCCATCTGCTGACACAGTTGCTACCTTGTTTCAGTCTATGCTCACATACAGGTCTTCGCCAGACCTTGTTCTGTTCTGCTCTTCCCAGCACTTAGGGCCATCTGACTTCAAGTCCCGTGTTTTTTTGGGTGCCTATTGTCTCTCTCCTAGACGAAGATGTGTTTGATAGGATGGCAACATTTAGCCTGTTGGTCCACTAACATATTCTCTATGCCTAGAAGTGTAGTTGGCACATGATAGATGTTCAATAACTATTTATGAAATGATGAACTAATGAAACATAACTAGAAATTATGCTAACCAATGTGAAATCACTTGCTAACGGTAATTAGGTGCTGCCAGAGTACAAAGCCCTGTAATTGCATGGTGTGAGAGCAGGGGGCCTCTATAATGCAACATGTGAGGACAAGGGGAGAATGCAGAGCTCACACAGTCCCCCAAATACAAATGCCTCTGAGACTCTATTCGCATCCACAGAAATAGTAAACAGAGTTCCCAACAAAGGGCAATGTCTTAGGTCTCTACATTGGCCATGCAGATATTTGTCTGCCTATCCACCGAGGCCTCAAAATATTAACACTCTATTTGGGAAAATCACAAAATTAATTTAGCAGTTACTTAGGAATAGCTGAGAAGAATCCCTTGAATGAAGGAATTAATTAATATTAATTAATTAATTTTGGGTCAAATTCTGTAGGTGGAGACTGCTCATTCTTTCCCTGCCGCCCAGACCCAAAATAATCACTCAGAAACTATATTAATTAAATCACCACTTGGCCTATTAGCTCTGGCTTCTTATCGTCTAGCTCTTATATATTAAATTAACCCATTCCTATTATTTTATTCTTTATCATGAGACCCATGGTTTACTGGTACTGGTGCATTGGCATCTTTCTCCCCTAGAGGCTACATGGCGTCTCCCTGATTCTGCCTTCTTTCTCCTCCTCTATCTGCTTGGAATTCCCATCTTGCCCTATTCTGCATTGCAATAGGTCCAAAGCATATTCTTTATTAGCCAATGGTATTTACAGCATACAGAGGGGAATCCCACATCAAAATTCAATTGAAGGATATGGAAAGGGGAGATGAGAGATATTCACAGGATGGTTTGAAAAACTTTGTATGTGCTGTGTAAGGAACAATTAGAACCAGATGATTAGGAGGGAGAGTGTTGTCAGTCCCTAAATGCAGACCATATAGAAGAGTCACCATGTGGGAAAAAGCTGCAGAGAGAAGCCGAATAAGCTATGTCCAGAGGGGGTCCTATGAGGCTTGTGGCCCACATGTGGGGCCTAAGTAGCAAAGAACAATAGAGAGTCAAGAAAAGGAGATGTCATCAATCTCTTCCTGGACATGCCAGCAGGGAAGGCAGCATTCATGAAAAAGGGTATCTGTAGCTGTGACCAGGGTGGGTACTGTGTTTCAGAAACTTGCCTTAAGGACAGGAGATTACTCACAAAGACCCAAGCGATACCCATCAGATGCTGTTTATATTTATGTAATAGTATAGAAGAACTAGAAAATTGTATCTATTAAAAATGACAGATGTGTGGGGGTGCCCACAGGCTGTTGAGGACCCAGGGACGATGCACAGAGGTCAAGGTGGTAAACGTGTGCTTTCGTTATTTCACAGTTTGCAGAATTACTGGAAGACAAACGGAGAGCTGAGACTGGAGCCTCCCAAGCACACACTTGCTCCGTCACCTACCTCCTTGCTCAGGGACAGCCACTCATTTGTATGCTTAGCACAGCCTTGTATTCAGCAACGTTTGGGGAGAGAATGAACAAATAATTTATTTCTTGCTTGAAAAGTTAATTCATTTATATTAATATTCCATTTATTACTTCTAAGTTGACCAGATTATTAAATTAACCATTATTTGGTAACCAAAAATACGCTGTAGAAACAGAATATAAATTGATTCCATCTTTTTTGTGACTACACAGTTAAGGAAGCACTGAAGTCAATAGGAAAACAGGCTGCAAATAGGCTTTCCTTCTGCCTCTGGGCTCCTGTCTGCTTTCCCATTTTGTATCAACTAGAGTGAGATGATTTTAAAGTATCCTGGCTTCTCCCACCTTGACCACCCACACTTGAGCAACTCAGGTGTCAGCCTTGAGGTCACTGACTCTGACTCTCTAGGAGGCATCCCATAGTTGACATTTGTGTAACTGAATTGGGGGGCAGTTGTGTTTGTCAATAAGACACTAACTACTTGCTGCATAGGTGTTTATGTTGATACATAGGAACTCAGTCTCTGGAATAAATGGGGAGGTAAGAAATACTCTGAAGAAGCAAGCTACCTCTGATATTTCAGAGGTACCCTCTTAGAATACATGGTTCTGCTGTCCTGGACACTAGTCCACAAACTTCTCTGCACTGACATTGGACATGACACATTCCTCCCAGAAGAGCCTGCTTGTGCAGGAAACTCCCTTCAGTGGTGATTTAAAGTTCTCAAACAGAAGGTTGAGGTTGTCTTGACACTCCCAAGTGATGGCTAGATGAACCTGAGAAAGCCACTTTCTCTCTCTGGGCCTCCAGACCTTCACTGCCAGTGTGAATGGCAGTTCTAACTCTCTGCACTGTTTTGAGAATCCATGTGGAAATCTGTATCGAGCAGGTTTTGCACACAGAAAAACCATTTATGGATACTGGGCACCACAGAGACAAGACCTATCGGGTAGTTCATTAACTAAAAGCCCTTGGCTAACGTCCAAGACAGACACCATGCTATACACAAAATTCCATTTTATAGCACATCGTGTGAGAATCCTAAGTCTTTCTACTTTAAAATCCCATCTTCTGCTGCTTGCATATTTTAATGAAAATTTATTTGGATAGCAGCATGCTTGGAGCAAGACAGCAGTAACTAAATAAACAAATAATCAGCCACGGATTAGGTTGTGATGGGGACAGGAATGGCTCCAACGTGCGTCTCCTTGTGGAATGGTCTGAGTGATGCCAGTATGTCTCCCTCTGGGCCAGGACCCACTCTGCTTCCCACAAAAGAAAGCACACTGGCCAACAAGGCATCCGAGGGTGCTGTAGAAAGTAAATGAGGGACAGTTAATGGTGTGTTTGTTTCTGACCATATCATTTTTTGTATCTTGCCTTTTCTCTGTTATCTGTCAAGTATCAACCCCATGATTGTCCTGCCTGGGCCGGATGGCTGGAATGTCTATCCCTATAACTAGCATGTAGCAAAGCAGTTGATTTGCTGAAGACAGCAAATGACTCTTAATGTCTGTGACAGGAGCTGATGGGGTCATATCAGGATGCTTCGTCCAGTCGTGCGATTCCTGTTCTATATAGATGTCGTGTGATCATCCTGTGATTGAAGCCGTAGGTGGCGGCATGGGAGAAAGGCCCTGGCAGAACCATAGTGAGGTCCAATCTGGGCATCTGGTCCATTTACATTCTACCTTATTTAAAGAACAACTTTCTCAGTGCCTCTTCTGGAAGCAATGAAAGTGGCCTTACACTTTAAATTTAGATGCCACCAACCAACTTTATGACATCAGGCCCAGATGAGTGTCCTCTTCTATATAACAAGTACAGTTCTGGGTCTTAAATGAGGTGACACAGATATAGAGCTGTTTTCTATGGCCTTGTCTACAGCCCTCACCCAGCCCATTGCTTCTCCACGCTTTTCCCTGCTGGCTATTCTACACTATTTGTGAGCTTTCTACATTACTTGCAGTTCTATTAATGTGAGTCTTAGAGGGACAGGATCATGGCCATGCGTAGTTTCGCGTCACTTGCAGCCCTTAGTATTTTCCTGAGGATAGGATAGACATTTAACAAGTGATTGTTTTTGTTAGCGCAGGTCTATTTGCTTTGTTAAGAGGGGGTGTGCTAAATCTCATGCACACACCCACACTAACCAAGTGCAACATGGCCTATGCAGGAGGTGAGCCATTTTGTCTTTGGACCTGCTTCAGATTTAGACACATTCATTTTTTTTCTCTCATTAACATGCCTCGTACACCTACTGTGTACTTGGACTCCTGGGGTCGTGGTGTGAAGTGAGACAGCCTAAATGTCTGTCTACAGAACACACAGCTAAGTAGGCTTCAGTCATGATTAACTCTAAGTATTTTTGCTGTTTCAAAAAAGAAATTATTGATGATTCCAGGTACTTAGAGATCATCATAACCTGAGAATCTTGATGGTATGCAAATAATAACCCGCAGATTTTTATGCTTACCTGGCACTGAGCTGGAAACAGTCCCGAGATGCCCTGCTCTGTCTGTGGAACTTACTTTGCCTTTTATAAAGGAGGCAGCCATGTGAAGGGAAACCACATCATTAAAAAAAGAAAAGAAAAAGAAAAAGAAAAAACACCCGCCGTCTATTTTAAGTGTGTGTACCGATCATGTTCTCTGAATACAGATGGGTTTGTCAAATGCACCTGATTTCATGGGAGACTTGGATGCAAATGTGGCTAAGCAGCCTAACGAGACACTGCCCTGTTGTGCTGGAAAGAACTGCTGGGGCAAAGGCCGCTTTCTCAGCAGGGGAAGGTACAGGTGTCTGCAGAGCTGATCAAATGCATAGAAGGAAATCAGGGAATTCTTGGAATTCACTGATAGTCTCAGGCAGGCTTTCTAGAACAGGCAAGACCGGAAGAACATGGGATGTGGAACTCAAACGCTTCTTTTTTCTCCTGCTCCTCCTCTTCATCTTCTTCTTTACCCTTTCGTTTTTTTTCTTCAATATGGATCCATTTCCTTGAAAATGACAAAGAAACAAGCACATAAAATATCTCGGTGAATTGCCATAGACTGACAACACAGAGAGCTTAGGGAACAACACTGTGTGCCAGATTGCCCAAGCTCTGCAGTCACGGCTGTCTTTCACAAGCTGACTTCAAACATGCTGCCTAGCATAATGGGTAAGTGTGTGGCTTCTCAACTCACATGAATGATTAGTGTCAAGAAGAGTGTTCTCCACGCAGCTTCACTCTGCACTGTGTGGACCGTGGCTCTATCTATGGTGAACGTTCTCGATAATTGTGTTTGTTCTACACTATGGATATCTTCCTAATTATTGAAATATCCCTTTACAGGACACTTGCCTAGACGCCAACTTTTATCTGGGACACACTGCTGCTATGTAAATTCTTGTATACACCTCCTAATCAATACATGACCTTACTATTTTTTATAAGTTGTGAAAATACACTTCAATTTTAAGAATCCAGGAAACTTTACACATGCTGGAATGATGGCATCAATGACTCGAGAGAAGAAAAGTCGAAAAGTGCAAACTGTATGTTGAGAAAACTATATCTATTAATAGCCTAGAGAGCAGCAGCTAATTGTACTAAGGTACTCAGATCACTTCAAATGTCAACACAGTAATCAGCTACCATTTCTGAGCCAATCATTAGTAATACCGCCAGTGCATAAAGATATTGGCTGGTGTAGAGGCTAATGTCGGGTTATTTGGTAAAAACTTTGATGTCTGTCACCAAAATATGTGCAGTATTAGTAGTTGAATTACATCCACCAAATATATAAATGAATACATAAATAATAGGCAAGCAAGCTATTCTTCACATGATAGCCACTACCTCTGACTAGAGATCCTGTCTCATGGATCCCAGCTGCTTGGTGAAGCTCTAGAGGGAGCTTCCTGCTAATCTTACCCCCTTCCACCCTGTGATAAGATAATGAGATGCGGGGGGTGGGGGTTGACAAGCTGGCCCTCTGCAGCAGGTGAGGTGAGAGGCTCAGGGGCTTGGGCTGGGAGATTAATTAATGCTAAAAGACACCATTTGGGGTGGCAATGAAATTGCGATTATAATAATCTCTAATTATCTTGTACCCCAAGCACCCTGCCTCTCCCAGGTGTTTCTTCTTGGCGAGAAATTGCTGTGTGTGCATGAAAGGAAAGCAAGCTGCATTGTGTATTGAGGGGGGGGGGTGTAAGTAGAAGCAGATAAAGGGTAGACACCGCCCTGCTTGGAAGCCAGGAAGTATCTGTATTAATTCTTTAAGAAAAGGGGAGCATTTAAGGAAAGCGAAGTAGATATTACTTAATAGCCAAAAGTAGCTGAGAAAAGAAATTATGATTAAAGTTCTCCCAAAGAAGTAGAATCCATACCCCACACTACGCATATTTAGGCACAGGTCTCCTTGGCTAGGTTCTATGTCCTCCGTGACTGCTGCAGAACAAGATGGCACCTCTTAGAGATGGAATTAAGCCCCATCATGCCAGGTGCCAAGAGGGGTCTTTTCATACATCAAATTTCCCCTCAGAAGCAAACACTGCTTCTCTTTTGCTCACAGAAGGCATATAATCACCAAGGAGAGAGAAAGGGCCCCTCATTTCCCACCACACACAGGTAATGCTCGGCCCCTTGGTCTTTCAAGCCCCAAGGCCATGTGACCGTGGTCATGCTTACAAAACAAATGTGTGCTACTCAAGACTGAGGAACGCTGACTCTGCTTCTAGACTACTCTGGAAGTTTGCCAGAACCATGCTACAGGAGGGGGGTTGACAAACCTTCTGGAGAAACACTCAGCAGGGGTCGGAGGAGATCCAGACCTTCTAGGTTCCTTACACACTGGAAAATTTGGCAGGAAGCAGCGGGAACATCACACATATCCACGACCTCTCCTCAGGGGACCATCCCACACAGCGAGCCTCAGTTCTGGGAGCCAACAGCATGGCAGGCGACACCCAAGGAAGACGTGTGAACTTGGATAAGTGTTAGGACATCTTTTAGTCTGGTTTGGAGGTTTGCTGTTATTTTTTCATTTGCAACGTGTAAAGCTTTTAGTTCACAATGATGAATCCTAATATGGTAATGTGTTTGGCACATGCAAGTGTCTGATAAACATGATTGCTGCTATGGTGTTTTTAATCATTTCTCTCTTGTCCTTGTTCTCAAAATCAATTGTCCTGCTCTCTGAAAATAAATGGCTGTCTTCATCTGCGTTCCAGTACCCAACTGGCCAAACAAATGCGTTGGGAGGGGGACTTTCCCATCTAAGACATTTAGTATCCAAAGGACTGATGTACTAATCAAACTTAAAGAAATAAATTCAGAGGGTCCCCTGAGGAATTGTTGCACCCTGGGGGCAGAGGCAGGTGTCTAAATGCATGAATCTAAGAATCATGAGTGTGGGGAAGGGACAAGAGAGTCGAATAAGTTGAACCCTGGTTCTTCACAGAATCTCTTAGTTCTATATATATGGAGGTTATCCGATGTACTCTGTCAGGGGCAGAGGCAGGGGCACGGGGCGTGATGAAGGGCTCCTCGCAAGGCAGAGTGTGTTGTCAGCTCTGTTCTAGGCTTGTCGAATGGGAATAGAGAGATCCTGGTTGGTGCTCCCGTGAAGCCAGTGACTCAGGGTTGGCAGAATTTTTCTATCATCTCCTTAAATGAAAACGACAGAGGTCTTCCTGGGGACTTAATAATAGACTCAACGAAGAGTAAAACTCCGTGGCCGCAAATGCCTTCCAGAATGTTTTTTAATCTGTAGAACCGGTACAGAATGCCTAAGTGGTTTCACGCAAGGCTCCTTAGTTTGATCATTTCCAGTGGGGCTTGGAATGGAGCTGGCCTCAGCCTAAGGCCGAGAGAAGTTGTATTGTTTCTGTCTACAGCAACGGACTAAGTGTGCATGACTGCCCGCCCTCCGGAGTTCTGACCATTGGAAATCTTACATCCTCGTGCGAGCAGCAGGGTACAGAGCTCTATCAACGGGCGCCAGCTGTACGGTAGGGACTATGCAGGCGCAGGGATCCATTCGTTGATTAACTGGCTGGCTGAGGAGAATGAGATATTCCGCTGCCTCTTGCTCACACTTATCTCTCTAAAATTGCTTCTCCTGATGGACGCCTCAGGAAGGAGGAGGCTCGCTTACCCAGAACCAGCAGAGGATGTGCATGGATACATGCTCAGGATTTCAGAGGGAAATGTTGGCATGTGACTGGCTCTGCTGAACAGAAAATCAAACCTCATTTGTTTTCTATTATAATTGCAATCTGTGCTCAGGACTGAGGGCTCTGAGCTGGCGAGATGGATCAGCTGGTAAAGGCCCATGCCATCATGTCCAATAACGGGGGCTCAACGTCTCAGGACCCACAGAAATCTGTTATGGATTAACTAATTTAAAACTCTTTTCATATTCAAAATTTCTGTCTATAGAGTATGCAGGGCTGACATGGAGGCTCTTACAGCCTAGGACCAGCGTGCCTCTGCACACTTTATGTCGCTCACGTGACACTTGACCTCACATTCTCATTGGAAGTTCCAACCACCACACAGTTCTCCTTCCAGGAGATCGTAGGTGAGGAGGAAAAGTCAAATGGCTTGACCCAAATGCGCTTTCGGAAAATGCTAGGCTCCCATAGAGCTGCCCCACGAAGGTTAGCACTTGGGTCTCGTAAATAGGCCAAGTGCAAAGGAGGGTACACCACAGAGGTTTCACTATGACCTGGTGAGACTGGATATTGAAATGGAAAGTTAGCAATCCCTGCCTTGGATCAAAGAGATTTATGGCATTTAATATCTAAAGATCTGGTATCCTCAGGAATAGACGCTTTCAAATGTATTGTCTCTCTGCTGAACCCCGGCTTGCTCTCCTGTGATTAATCCCTGCTTCAAAGGCTTGTGGAAGGCCTTTAAGATGGATTGTAGGGGAAACTTTGGAAGCGTCTGGTCTGCAGGTGTCTGTCATCGTTCCCTGTACATCCTACACAAGTTGGACAAGAGGCTGTGTGCATGAGCTGGCAGCACTGACTGATGATGGTTAGTGCCACAGGGTAGATCCCATTCTCCCCACTGATCTTTCCTTGGTTGGGGAGCCAAGGTAAAATGTCAAATGGGCAGTGATCATTTCCCTTACAGTCCTTAATAAAGAGTCCCAAGCATACATAGAGAGCCTGTCAGAGTCTGCATAGCCCAGTAATGGGCCTACAAGAGAGAACATGTCAGAGAGCCACCAAGATGGCTTAGCAGGTAAAGGACTTGCTGCCAAGCCAGATGACTCCGTTTCATCTTTCCAGGCCCCACATGGGGAAAGGAGAGCTCAACCCCTTAAAGAAGCCCTTGGGGACAGACAAACACACACACACACACACACACACACACACACATGCACACACATGTGCTTCCAGACAAGGTCCAGCAGAGACTTTCAGAAGCTCTGACTCCTCATTGTCATGGCTATGTCGGCTCATGATAATGGCAGTCCACACCGCAGTCTCCGGAGCTGGTTAGTGATCTGTGCTACAATCTCTGTGTCACAAACATGGCTGTCTCCTGATCTTTGGATAGTTCAGGGATTTCAACAGACTTTTGAGGGCTATAGAATGCTTTTTCCTACAGAGCCTAATTTTTAATGATACCTTTTTAGTAAAATATGACCGAGCAAACCATGCTTTTGTCAACAGGAACTTCTTTGGATTTTAAGTGTCTTCTTTGTACTGTAATGACCGGCTTGAGTTTCGTTTTCTCTGAGAAAAACCTCACCAGTTAATTGACAGGAGTGAAACCAAACCAAATAATTATGGAAATGTCACATGGTAGTTGGGCACCACGGCACGGATTTGGCAATGAATAGGCTCTGGTTCACCTTCCAGGGTTATATAGACACCTTGACTCTGGGATTTCAATTATGGCAGTTCTCTCTAGGGTAGAGATGCTATGAAAAACACTCTGGACAGTTTAGAGAAAGCTCTTAACTTATTGGGAACTTAATGCAAGTTTTTTTCTCTTTCTCTCTCTTCTCCCTCTTTCGACATATGCACAGCCTATTGCTGTGCATACATACGCATTTGTATAGGTGTGTGTGTGTGTGTGTGTTCCAGAGAAAGTCTATCATGAAAATAACTGAGCCAACCTTTTCGATCACCGTAACTTCTCAACTCCAGATTCTGTTCCCTAACTATATTATTACTAGGAATAATCAAAGTCATGATATACTTTGAAATCACTACCTAATATTGTTCATTGTTTTCTGACAGTTCCCTCTAATGTCATAATAGACGGAAGACATTCAGAGATTAAAGTGTTTTCTATGCTACATTTTCCCAACTCAGCCAGTAGCTCTTGACTCGCAACAGAAAGCACACAGCAATGAGCACTGTCACACGTCCTCCCACATTCCCCGCTAATTGTGTCATATTTTCCATTGTCATTCATTTTTGGTACAGTTTCCATAATTGTTTAGCCTTAATTTGATATTTTCATGCATCAATATTTTATCACCAAAGATCTTTTGGCTGCCTCTCTTCCGCTTTGGTTGGTTGAATGACTGACAGCACGTTCAAGACAGCTTGTACCACAGTATTTTAGGGTCACATTTTATTTTGCTCAGATTCTGGTAGAGTTTGCTCTATTTTTTTTTTTTTTTTTTTTAGCAAGGAATGCTACTCTGCAGAAGTTTGACTTACCCTCTTTTTGTTTATGTCATTTCTTCCTTAGGACTTCTTTTTATTGTTCTTCCCTAGATGCTAAGGAATGCTTATTTTGTCCTCAAGGCTAAAGATTTAGCTAGGATGGAGAATGTCATCATTGCCACTTAGAGTTCCTTCTAAACCCTAACGAGGGTCTTACCTTTAGTTTTTATAAGCAAATCACCTTTCTTTATTTCTCTCTTATCCCTTTGTCGTATACAGTCTGCAGGGCAGGCTCCGCTCTTTCCTTTGTACCCGCTTTGTGACCTCTCATTATCTATCTCCACTGGGTACCAAAGCTGTGCAGAGACCTTGGTGGCTGGAACCCTAGACTTCTCCAGACATAAGTGAGGTGGGCTGCTCTGATCTGAAGTAGTTCAACAGCCAGGCTCCCATTTCTACTCTCTGAGGTTGTAAAAGTCTGATTTTCAAAGGGCTAGCCTAAGGACCACAGTATTTCCTCATTCCACCTTGGAGTGTCTAAGACTGTAAGTCAATCTTCCTCAAGAATTTGCTCCCTTTTCTTTTTACCTATTGTGCCAGTCTTTCATATCCCCTTAATCCGAAATGGAATGAAATGTCTGATGCACTGAATTAAAAGTGGGATTCCACTAAAGGAATTTCTATGAATCGATTCAACTATTTATGAATGTATTATTATTGTTATGTCTCCCAAAGTTTTAGAGTAGTTTAAATTTGCTGAATATTATTCTTAAGGTGTCCTCTCTCTCTCTCTCTCTCTCTCTCTCTCTCTCTCTCTCTCCACACACACACACACACACACACACACACACACACACACAGCTGTTCTACTTAGAGAGCAAACAGCTGTACATAAAACCTGCTTTGGTCTTCTTAATGAATCAGAACTCCTGCCATGGAGAGCGATTTCAGACTCACATGGCGAGGGGTTCAGTTTCTCAGAGTATGTTACCAGCCAATGCATAACGGGGCAGAAGGAGAAAATGAGAGAGCCCAGAGTCATAAATATCCAAAACAGTCAAGTCTGTCTTTTCAAGGCTCTGTCAGACCCAAGCCCCCTCTAGAGCTGTTTGAGTTTCAGATCCATTTGCAAATGAGCTTGAGCTCTCTGGGTAATGGGAATGGTTGGTGAATTCTATTCCACTTCGCCAGTGAACTGAGAAAGCATTGGATAATATGTTATGAGTTGTAGATCTGTTTGATTGCATTGTTGCAAAGTGGGAATTGTTTTGCAACATAGATTCTTAATCACTGAGGCATCTATGATTGAATGCGTCGAAAATTGGCTGAAATTGAAAGTTAACTATACTACAGACGGCTTATTCTGGTGTATAATTGAAAATAAATTCTAATAACTCTTCTTCAAAGAGCTGCTTGGAGGAAATTTCAAGCCCCCGGAACGAAAAAAAAAATAAAAATAAAAAATTCTTTCTCAAAAAGCATCTTACTCTACATAATACACTCATGGAAATAAAGGTCTCTTCCAAACCCAAGCCAGCACTCTTGATCTCTGAAGGAAATGAGCAAAACTTGTCAATATTGAGCACTTACATACTAATTTTGTAGTGGCTTCCCAAACCTTTATGCTGGGAAGGTCTTATCATTTCATTTTTAAGCCACTTGGTATTAGCCTGTACAAGGGCAGTCCAACAGAAAAGGGAGAGAGAGAGGAAGGGAGGGAGGGAGAGAGGGAGGGAGGGAGGGAGGGAGAGAGAGAGAGAGAGAGAGAGAGAGAGAGAGAGAGAGAGAGAGTGAACTTTGTTAATCAAATGATTTAAGTTTGCAGACTTCTTCCAATCTTTACTGATCTGTTAGCCTTGACAGCTCTTTTCCTTAGCCTCAGTTCCCACTTCTGTAAAATGGGCTTGATAATATGATTTGATTTTTACCAGTTTTGTACAGTTGTTAATATTATAAATAATATCCGCATTATAGATGTGCCCTTAGTATGCACAGCTTTGGAAATGCTAAAGAAGTTCTATGTGGATGGGGTCTGGGGACACGGCTTGGTGTATGAAGCATTCATCACATAAGCCTGAGGATCTGAGTTTGCAAGGCCAGAGCTTGCACCAAGGCTGGGCTGAAAGTGTGCATCTGAAATCCTAGGGTTCCTGCCGTGAGATGAGAGATGAAGTCAGGTGAGCTCCTGGATCTGGGGGTCAGGTAGTCTTCTAGACAGTGTCAAATGGCAGAGGAGAGGCGATCCTATGATCGCCATACACACATGCCATGGCATGTGTATACACACATGCGTGAACACACGTGAAAATTATAAGCTTGTTTGTACATAAAGGACAATGCTTCTTGACATATGCATATTCTCAATTAAATATTTTAAGCCATAATTCTGCATCAACTCTTCACAGCCATAAAGACCATAAAGTGGACTTCATGGTCTCCTAATCTTGCCCTCTCCTCTTCTCTCCCATCATCTACCTCCTTCCAGGCTCCCGTGCTCATACCCAAGGCAGCCCTATCACTATGCAGTCCTCAAGTCAACAGATGATATAAATTTTGATATACCAAAACAAAGCCAGCTGCCAGATCTAGCCATGTAGAGAAGGTATCTTGCAGGGTATGGAAAAGATTCAATAAAAGCTAAAATACATGGAAAGAATAGATTTTCAAGAAAAGTAAAGTTTCTTGTTTCTAAGACCTCCATCCTCATCTCTTCTCTCAGCTTCTTTCTGGGCTGAGAGCCCCACCCCACCCCCACCTGAGAAGCCTGTATATCCTGACAGCTCTACCTGATAAGTGGCACCTAAGCCTCAGGGGTAGGGCAAGTCATTGTAGGAGCGTGCCATGTTTGCCTGACCCGGCTCACTTGCCCTCCTCATTTATAAGGAGGAAGAGCATACATATTGGTTCTTGGGGATGATGCTGCAGGAAAACTGAGCCCTACAGATAATATCCAGAGCACTGCAATTTATACAGCATAGGCTACAGTCTGCTTTAAATGTAAATTTAAGTAACTTAGAAACACTGTATTAAAAGACAGATTTCTGGGGGGATGGGAAGATGGCTCAGCAGTTAAGAATATTCTCTTCAGAGGATCTCTGCTCCATTCCCAACACCCATGTTGGGAAAGTCCCAATTGCCAGTCCAGTTCCAGGGGATCTGGCAACTTCCTCTGGCCTCTGTGGGCAATTGCACTCATGTGCATATACTCCCCCCCCCATACATAATTAACAATGAACCAAATCCTTAAATTGTATAACTGTGCTGGGGATGTAGCTCAGTTGGTAGCTCAGTTGCCCAGCATTCATGGAGCTGTGGTTCAGTCTCTAGCAACATGTAAACTGGGCACGGTAACCCATGCCTGTGTTGGTCTGGAATTGCTCTGGCTGAAACAGGATGAGTTAGCTTCAAGTCCTGCCTGTCCAGGTATTTTGCCCTCCATCTCTCTGCTTAAGATTAAAGTTAAGGACCACCTTCTATAAATGTAGATATTCATCCAGGCTTTGATACTAAACAGCAAGACAATAGTCTTGAACAATCTTTTTTTAAATCAATTGCAATCTCTCTGCTTGTCATATGAAAAATCTACAGGAAATGACTGCATAAGCAAAGCTGCAACAGTTGCAGTAGCAGCGGGCATGCTAATGTGGAAGGAGGAAAATTCTGGAGAGTTCCAACCCCTAGACAAAGACTGCAGAGAGGAGACTAGCCTATTCCAGGGATGAAGGTCCCTTATTGATTGTCCAATGGAGTGGTCAGTCTTGAAATCATATTCATGTATATAGCCAAAAACCTCAGGAAGTTGTATTTATATATTTGTACATACACACATATATGTGCTTATTTGTCTAAATACCAATAATAATCAAAGAAAAGGAAGCCGTCAACTTGAGAGTGGAGGGTGATGGGGGAATTTGAGGGAAAGAAGCTGGGAGCATAGAGGGAGGAAAATGGTATATTTCTATATCACTTAAAAACATTGAGATGTTTAAAACCAAGAAACAACAACCAAAGCAAAAATAATTTACTGAAGTGGGAGTTTGCAGGGAGACTGGGTACCAGACCAAAGGGGGTTAAAATATAAGACCATCTAAAAAAAAAATTAAAACTCATCATAATGATAAAAACAGTAACAACAAATCAGCAGCTTGGATCCCGTCCACTGTGCAAGCAGCTATAGAGAGCCCTGTGCCTCAGAGAGATTGTGTCATTTCTCCAGGTCACCCTGCTGGTGAAGAGTGAAGCTGAGGTTTGCCACCAAGCCACACGGACCTCACTACGTCTGCTTTCTTCTATGGCCTCTTTGCTAGGAATTATTAAACTATTAGCCACTGCCAAGGATGCAGACGATTCTAGAATGTTTCAGTGTTGGTAGTCATTGAGCTAATTACATAACATTCAAAGTGAAAAGTCATACTATTGCCATTTTCCCCCTTTTCTTTGTTGGTTTAGAGTTTGACTGGGAAGTTGCTGACTAGGCCCTGCTCTTTCCGTTGGAAGAATGTTTCCTCCCAAGAAAATGATATTTTATCACACAGGATTTGGTAGTTTAAATGGAAATGTTTCCTACTTAGAAGTTACAAATAATAAATATATATTTATATATATATATGTATATACACACATATATATGTGTATGTATGTGTATGTATGTATGTGTGTGTATATATATAATATATATTATATATATGTATTTATATATATATATTATATCTTGGAAAAACACACTACCTTTCATGTAACAGCACAGTCTACCTGGTGGGTCAGACACTGACACTCAGCTCTCATAGAGCCTGGAATCGCAGGAATCATTTCTCTATAAAACCAAGAAAGGCGACAAGAAGATTGTCTTTCGGCTCCCTGGCTTTGCCCCATCTCCTGCTGCTCTGGGAGTTCTCTGGCCTCCTGGGGAGGAATTGGCAACTTCCCCAAGCAGGAGGCCTGGCTCCCCTTTTAGCTCCTTTGCCCCAGAGGCTACTGGCTGCTGAAGACTGTGACTCTGACTGTCTTTCTGTTTTCTTTGCTTCTGTGATCTCCCGCTGCTTCGGTAACCTCCTCCTCAGCTGCTGGGAAGAATATAATCTTCAAAAGGCTTCCTTAAGCCTGAGAGAAGAAGGAGGCCAAATGGAGGCAGCAGCACTTCCCGATGCTCGGAGGATAAACACTTGCACCTCGTTCTTGTGACAATAAGACAAAGCGGAGAAGCAGAAATGGGTTCGGGAAAGGTTCCTTTCTGCCTGTCTGAAAACAGCAAGTTTCCTTCTTTTTCTTTGAAGGCCAAGTTCAGCGAGGAAATTATCCTTCCCCGTAGAAGACCCCTGCAGGCTCTGATAAGCCATATTTTGGTGTCGCCTGAACCATGGGGCTGACCTAATTTGCCATTTTTTTTGTCTTGCTAATGAGGCTAACTCTACCCCACTGTTTTGGAAAAGATACCCTGTTACTAGCACAGTGACACGTGACACATGAGTCCAGAGGCCACATTTGCTTTATGCCACTCGGTGGGTGACTTCAATTAAGTGCTGTGTCTCTGAAGCTAGTCTCCTCGTCTCCTCGATATGGAAATTACCTGTGATGGTGCTTAAAATGCTGGAGATGCCCTTGTCCCCCAAACTGCCAAACTATGAAATCAGAATTTCTGGGAGGGGCCAGGGCACTGGATTGTTTAGAATCTAAGAGGCGAACATGTCTATGGAAAATGGGCTCGGGAGGGCATTCCCTCAGTTCCTCAAGGCTGTGATTGTTTTTATTCTTTCATCTTTGGGTTCTTTTAACTTTTTGCTCTTTTTTTTAGCTCTTTTGGGAGCCCACCACCTAGCTCCCAAAAACTCAGACAGGGAGTCTTAGTCTTACTTACAAATGCCAGGCCGTAGATTGCCTTGTTTCTTGCCAGCTTTTCTTACTGTAAATTACCCCACCTACCTTTTGCCACTAGGTTTTTCCTTTTCTTACTTCTGCGCATCTTAATTTCACTATTAATCTGTGGCTGGCCCCTGATGTCCTCCTCTCTTTATCCTCTGTTGCTCCTTCACCTCTCCCTCTATTTATTCTGTCTGCCTGCTAGTCGGGCCTATTCTTTCTCCTGCCTCGCTATTGGCTGGTCAGCTCTTTGTTAGACCATCGGGTGTTTTAGACAAGCAAAGAATCACAGCTTCACAGAGTTAAACAAATGCAGCACAAACAAAAGCAACACATTCTTTACATCGTTAAATGAAAATTCCAGAGCATAAGCAAATGTAACACACCTTAAAATAATATTCCCCAACACAAGGCTACTGGTGTTCACCTGCTCTTCGGCTGCCAGACTATGACGTACACTCCTTGCCCTTTCCAGATAAGAAATCTCAGAGCTGTGCTCACGGTACCCAGGGAATCCCGGGAATGTGTTGTTCAAGACTTGAAATTGTTTTTACACATGAAAATGAAACAAGAATATTGTTTGGGTCATGTGGGGATGGATTCTGGCACTAGGGAGGTAGAGGTAAGATTATCTCCAGTTGAAGACCAATCTGGGCAAGCGAGGGAGCGGGAGGTGTGGGGAGAGAGAGAGACAGAGAGAGAGAGACAGAGAGAGGGGGTTTCTCTGCTTGGTTACCACTTTAGAACAATAACGGATGCCAACACTGGCTTCCTGGCTCTAGTTCAATTGTTTTCATCCAAATGCTGGGGACCAGGCCTATTTAAGATTGTAGTTTTTTTTTCTCAGGTTTTGGAATATCTGCGTATGTGCAAGCTGTCTTAGGGAGGGGACCCATGTCAAAATACAATCTTGTTTGTCCTTCTGGGGCACCTTTTGCACCTAGCCCGACGCTCCTGCTTTCAGCGTGGTGGAGTGCTGTCTGCAGCACTTGCAGGCCCTCCCCGGGGTCAGCTGTGGGATGTTTCCTCTTGCGCTGCCAGCATTCAATATGCTTTGGATTTGGGAGCATTAACATCTCAAACTTTCAGATTGGAAATGGTTCACCAGTCATTTCTCCGTCAGGTTTTCGGTCTACATTCAGGTCGACACGGTGGTGGCACTGGCAGTGACAGTGACTGTGGCCACGGTGATGTTTTCCTGCTTATCTAACCCCTGGAACTCTGTGAAAGGTAGACCTAGCTTTTGATAGAGAGCCAGGGTTTCCATTCCTGCATGGTGCTCTGGGCATCCATGACTTCGCAGAGGCTTTTGGTTGCTTTTGTTGTTTTTATTTTTTCCATTCATAAAAATGAAGGCATGAAGAAGATTGGAGGTTATCAAAGCTATTTCACAGTGAAACGCTTTAAAAAGGAATCAGACAGAATCGAATTTCTCTGGCTCTCAGCAGAAATAGTGTGAGGTTCCCCACCCAAGACGACTGCCAGTCTTAGATCTAGGGTGAGACAAGAGGGGAAAGAAGAGCTGGATCTCTCCTGCTGGCACTTGTCTGGGTATCCTGGCCCATTAACCTCCGTCTTCCCCAGTGGGGAGGCACAGGATTGGGCTGCCAGCTCTGTTTGGGAAGTACGAGGGGTCTCATAAAGAGTTGGTGATACATCTGAGTGGTACACCACGTGTCAGTCAATGCTGTAGGCTTCTTAACTTGACTGTTCTTGAATCAGAGAAACAGGCACTAATAGTGTTTCCAGCAGGAACTTTAGAGACATAAACAGTAACCGTTTTTGAAGCTGACTAGATTGAATGACTGGAGAAGAACGTTGAAAATGAGACCGACAAATAGGAAGCCAGAGCTGGAAGGAGAGGCTAGAAGCCCCCCCTCCCCGGGAGCTGTTGGAAACAACCCCAGAGTGCTAGGATGGCCAAGCAGTTTGCTACTGAGTCAGAGTTCCCTTCCAGAACCCACGGAAAGAGCTAGAACGGCTGGTCAGAAGAACAACAGTTCGGGACAGCGGGACAACTAACTGACTCTGGAGCAGATGAAACAATGTAAAAAACTCCCATAAACTCAGGTATCGTTCTGGAATTAATGGAAGACAAATTGGATGTGCCGTTAACTTAAACACCCATCTGCTCACATCCCCAGAGCCCGTAATGGCGGGGCTAATTAGTCGTCGCTATCCCTATAGCCGCAGGGGGCTAACTGCATTCCCTGGAGTATTGACACACACACTGTGTTCTGCTTTCTATTCAGACACCTGGGCAAGAGGGGAGAGGAGAGCAATGGAGATGGCCTATCCTGAGGACATCCAAAAGTTCGGAAGGTGTAACAACGGTTGCTATGTCTTCATTCTGACCTTTCAGAAAGATAGAGTTTAGAAATCTCCAAACCAATTCAATTTTCTCTAAAATTTTTCTCACCATTTCAACAACTATTGCTTTATGCTGGCTATCCAATTA
Source organism: Arvicola amphibius (assembly GCF_903992535.2). NCBI lineage: Eukaryota > Metazoa > Chordata > Mammalia > Rodentia > Cricetidae > Arvicola > Arvicola amphibius. The sequence goes on along the minus strand of NC_052049.1, from coordinate 98,072,320 downwards.
TTGCTTCATCCTCCCCCCAACCCCCCACTCCGCATCTCCTGACTCTACTTCCCCACCGACAGTTCTGTGGGCCTCAGTTACAGGAAGCTTTAGTGTAGCGCTCCAGTTTAATCGCTTCTTAATTAAGTCAAGCGATGGCTCCATCTCCAGAATCCTTTCCGGAGGGCTTAATCTTGCTTCTGCTCAAAATTAATACTTTACATTTCGTATTTAAAAGACACGAGAAAGGCTGAAAGGGGGCTACAAGAGGAAGGGAATGAGAAAATGGTTGCGGGGAAAGCAGAGCAGAATTCGGCTTCTATCAGAGTCTTTCTGACTTTTGCCGTCTTTTATTCAGTGTGACATTCACTGTAGCAAAACAAAGAGTGGCACAAGATGATGAGACGGCACAACTTAGAATGAATTAAGGGGCGATTCTACCAACAGGAGTACCTGATGATACGACACTTCCCATTCCCAGGCGCTCACCTGCCCCAGACGGGGGCGGGGGGGGGTTGCCAGAAGCCTTCCAATGCCTCTGCGTACCAAAACTGTATGTGCACCACAGGATGAAAGACACAAGAGGCCAATGCTGATAACGATGTAGAGGGATTGTAAGGATCTGTTCTTTCCAAGACCACATAGTCCCTGGAGCCTCTGATCAGCTCTTGATCTCCACCATGTTGTATAGGAGCCTAAGGTCACACACACCCTGAGATGACAGCAAACCTACCTCGCCAGAAGCAGATGCAACTCCTCTGGTCCCTTCTCCCGCCCTGTCTTTTACCCCATGCACTTACTATCTTCCATTATGTTGCTACACATACAAAAGGAAAATGTAGTAGGGGTGAACTAGGTGCTGCCAGGCCAAGCTAATTCTGAGTGTGTGCAAGGAGCTGTCACAGTGGATCCAGGGGGTCCTCAGACCTAGGCTCTTGGTGGCATCCTAAAGAGGTACTCTGCCCAAGATGGGTTCTAGTATAGGACCTTGCAGTTGCCCATAGTCTTGCATATTCTAAACTTCTTTGGTATTGATTTTTACATTTTTATTTCACATTATTTATTTGCTTATTCATTTATTTAATGTTGGAAGATTTGTGGGCATGCCCTGTTCCATACGGAGGTCAGAGAACAAACTGGGACTTGGTTCTCTTCTTCCACCATTACGCTCTCAGGTATCAAATTCAGGTTGTCAGCCTCAGCAACCCATGCCTTTAGAGACTGAGCCATCCAGCTGGCCCTTGATCGTGATTTATAGTAAGATAGCTTTGTCCAGTCTCTCAAGAGGATGAAGAGTGGGTGGGGAAATCTTCCAAGAGGCAAAGGATCTAGACATTTTGTGCTATGACTTTGGAAAATATACAGAAAGTCACTTGCAATCCTGCTGGGCAATTACTTCTCTGTATTCCCAGCCGCCCTTCGTCTGTCTGCCTGTGGAGATTAATGTGCCCCAGGAAAAAAGAAGGCCCATAGGAAGTTGATGCACTCAGAGGTACCAGCTAGACAGAGTCCTTTACCATTTACCTGTCCATACAGGATAAGTGAATGTATGCAATCATAGCTGAACAAGCGATACAGGTGATAAAGCTGAGCACATGGGATGCAGGTCATTCCTGAATATGTAACTCAGGTGATCACAACTTCATGTGTGTGTTCATACCTACCCCAGGGTATGTGTGATCAAATCTGAACTTTTGGTACATGTAATCACCCTTGAACGGGTGGTATATGAATCATACCCGAGCATGCGGTGTGCTCGATTGCAGCTGGATGTGCAGTGTTATATATGATCACACCTGATAGTGTAGAACGTGTGATCGCACCTGAACTTCTCACACAGGCACTCCTCTTAACACGTGGTCCAGCTGATCACACCTGAACTTGAGGCTCCAACAGGATGTAGCGGATGCAGTCCCAGGATGTCTCCCGCTCCTTCCTTTCGTCACTACCTTGTTGTCTCCTCGGCATTAGCTTCGCAATTCACAAATGGTCTGACGGGTTTCCACCACTAAGCCTGTCTTGAGACTTAAAGGGAACCTGGGTATAGCTTCCCCTACTTCTTTCCCTCAGCACCTATCAATGTGACAAAGTTGATTTAAAATTAGATGCTTCCAATTCTGATAGAGAGATGTGACTTTCTTTTCCTTCAGGAGACAATGTGGAATTCCAGTATGCCTGTGTAACCAGACTTTCTGATGGGGTGGAAAGTCACAGCTGACCTCATTTTGTTTATGCGTCACTCCAAACTACCAAATACTGCTTCTGAAGTGGACGGGTTCATATGATCAACAAATTTGCACTGTGCTAGCCTTGGTGGCTGTCAGGGGGTAGGAGGCAGGTTGTGCTCTAAAGCCATGCAAGGGACCATGGATTAGACCCGACTGTGCTCCAGGCCCTATTTTAAGTACATTATTCACAGAAAATGAACCACACAATAAAGCTGAGGCTATTACAGTCATGTCTTTGGTAGAAAAACTAATATACAGAGAGGTGAAGTGGCCACGCCAAGGTTGAAGAGGAGTGGACAGTTTGTTCTCAGCGGCAAAGTCAGGGGCCTCAGAACTGTGCGTGGCTGCTGCTGCTTAGCTAGACTGTGCACTCAGACAAGTGCCACTTCCTCTTCTCTAAGCAGCACAGTCCCCTCCAGCCACACAGCTGTGTCTGGAGAGAGGACAGAGGTGGCCGGCACCGGAGAAGGAAGGGTGAAAGGCCATTCTCCATCAGCATCACCCTCCCTTCAAAACCTAACTGCTGACTGCACAGAGCAGTCCTAGTGATGAAAGAAACCATGGGAAAAGCTTTTCTTCTTTCCCCCCATGCTAGGACATCCTCTTCTCATGGACACTCAGTTTAGAATTCATCTCTGCCTCTATCCAATCAAGCACTTTTTAGTCTCTGTGCTTTTAGGCCTGTACTCTTGTGTGTGCGAATACACACACGTAGACCTTCTGCACGGTGGGTAGATTGTGTCTTATAAAATATTTGTGCACACTATAGTCCTTTTTCATTTCTAGGAGAATGCTCCAGGACCTTCCTTGGAAGGTGCCATGCCTGCCTTTCATGCCATTCTTTCAACAGAACCGGGAAACCCAGACACCAAGTTATATGAACATGCTGAATGAATAGCTGAGACTGGGGGTTGGATCATGATCTCAACATCATCTCTTACATCAAAGATGTCTGTGATGCTTGGGCCCTGCAATGAGAGACACAAAGACTTGGATCCTAGCTAGGAAACTTGAGTGTAAAACCCTAGACCAGACTTTGCCACAGATGCATGTTTAAAGAAGCACACGTGTGAAAGGTTTTGAAAGTTCATTGTGGAGTTGGTACAGAGCTTTTGAAAAAAAAAAAAGAGGCCTATTTTATGGGCATCCCTCAAAGGAGAGTGTACAGTTGATCATCTGAGACAGGGATCAGAAAACTGTGTCTCGTGGGCCAAATCTAGGCCATCATTTGTTCTTGCAAGCTTAGTTTGATGGGAACACAGCAATATTCAGTTCTTTTACACAGAGCCTATGGCTGCTTCCACGCTCTACCAGATGTCAATCAGCTTTTTTCATCACTGTGATGAAATGCCGGAGCAAGTCAACTTAAGAAAACACTGTTTTTGTCTCGTAGTTTCAAAGGTTTCAATCCTTGGTCAGCTGGCTCTATTGCTTTTAGGCTGAAGTGAGACAGAATATCCTGGCAGGGCACACGCCTTTGTGTGATAGGGCCAAATCTTCCTAGGTCCTGGAGGCCTGGAAGGAGAGAAAGAAAGAATAGGGGGTGAGGAAAACGCAAGGGACAAGTTAGTCTCTTCCAGGGCAAATCTGTGGCACACTTCTGCCAACTGCTCCCAGCTTCCAGTGTCTACCACCACACAATATACCACACATTGCAATACCTTCATTGGATTCAGTCACTTGAGGTCAGAGCCCTGGGTGGAACACACCCTCCCCAGCATGTCAGCTGAGAGTCAAGCCTTCAACCCAGGGTCCTTCAGAGGATGTTTCAGATCAATGCATGACTCTAGCAGAGAATAGTTATGGGAACAGGACCGTGAGGCCCACAAGCCCAAGAAGATACTGCCTGACCCCTTTCTCTCCTATTTTTGACTCATACAGTTTTCTAACTTTTAAATTTCTAAACTTTTACACACACACACACACACACACACACACACAAACACACACACGCGCATGCACACACTGACCAGTACCTCAACTCATTTTCTTTCTCCCAAATCCTCCTTACAAATACCATCTGAGAAGAGGTGCTCCGAACACATCGCTGTAAATGGGACATTTTTCTAGAATTCTCTGCACCATCACCTACTTGTTGGTGGATTTTGGACCAAGCTACAGTCTTTGTATTATACTTTATCTTCTTGGGTTGCTTTTTATCATTCGTTGTGTGTGGTGTCTCACTTGGAATCTCTTTGCCAAGTCCTGTGATTTGGCCAGAAATTGCTGAGGAGAAGTGACAACCATCAGACAGCGCCCGATACCTCGGACAGGAATGTACAGTGGGAAATTGAAAAGGAATGAACTCTAAAGGGGGTTTCCAGCTAAGCTTTTTCGATGTTTGGAGTTGTGTTTCAATTTTAACCCAGTAAAATACAGCTCCTGCTTTTCATTATTGATTTTTACATCATAGAAGAAGTACTAGGGTGTGCTGTGTGGCCTGGATATCCATACACTGCAAGATGTGTTTGCTGAGAAAGGAGGAAACCCCAAAGTTCAGGGCATGCCAAAGAGGGGCAGACCTGACGTGCTGCCAGGCCTTAGGTTCTGGATGAAGCCCCTGGCTTTCAGATCTTAGCAGAACTGCCTGACTATCCAGCTTCACCCATCTGAATCCTCCACACTTGAGCAGTGGGATTATAGTCCCACCAACTTTCCTTCACTAAAGGTCAAATGGATCATGGAAAGGATTCCCAGAATAGCAATGCAAGTCCTTTAGGCTCAGACGTTTTTGATGATCTAGGGATCACGTGAGCTCTGAGTAAAGAAAGAAACTCAGAGCTTACTTCAAACTTGGGTATCTTGCTGTTAACGATTGTCCGTGGACTGACACATCTCTGGGCCAGTAGAGCATGTCAGGGATTGCACAGTGAGTTTTTTCTGAGAACTTCATCACAAAGAACATGCACACATGACGCAAATGATTGCCTTGGAAAGATCTTTTGCCTCCCAATACAAGGGGGAGTAAGCTATGCAAATCAGCTGGAGGTGTGAGCCATCAGAAATATGGACCACATGGTGTGGCAGGGATGTTTTAAGCTTGATCTGTTTGTTTCTTGTCAGATTTTAGAATTACATAAGTAATTCCTACTTAGGGATAAAATTAGACCTTACCAGAATTAAAGAATTCCTACAGAATCATATAATGTAAAAAATGACAGAATCAGGACATAGATTCATACCTAATTTATATTGTTGTCCCACACACATTCAGACAACAAAGCTGGGGAAAAACTAGCGTAGGTGTACCTTATAAATAAGAGGATTTTGTTTTCTGGAAATGGCTGCTAAAGAAACTTTTATTTGTTCATTTACTTATATTGCTTTGAATAGTGGTCTCTCTCCTGTAACACAGGCTGACCTCCATCTTACCGTGTAGTAGAATTAAACTCTGAATTTTCCTGCCTCATTTTTCCAAGTGCTGGGATGATAGGTGTGTTAGTATGTTCAGATGAGCAATGGTGATTTAGAACCCCATTTCAGATCATTTCATGGAGGCATGTATAATGGCCCAAGCACAGCTTTGGATCTAGGTAACATACATTTTTACTAAATGCTGCGCCCCATCAAAATGTCATCTGACCTTGATTACTCACACTGTGAAAAGGGGGGAAAGTAAGGACGGCCAGTGGAGGCCATCACTACACTTATTCCCTTGCCGTAACTATCAAATGGTATGAGAATACAAGACCTATAGTATACCACATTGGTGTGGGACCATGGTCTGTATTCTGACAATTATATTTTAAATAAACACTGATTGCCAGTAGACAGGCAGGAAGTAGAGGCTGGTCAAGGAGAACAGGAGAATTCTGGGAAGAGGATGCAGTCCCAGCCCAGACACAGAAGAAGCAAGATGTGACGGCCTCGCTGAAAAAGGTACCGAACCATGTGCCTAATGTATTCTAGAATAATGGGCTAATATAAGTTATTGAGTTAATAAGTAGCCTGAGCTAATGGGCCAATCAGTTTATGATTAATATAGACCTCTGTGTGATTTCTTTGGGACTTAATGATTGCAGGAACTGAGCAGCACAGAAAACCTTGGACAACACCAAATATTTCTCTTATCACTTGTATGGGTGTTTTACCAGCCTGTGTGTCTGTTTACCAAATGTCCTCAGAGGTCAGAAGATGGAGTTGGATCTCCTGACACTGGAGTTAAAGATGGTTTTGAGCTGCCATGTGAATAGTAAGAATTGAACCCAAGTCCTTTGGAAGAGCAACAAGTGCTCTTAACCACTGAGCCCTCTTCCTTTCATGGCTTCTTAAGGATTATTCATGACCTGAATAATCCAGAAAGAGTACAAGGTGAACTAAAAATCACTTTGTGCCACATGAACTCAAATGCAAACCAGGAAAACCTGTAAAGCAACAAAGTATGAGCCAGAGAGAAAGATGCACCCATAGGATGCCCTGATTTACCAAGCACTGTGCACATGTGTCTCCACATGGTAGATCACACTACAGCAACCCATGTTCAGAAAAGCACAGTTGCCCAGGCTGCAGCATTCATAGATGATAGACAGTTCAGAGCACGTGGTTCCTTTCCCGAAATCTTAAGTAATAATCTTAGTAATTACAACATAGTGCACCGCACCAGTGAATGATAAGCAGAGGATTTACTTAAATCAATTAAATCTAAAGGTCACTGCATTGATAGCCATACCCAAGTAGAGCTTAGATGGGTCATGCTAGGCTCCCAGAAACAATGAATTGTCTGCTTATCTATGCTGGTCTGGGAGAGTGGAAATAGGTACTGCATAGGATAGAAACAGGCAGAACAATCCCAAGCCTCTTTCATGCCTGGGGAATGCTCCATCATTCATAATTCAGAAATGGAGAGGCTGATAATTGCCTTAATCACTAGATGAACATAACTGGAATACATGGAAATAAGCCATAAAACTCATTACAAGATAACAAGATTATATATCTTCTCTGAGGTCACACTAGAGCCTTATAAGGTCAAAAAGTTAATCACCTCCTTCAGCAGAATCTCCATCAATAAGAAACTGTGTGTGTAGGAGAGTGGTGTAAATCTTCGTAGGGCCCATAGAAAGAAAGACCAGGAGGTAAAGGGCAGGAGATGACAGTTTATAAACAGTCAATTGCTGTGGGATCATCCTTTCGTATGTTGTGAATATGACTTTCTCCCTTGAGTTAATAATAAAGCCGTTTGACCAATGACCAGGCAGGACAGAGTTAGGTGAAACAATCAGACAGAGGACTCTGGTGAGGCAGAGCAGAGTGAGGTTGATGTGAGCCAGATACCTAAGAAGCATGATGCCAGAGGACCACAAGACAATACACAGATTAGTAGAAATGGGTTTACTTAAATGAAAGAGCTAGTTAGTAATAAGCCTGAATTACCCACCAAACAATTTGCAATTAATATAAGCTTTTGTCTGTTTATTTGTGGACTGAGGTGCCAGTACAAAAGAAAGAAACTCCACCCTCAATATAGTGAATCATTGGATATTTTCCTTTCTCTTAATTCCCAAGTACGTCTGAGATATGGATGACTGTTAAACATCTTGCATTATAAAGTTGGCAGTCCCCAGGCTGATTCCCCTCCCTACCTTATGATGGATGAGATTCTGGCAACCGTGACAAGGGGCCAATCAAGGCAGGGCTTAGGGCTCTAGGGTCTGAGGAGACAATGTTTTCTCCATTGGCCCAGTGCAGTGAACCACAGTTATCTAGGAAGTAATCTTAGGCCTTATCCTTCGTATCTCCTCAGGCTTGACAATGTAGGAACAGGGTTGATGGAGATGTTCCTCTGTCAATCTTCCTAACGCTGTGACCATTTAATACAGTTCTTCATGTTGTGGTAATCCCCAACCATAAAATTATTTTTGTTGCTACTTCTTAACTGTAATTTTGCTACTGTTAGTGAGTCATAATGTAAACATCTGAGTTTTCTGATGGTCTTAGGTGATCCCCGTGAAAGGGTCATTCAGCCCGCAAAGGGTCATGATCCATAGATTGAGAAATGCTTGTCTACAGTCATCCAGGCTGTTCAGAGTGCAACAAGAACCATGATGGATATCAGGGAATTATTTAATTAAGAAGGAAAGTCATAGGGGAAGAAAGACATTTTTGTGAAAAGATGGAAATTTTGGGTTCTTCCTAACTTTGTGGGCTACATCCTTGCCATTGTGCTAGTCAATATGTACAGCCTTAGAGTTAGGTGGATTGATTCTGGCCCAAAGGCCATGTGACTGTTCCATTGCCATTCTTATCTGATGCTGATGGTCCACAGTCATTCTCTGTCCAGGCTTCTGGAGCAGCCTTGCTTCATAGCTTCTAAGAATCCAGTCTTGCTTGTAATTCTAGATCCCACCCCATCGATTCTCAGCAGAGACTAAAAATGCAAGAGTGGTGATTATGTTTATAATTCTAATTAATTGGCAAGTTGGTGCAGGATGATCATCTGAGTTTAGAAGGTCAGCCTGGGCAACACAGTAAGACCATATCTGAAAACAAACCAAGAAGATGGTAGAGCAAAATTGTAAGACCAGCAAAAGGATATTTATGAAAGTAAAAATAAGCAAGCGTGCCTGGCTCACTGACCAGTCTCAAATATAGATATCACTACCATCACCACCACCACCTCCACCACCACCTCTACCACCACCACGACTACCACCTCCACCTCCATCACCACCACAACCATCACTACCATCACCTCTTCCATCACCACCTCCGCCTCCACCACCATCTCTACCACCACCACTACCTCCATCACCACTTCCACCATCACCTTCACCACCTCCTCCTTCACCACCATCTCCACCATCACCTCCACCTCACACCACCACCACCTCCACCATCACCATCATCATCATCATCATCATCATCATCAATCATAATCATCATCATCATCAGCAGCAGCAGCAGCAGCACTGTGTTGACTAGAATAAGGGGAAGCATCATCATGAGCTATTTTTTGTCATTGCTATGGCCCCTCTGGAGGAAAGGAGAACAAAAAATTAGAACAGAGAAACAAACAAACAAACAAACAAATCCCCTTAAATTTCTAAAGACACAAACGACTGGGAAATTCAGATATTTAATTCCAAGGAAATAAGGCACATACCCCCACCTCCACCTTCTTCCTTCGGGTGATAAACAAGTTACTGTTTGGGGACAGGGTGATGCCAGTGCCAGCTCCAGCTACTTGTAAACATTTAGATCTTTTAATCATCAGTAAAGCAAATGTAAATTCAAATTACTGATAGGAATTCTTATACTTTTTTTTCTTCTTGTTTCTTGGTATATGGGGGTTCCCAAATCCACAGATGAGAAATGCTATCGTTTTTAAGTTGACTGAACAAAAAAATCCTAGTTTTGGGATTTTGCTACTGCCAGCTCCTATAGGAAGTATTTTCTTTAAGTTTGTTTTATAGGAACAATTTAAATAAATCTTTCCAATACCCATTTACAGAGGATTTATTTTGATAGATACTGTGTAGGTGGTTATTGCAGAATTAATCCTCAATAAACATGTTTTTATTAATCATTTGATTTTCATTTAACACACAGCAACTAACATATAAATTCCACTCATGTATAGTTAGTTGAAAAACAAGTTGAATAAATATCAACCCGTTATTAAAAACACTTACGGAGAATTAACTACTCGTTACTACGTTCACTCAAATCAATTGGACATAGTCAAACACTGAATTTTAAGTGAGAGTCCCTGGCAGATGCTGTGAAATAAAGCTTATTTAGTGATGTTGGAAGGATTCTTGGGTATATATTCATCTTGGGACTAGTAAATTTAAATTTTTGCTTCCGAAGCTGGGAATAAATAAAGAGAACATAAAAAGGGAAATGGAGTCCACCAGGATGAGGTGTGTAGGTCAGCTCACCAGCTGTGCAGCTCTGAGGAAGTTTGAGAGTGGCTGGATCCATGCCCAGAGCAGTTGGGAGTGGCCTCCACAAGGGCAGATGTAGGCACTCGTCCATCGGAATCCTTAGCGCATGGGACACAGAAGTGTCCCTGAGTTGCGTGAATGAATTTGTGATCATCGGCAGATGACAGCCTCGCTAACACTAGCATCCTCTGTAAACTAGGACTGGGAGAGAACATTAACCTTGTAAGGCTTCTGTGCGCACCAGACAGAATAAGAATAGACATGAAAGGACGCCACATGGTGCAGCACATGAATAATAGGGTTGCTGGTGCTGTGACTTTCTTCAATGAGGAGGCTTCAACTGCTCCCACAGTTTCTCATAAGGTCACTACATGCATTTATTGAGAACTTTGGAATCTGAAGAATGTGTTGATTTCCACTGTCCACAAACCAAAATGGTACTCAAGTTCACAGTACATACAAACAAATAAGAGTCTCAGGGTTCACCTCCTTAAGTCCTCCAGGAGGGTCATCAAATACATAGCCTACACCCCAGGCAGGAGGACAGCTGACCCAGCTTATCTCAGCAAAGAGGTAGAATGGGTTCTGAGCCAGAGACTTGAAGAGCATCCTTCAAATTCCCCTAATGGCTCCATGGAGTCAGAATTCTCAGGCTAGAGGCTCTGGAGCATGGTGTGGTCCAGCATGCCCTGCTCTGGGGGCTGGATAACCTACAGGAAGAAGCTAGAAGAAGATCTACTTTCTCAACAAGAAAATATCAGACGGGAACATGATTTGCTTTTCCCATAGTAGGGCAGCAAGATGAGCATGTCAAGGAGCCCTGCTGCAATCATGCAGTAAGCTTCGCTACATTGGCACTGAGCAGCAGACAGTCACCTTCAGGCAGCCACTTGGAACGTAGCCTGCTATAAAATTTCATCTCTGACTGTCAAGGCGTATTGCTTAGAGGAACAACCTTCTTACCATCTCATGAACATCCCCATCAGGGACTCCAGCCATGCTAACTAACATCTCTGCTCTCCATCAACATCTAACAACAGCCCTGCTTGCAACACCAACCCCACCCATCCACCATGGAGGTTCTGCAGTTATTTGTCAGGCTTTGGAGAACACAGTCCTCACTCACACTGTTCGTGTTGGTGCAGCTTATGTGCGGTCAGAGCCAACTGATTCTAGAAAGAAGTCAGGAAAGACAGAGAACCCTTCCAGCCGGCATCTTCTTCCTTCTGTGGACCTTGTCCGGAAGGTGTTCTCCTCTTTCTCCCTTTTGTTCTTTCTGTCTCCTCTACTCTACCATCATGCTTTTCCTGAAGGAGCCCTTGTGGGATGTCAGAATGACAACTTCATAGCTGTTCTGCTCCCTCTGGAGGACAAGCACTAGCCTGGTGGCCCCAGGGGAACAGCAAGGCTAGCGAGCTGACTGCAGGTATGGAGGTCTCATAAATTTCAAAGTTGCCTTTGCTTTGCTTTGTGATCAACAGTCACAGCGGGGCCTCTGTGTTTTACTGGATGAACAAGCTCAGAGGGAGTGAGGAAATAAGGGCTTCTAGCTCCTTCTGTCCCTTTCCACAGCCACCTGGCTGAGGGCCCTTTAATCAGCACACGGCCTCTTCCAGCTGCTCCCAATGTGGAGCAGCACAAAGCACCAGTTTAGTGTATGGAAAGGTAAAACCTGTGGTTCCTACCTGAGTGTCCTGGGGAAAGAGCCCAGGGCATTTACTCACCCGCCCATGTGGAGTCCAGCAGGGCTCCAGGGAAAGAATGCAGAAAGGAAGAGTGCCTATCTAGGCTCTCTTTGAGACTGGTGTGTGGGGTGACCAAGATGTTTGATTGACGAGATGTTTGCTCGAAGGAACTCTATAAATTATCTCGGGGCTGTTACCACCTCTAGGTAGGTGGGTGTTCAAAGGAGGTGTTTGTTAAGTATTTGGTAATTAAGTATACTACGACTTTCTCTATCAGAAGCAATAACAGTCTTTGGCTCCTGCCTGTCAAGTGGGGGCAGTCACTCACTGATTGATTCGTCAGACGGACAGCTCTTGCATGCTGAACCTGGTGTGATTCCTGTCTTCAGGAAGCAGTTTGGCGAGATCAAGGGATTTTCTTATGAAAAAGAATCTTCTGGTAACAGGATAGAGAGAGGAATGAGGACACCATCCTTTCCTTTTGGTTGTGGTGGCGCCTGGCATAGAAAATTGCCTCTGTGAGAGCTAGGAATTTGAGGAGCATATAGGCTCCATCACGCTGCCACTACTCTCTGTATCTTATCACCCAGGCACCATCCCTCATGGAATCTTTGGAACTGCGGGTGCCTGGGTCCTGCTTCTAGACATCCTGAGTAGACCAGAGTGGCAGATACTAGAGCATGTCATTTCTCATGCAATGTGCGGTGAATGCTGTGATCCACTCATCCCAACACTCTAACAGCTATTGAGGAAAGTGGTCCTCTGCTTCTCAGATTCTCCCAGGACTTTGGTTACTAGCCTGATAATTTCCTGTGTTTTAAAAACAGTTTTCAGACATTTGTCAAGTGGTTAAGGAGCAAACATTAGTGGAATCTTAAAATGGCACCTTTGCTATCTTTGAAAATGGAGTCTAGGAAGCAGGCAAGGTTAGCCTTCCAGAGGCCTCCAGAACTGCAGGGGCTTGCTGGTTTTGTGGGTTCTATGTAGATGACTGACTGATTTTCGACCCTTCACTTTCAGGTGTTGAAGGAAATGTTCTATAGACTGTAAGTAGTTGGTAGGCTGGGGGAGCATCCCCAACTCAGATGTGACCTCTCCTAACCCCCCACTTGGGAGTGGTAGAGAAAGAAAGGGTGATCTGAAGGGACGGACACCGACACCCCCACCCCAGTATTCAATAAAATGTTCTGCTGAGTTGCAAATATCAATAAATATACTTACTGGGACAAGAAGAACAATCTCCCACCCAGTCATGGCCCGAGAGCAGCAATGAGAGAGAACAGGAGGCTCTCCGAGAAAGCCCGTTCTCCAGTAGGAGCCTCCATACAACACAGCCCAACGGCCATTCCCTTCACATGTGTTGGGTGGGATGAGTCCTGTGACCCCTCTTGGCTTTTGTCCAATCCACTCATCACATGTATAGCCTGACTTCACTGAGATCTCTTCCATCACCCCAGGACGACCACAAAGAAAGAGAAAGGAGTAAACAGAACAGGTCTATTATTTTCTCTGAGTTCTCCAGCTTCCAGACTGTCCCTACCCGGGCCTCGATCTCCCCACCCAGTTAGGTTAAGGTCAGATCTCTCTCCAGATGGCGGAGAAGATGTGGGCAGGAAAAGCAGAGAGCCGTGCACCCTCTGTGCTTTATATAAGATAGGAAAAGGATGGAAAGTGTGAGGGGTTTCTCTCCCCAGAGCCCCAGTGGGGGACCGGCTGGACAGGAGATTCTAAATCTACCCTACTTCCTTTGAACAGAATGGCCTAAAAATAACTTCCCTCTAGATGGGTCAGCATCATTTTCCCACCCGCGTGGACCCAGATGGAGCCTGTGCTCACTCCTTTTCCTCTTGGCAACCCAGCATGGGGTCTTGGAGCTGTATCTCTGAAATAAGTGAATGCCTGCATATTCTGTGAGGTCATTCTTCCAACAGCGTGAGTAGATGTGGGTGGTGATGGCTGATATATACTAATGAAAAAAAAATTTGAAAAAGGGGCAGGGGAGGACTCGGCCACTGTAGCTTGTCACAGGGGTGCTTCTGTAGATCACAGCAATGGGGATGTGCAGGCCTCTTGCTGGTAGAGTCTCAGATTCCCCATTGGAACAGAAAGGATGAGGTGTGGAGCAGGACAGGAAGAGAAAGGAATGTTGCCCGGCCCTACCCCTGAATCCATCTTTCTTTTCCTTGCTCAAGAATAGAATAAGTGTAGATGATCAGATCCACATGATTAGCCGGGTCCACAGAAAGCACTTGAACTGCACCTAGAATTTGCCTGTTCTGCGTCTATCCGAGTGCTTTGTGCTCCACAGCCATGATAGATGTCAACGCCATTTCACAGCTCTCAAAATCCGAAGAGCATCGCTGGCTGTTCAGCGGAAGGGGCTAATTGTGTTGTCCCTGGCACTCACCCTTAAGATGAAGAAGGGGACACTGGAGGAGAAACCTTTTTGGTGGAAGGTGGTTTCCATGACTGGTTCTGTTATCCCGTGTGGTGTTCAGCTACCTGCAAGAAGCCATTAGGAAGTCACTGCAGCAGTCGGGCTTATGGTGTCTCGAATGAGACAGAAGGTCACGTGGCCCTGAGCCCCATCTGCAGAGCTTACCCTCTCCTCGGGGTTCTGATTCTCTTGGAAAATGGAGCATCTGAGTCCTGCCTTAGATCTGGGGACAGGTCAGTGGGGAATTCCACTGCAGAATGATTGCCCTCCAAGGAGAAAAAGAAAGCAATCTTAGCTGAGGAGGGTCGGAGGCCGGGTGGCGGTCAGCAGATTGTGTTAAATGCAGCATTTCAGCAGGGAGCTATTCACAAAGGGCTAGGCTTTCTGGGAACATTCCCTGGTGTTTTATCCAGAATCTCAATGTTTTTATTCTTCTCCTTGCTCAGAGCACCCAAATAGAAGCTTCCTGCCCTGCATCCTTTCCTAGCCTATGCCTGTCTCTCTCTTGTCCATAGGATGCTCTATTATAACTAAGCATCTTCCCCACGTTGTCTCTGCGGAATGTAAGAAGGCAGGGACCATACCTTTCATCTGTGTAGTAGATCCAGTGCTATCAGAGAATGCATAGATCCATAATCCCTTATCTACGGTGCCAAATTCACAAAGGTCTAAATTCCTAAAGCTTTATCATGATTCATTTTTGCCACAAAACCTGGGCTAAATGTTGTCAAGATTGCAAAGGGAAAAACGTAGTGGCAGAGTGGCCAAAGCCAACTCTAATAGATATCAGGAGGGAAGGTGGGCAGAGGGCAGCGGGAGGAGTAGGCTTCGCCTGGGTACCCTATCAGTCAGCTTCACAGTCATCAGTCCCTACAACAAAACCCCTGACAAGGCTACTTGTCAAGTAAAGAAATATTCATCTGGATGCACAGTTCCAGGGATTCACGCCCAGGAGTGGGTAGCCCCATGGTGAGAACATACGTTCTGGTGGGAATGCACATCAGGGTGGATGCTCACAACTGGAGACTCTGAAGTGTAGAGAGAGGCTCCCATAAGCCCTGCAGAGGGCACTCTCCACTAGGGTCTTCCCACAGACTCTCGAAGGACCACAGAGAAAGATGATGGGACCAGACATTTACATTCCAAAGTACAACAGGAATTGAGGAAAGAGCAAGATCTGAAAAGACTCCTGTTCACACTCGACAGACAAGGCGTCAGGTCTGGTTTTGTAACAGCAAAGCCTTTTATGAGGAATAATCGGTAGAGAGCTATAAACTTGGGACATATCTAGGACCATCTGAGGAAGAAATCTTCCAATTGTCAAAGGCTTGGGGTTCTGTTCCATTGCCTCTCTTTTTTCTACTGCACACAGAAAATTCATTCATCTCCCCAAATCTTAAAATTCTGTAAGAGATGATTCTGGACACACCACTAATTGTAGTTAGGAATGTTTTCTTGAGTGAGTGAGAGAATATATTTATGAGTAGATTTCATTTTTAAGAGTGGTTTTTATGGTCTAGTAATTCTAAGGAGGAAATAGAACAGAAACTTCCCTAAGACTTTTGCCCCTCCCCCACATGCAGTTGCCCTATGGGCACACATGGCAGAGTAACTCCCTGTGTGTTGAGTCTACATCAGCAAGGCATCTGCACCACCTCTTTGCTCTCATGCCATCGCTGGTGGAGGGAAGGCACAACGTTCAGTACCTAGCTTTGCCCCCCAGCCTCTTCTCCCACTCAGACTCCTAAGAAAGTTACTCAACTGCAAAGCTACAGAACAGAGATCAAGCAGTACAATAAACTTTCAGTGAAGCAAAGGCAGCAGAGGCCAGGATCACTCCTCAGAGAGAATCTGTAAGCCAAAACAGAAAATGACAAAGAAAGCCAGCGCTCTCCCTCAGGGTCCAAGGACGGGAGGTAACACTGGACAGAAGTTTCTGGATCCTCAGTGGCCAAGAAGGCCAAGACTTTCTTTCTTCATGGGTGCCTGGGGCAGCAGAAGACCAATGTTCCATTTTGTGGGAGCATGGCCCCAAGATCAGTAGTTCTGCTCGCACAAGGATCCTTCAAAGGAACCTTCTCCTGGCAGCATGCTCAATATGTCATTTCAAGGATAGTGCAGCTTCGCATCCTGGTGGACCATGTGAGGGGTGTGGAATCCCCTCCTCTTCACAGATGTGGGAGCTGCAGAGAGCTGCAGGGAGTGAGGTGGCAGCTTCTCACATTGGTTGAGGTCCAGAGTCAACATCTGTCTCGTTGAATGAGTTCATAGCCTATCTTTCCTACAAGGAAAGCAAGTCTGGTCATCACTTTAGTATGCTCTAGTCAACCATGGAACCTACAAGAAAACCAGATTAGTTATTTTAAAATTTAATATCCATAGTGAGAACAACTTAAAATTTAATATCCTTAGTGAGAACAACAAAGATGGCCATTCTTCTAAAGCAAAGTGTTTTTTATTTATATATAAGAAGAAACAGTACTGAGCCAAATATTCTGACAAAGACCATGAGCCCGACTGTCTAACTCAGATCATTTCTATGTCACCCACTGATACACAGTGACTTGGTTGGGGAAGAACGCATTTCCTAAATACATTTGGCCATGACTGCATGTTTAGAGGGCATTCTGAGTGGGAAACAGGATGCCAAAATAGCCTTGGTCAAGAAGAATGTACTGACCTTTCTGTCCAATGCGCATCTCTGGGCTATTTTCTTTAGATGGCCTCAGAGAAAGGATGGAAGACTAAAATTAAAAAAAAAAAGAGCAAAAAGAATTGTGGCTTCCAGGCATATGAAGATGATTCTGGCAGGCCACTGACATCTGTTTTCCAATATGTGCATGTGCTGGGAGGTTTGGTAGCTCTTCTGCTACAATGACTTGGCCATTCCTGAATACAACTTCTCTTGGAAGCTGAGTAAAACAATCGCAGGCCACGGAGAATTTGCCATGTGAATAAGAAGTGCTTTGGGGACCAGGAGCCAGGCTAGGTGTCCTAGTGGCATCTCAAGAAAACATTCCCTTAGGATTAGGATGGGTCAGTTAGATCTTGCTTTGGGGCAGGGCACTAGGCAGTATGGATCATGCAATAAGGAACACTTTCATTCCAAGCAGGTCTGAGCAGTGAGCATTACCAATGATTCTGGACAGAGGGGGAAAGAGAAGAACTCATTCTTTGATGAACCACTCTGAGTGAATCCAAGCAGGTTTGAGCAGTGAGCATTACCAATGTTTCTGGACAGAGGGGGAGAGAGAAGAATTCATTCAAAGATGAACCAGAGAGAGAGAGAGAGAGAGAGAGAGAGAGAGAGAGAGAGAGAGAGAGAGAGAGAGAGAGAGAGAGAGGCCTAGAGCCAAAGCTATTTGAAGAAATCCCAGACCTATTGGGTGGAAGGTCACTTTGCCTGTGGGGCATTGAACTCTCCTGTCCCAAGCAGCTAGGCTTGCCCTGATCCTTACTCCCTACCACTGCCATCACCTTTGACAAAAAATACTCGTGGCATTTGGTGACCCCAGTGCCACATCTGTCTGAGGGCCTTTGTGGTCTGTGCCTCTCACCCTTATCCCTCCATGCAGAGAAGGTCAGGCAGGTTGAGGTGAGAGCGGGAAAGAGGATATCAAGCAGCCTCGAAACAAAAGGAAAAAGGTGAAGGGAGGCTGGGCCCCTGGGATGGGCTTCCTGCAAGATCCCGAGTTTCATTAAATATAGAAAGGTGGAATAAAAAAAATATTACTCGCTCATTGTTACAGTTTCAGAGTCAGAAGCCAGCCTTGATTTCAAAGACCGTGTGTGTAATGTGATGCATGACTTTTCTCCCGTCTCTCTCTTTTTATAGGTAAGTGACATTTCATTCTGCTCATCCCCAAGGCAAAGTTGGATGTTTTAAAAGTGGAAAAAAAAAATGAGTGGCAAAAGGAACGGGGAAGGTGGGAAGAGGTGGAAGTCGAGGGCCAGCACAGGTAGGTGCCTGCCTGCTTCCTTCTTGGTTTTCCACACAGAGTTCAGGGGCCTCTCCCCAGCGTGGGTCTGGGACGCTTTCTCCAAAACAGAAGGTTCCAGTCACGGTTTTGGCTTTGAGATGGCCTCGAATTGGTTCTTTGAAATGGGCAGGAGCTCTAATGGGCTGGCTGCACTGCTGACAGGGCATGCCTTGCTGGAGGGGGTCCAAGTTGAAAATAGCTTGGGGCTGCGTGGCCTGAGGCTGTGCCTCATTTGCTCTTGGTGTCCAGGAGCTTGAGGAGAAACCTTAGGAACTAGGGAATTCCTGCCCTGTGGGGTTTGTAAATGGGATAGAAAATTCTGTACAGAAGAGAAGTTTGTGGGGAAACTGAGCTCTGGAACATTAAGATTCATTTACTTAATTTTAAGGCCAATTTCATCACTGCTGGTGTATTTTTCAATTCCCGCATGATCAGCCAGACTGAAACACTACTTATTTTCTCTTTAGCATGAAACGGGGGTGATTTCTGAAAAGCTGGAGACTGATTTGCCATTGTAATAGCGATTATATTTCCCAGTTACTCAGGGAAGGCATTCGGTTCCCAGTCAGTGCAGCCTTCCGATGCTTGGAATGCAGCCACTTCCCTGAGATTACTGTGGACACGCGTCTTGCTCTTCCCCTTGTAAGGTGTCAGGGATCCGTTGATACATTTGAGTGATGGCTCTGTCTCACATGGATTTGTTACTGTCCTTGAAAGAGAAAGGGAAAGAAATGCAAAGCATCCTATTTAGCGGCCTATAAATCTAGACTAAGCATAAAAGATAGCTAAACGATTCGGTCCCTTTTAAAGTCCAGTTAAAGAAGAAAAACGTAGTACCATGAAGAAGGGTGGGCAGGAAAGTGAGACCGCACTTGCTGCTACAATAAAGGAGGAAAGAGGATTTGGGAGGCGATAATCGGGTGCTCCAACTCAAACCCAGTGCCAAACTAATACCTAACAAGCACTCTGGCATTGGGCCACAGCCTCAGCCTTGTTTGAGATTAAAAGTGTCTAATTCCTTTCTAAAACATAAATATACAGACATCCTTTAAATCGGTCCCTTGTTATCAAAAAGGAAGGAAGGAAGGAAGGGAAGAAGGAAGGAAGGAGGGAGAGAGGGAAAGAGGGAGGGAGGGAAGGAAGGAAGGAAGGAAGGAAGTAAGTAAGGAAGGAAGGAAGGAAGGAAGGAAGGGAAAAAGAGTAGCTCAACATTCAACAGGGCGAAGTACCACTGTTTTGTAGAAAAGTGTGATCCTTGCCTTTATATCTCAATTCTTTCCTGAATTCCCTCTGAAGATGGTGTGACCCTGTGTTACATTCTCCTGGCTGTGGACGCACACTTAGGAATATGTTTGGTATTTGCATAATGTAGAAATTTAAACTGCCATCTCTCTGGATCAAAGCCCAAGCTAAGGCTCTGCCCCACCCTACCCCACTTGGCAGCCATAGACCACCCTTGGCATTGTGCCTAGTAAGACAATTAAAAGATAAGGTTTGAGGCCGTGGATGTGTCTTCAGCCTTTCTGCCATGGTTGTGGTTGATTGAGCTGTCGGCCTAGCAGGATGATTCAGAGTTTTAATACATTTGTACATTGAATAAGGCTGTGGCATGAACTCCTGCTACTTGGAATTCCCTGCAGTTTCTTGTGCAGAGTGAGAGGTGTTGAATGGGGAAGGGCTAGCATGCACTCGGGGCTTCTCCTCTGGACACTATGGCTTGTCCTGTCAATTGAGAGACAGGAGCTTTGGGAGACAGTTTATTATGACAGATGAAGTCAATGCCTCAGAATTTCTAATTAATATGGGATAATGGAGTACATATTAATGTTACAGGAAAATCCTGCACAGAGCATAAAAACATGGGGTTTATTTGAATAGTTTTCATCTGCTATGACTCTCAGAACCACGAGACTAGAATCCTATTTGCACCTACATCCTGAACAACACGTTCCCCAACACCACTGTGCCCTTGTGGAAGGAGGCAGGGGTAGCGTTCGCATGCACGTCCCCCAAAGCATACACTTTGCCTATTTTTAGATGCAGAGTCGAAGAGCTATGGTTTTGTCTTTGAGAGGTTGACAAGCAGCCAGGACATTTTTTGGAATCACACCTATGCCCTCTTTACAAGTTCCTGAGGTATAGGTGAACTGTTTCATTGGCTCCATTCCTCTACACCCTGCTCAGCCACTACTCAACTTTCTATCCTGGCTGCCAAGTGCCCCAGCCTCTTCCTATCCTGACTCATTAACCTGGCCATCTTCCCATCTCCAGAGCCCTGGATTAGCACAGTGAATCATTTTTGGTCCAGCACTGACCTTTCTCTGTTCTTCCTTGCACTTTGGGTCCTGTGGGCTTCCTGGTGTCTGTTTGCAATAGTCCCTGTCTGGAACAGAGATCGAGATGGCTGATAGAGTTTGAGCATATTATGGTCTGGCATCTCTAGGATTCAGTAGTAGCAGTGGGCTGGAGGTGGGCAGAGTTCAGGGACTTTTAGCAGAATATTAAATGAAGAAGTATGCCATCCTCTACAAAGGCCCTTGCAGGGTCTCCCTCGTAGGTGCCAACTCTAGTCAAGGGGGATTTTGTTAAATATCTTTAATCCAACCCTTCCTTAATGGCCAACACACACACTTAGATACACAATGCTCTGACACCATGTGTATCATCATCTTTTAAAAAACAGGATATTAAAACCTGGAAATGAAGTGATCTTCCCAGTCACTTGACCTTGAAGCCTGAATTTGAAGCTCGGGCTATATGCGATGTTTATCTAGAATACATTGGCCCTGGAGAACAGGAAAGAAAAGTGTAAACCACTCCACTCTTGCTCTATTCTTTCTTTCTGTAATTAATTCATAATATTCCCACACTCTACACTTTTCATTTTTAGCTGTGGACAATGACTGAACTTGACCTCACAGTCATTCTCAAGACAGGGATCTGAAGGGTCCAGTATAGATGGATAAAATATCACTAGAACCAGGTATAGATATCTTTATCTAGCATTAATTTATTGCATGCCCTTGCACAATTTCATTCTCCGGGTTCTTTAGATGGTGACAAGGGCATATCAATCCTAATATTCTATAAGCTAACTTGGAGACCAGATAAGACAATAATGCTTCTGGAAGGATGCTGAGTGACACATAACCATGCGCCTACCTGGAAAATCCCTCCTTACGCTGGCCTTCCCAACTATCGTTCTTGATTTTTCTGATGAAATGTGGAATTTGTGCCAAAGCAAGGAGCAGCTCTTGGCAGCTTTGTGACTTTCACTTCCTTTCAATACCAGACCTAGTGGAGAGCAAAATTAGCCTGCCAATCACTCAGCAATGTGTGGGCCCCAGGCAATTAAAGTCCCTCTCCCTGGCTGTCTATCCCCAAGTGCCAGGTACCAAATGACTACACTTGCCTCACATTTCCGTTCCTATGTCTCTCTGTTCCTCTACATTGATTTGATCCTTTTAGCCAAACAAATGGAGTGTCCTCAAGATGGAGTTCCATTATCTCCAAGTCAAAAGTTGTGGAATCTGGGTAGTATGATGCCTGCTGCTCTTTCTTTCATGATACTGTTGGGTTTCACTTTTTCTCTTTGTCCAGTAGCACTTAACAGCCTCCCTCAGACATCTGTGACCATCCTTTGACGTCTGACAGAAAGAGGAGGCTGTGGTTCAGAGAAGTTTAGAAAATAGACCAGGACCCCTCAGCTCACTCTCCTGTGTGGACGGCCTGAAACATCTAAAACCAATGTGTTTTCTGCCTCAGTGGGGACCACACGACCACTTCCTGCTGACCGGGAGTGGGTACCTGACCCGCGATAACAAAACCTCTCTAAATGCTCCTTGTGTTTGCCAGCGGCATTCACCCTTTCCCTCCTGTCCCTCAGGGAAATTAAGAAAGGCTTTTGCCGAAGATTGACAGCTGGAGACAGCTGCCTTGTCTTACCTATGCTTCCCATACCTCATCTCTGGAGTGAGTTGTCTTAATCCTGACATTTGCCCAGCCTTTTAGAGAGTAAATCTTTTTGTACAGCACAGTAGAAAGATTGTGGGTACCCAGTGAGTGTGATGATGTGAAGAGCCAAGGAGACTCCAATGTAAGTGAAGGATCAAGAGTCACGTGTCTCTCCAAAATGTGGGTTGAGAGCCCTGATCCTTAGGGATCCAGAATGGAGACAAGCCTCTTAAGGAACTCTTCACTGAAGGCAGAGGACACACGACTGGGTGCAAATGCAATAGAAATGATTAGGACAGAGACAATAAAAAAGGAAAGGCAGGGGCTGGAGAGATGGCTCAGCTGGTTAAGAGCAAACAGTGCTCTCGCAGAAGACTTAAGTAAGGCTCCCAGCATCCATGTCAGGTGCCCCCACAATTGCCTGTAACCAACCCCAGAGAGAGCTGGCAATCTCTGCCGGCCTCTCCAGACATTTGTGCTCCCATGCACAAACCCACACACAGATACAGAAAACTAAAATAATAAAATCTTAAGCAAACAAAAGCTTTAAGAAAGGAAAGGTGGTGTGAGGACACAGAGAAGCCAGTCAGGGATGGACCACAGAGAAGCTCGCCTGGATCTTGGACTTCCAAACATCAGATTTGTGACGGTGACGTTTGTGTTCTGCATGCTTCCGCTCTCCTGCATTTTATGTGAGAGTTCTAGAAAACAGATGTGGTCATAAGAGAGGCGTGAGACTCAGCCTGGACATCTGGGGAGAAACAGGAACTCCTCTAAGCCCTGAGAAGGAGGCAGCCATGCAAGTTCAGCCTCAGCTCTGCACCATTTGCTCAACTTTAGCAACTCACCATTTTGGTCCTCGGTCTCCTTCCTGTGAAATGGGTATAAAGCATCCTTACCACCGCTTTGAAAACACAAACCACGAGTCATAGCAGTTCAGGACGTACCTCATTTAATATCTAGTTCTTTGTGTGTATATCTATTTTTTTTATTTGAAAGGGGGCCCATGTAGCCCAGGCTGGCCTCCCAGTCCCACTTCTACCTCCCCAGTGCTAGGATTACAGGTGTGAGCTATCATACCTGGTTTATTTGGTATTGTGGATAGAATCCAACACTATAACATGTACTAGGCAAGTGCTTGACAACCGAGTTACATCCTGAGCTCAATAGCCATGTGATTTCTCAACAGTTATTGTAATAAATATTAATAGTAAACTGATATGATGATACGTGGTACGTGCTAGGTGTGACACTAATATTCACCAAGGTTACTTGCCTGAATCTCGCCTTTGCGGTTGCTAGTTAAAGATAACACAGCTGTTCTTCTCCCTCCAGGCTATTGAATTCCTCAAGCAAGGGCTCTAGGGTGCTAGTGAGCAGGCTGCACCCTCACCTCCTCCCCACTTCTGTTCACCGATTATTATCCTTACTCCCTTGGGAGGAAGGCTGCCTTGAATTCAAGGCAATTCATAAACCTGCCGGCATTCCAGCCTGGCTCTGCCTCCTCCTTTCCATTCCCAGAACAGTCTTTCATTAAAGAGAACCGGGGAGTTACAGACACCTGAAGCCAAACTGTTAAGGATACACTCTGTTACTTAGCATAAACGCAGCATCTACCGCAAATGTGTAAGGCATCAAAACGGTAGGGGTTACCTGCTCTGGCCTCTTCCTGTCCCCCACCAACACAGAGCCTGGCCCCTGGCTACGGGTATCCTTCCTGGAATCGCTAATATGGGGAAGGAGAAAAGCACCTAGCACACACATTTGATCCCAACATCCTGAGATGAAAGACGCCCGGATCTCCAGCAATGAGCTAATTAAAAGCCAAAAGTCTCTGGTGGCATTCCCATTGTGTGCTCAAGAGCAGGGAGGGGGTCTTCACCATGCAGCACTGATGAACAAAGACCCTTAGGAACAAAGCTACCATCAGAGAAGAGAGAAGGATGCACCAGAACCAATGGGATTATTTACAGGGAGGGTGACATCCCTTTCTGGTGGCAGATGAAAGCTGCCATTGCTCAGATCCTTGGTGGGTAAACATCTAGAGAAGATAGTCCTAAAACATTTTCTTCCCCAGCACATCTGAGAGATTCGGTTTCATCTGTTAGGGTCTAGAGATACCAGCTCCCCAAGAGGACAGACTGTGGGGTCTTGAGGACCTCATAGAAGAAGAAGGGTCGTGTACTTCATGCCTCAACTTTGACCTTCATGTCACCAAGTTGAGACAAGAATGGGCTTTCTGGGTGGCCCAAGAGATCCTGTCGGTCACTTCTCTGTCCTTAAGATGCCTCATCTTAAGGGTTATCCCGTTTGCCCTTGAAGAGAAGGACCTGGATCCTTTGTGGAGACTCCAAAACACTGGCTGACTTATACTTCACCTTCTTCCTGGGCCATCCTCACTCCAACCACGTGTACTCAGTATCAGTCTTTGGTCTGTCTGTCTGTCTGTCTGTCTGGAAACGACTTCTGTTTCCTGGTGCATCAAGTGATCCTTGTGAGGACTATGCCACAAACCTACACTTGTGGCTATATTTAGGGATGTGTATATATGTGAGGGCTAAACTCATCTTTCTTACAATTTTTATTTTGTCTTTTTTCGAGACCAGGCTAGATTGTTTTCAGAGAGCCATAGACCAGGCTAGATTGTTTTCAGAGAGCCATAGCCTCCTTGTTGCTTAAAGGCCCGCTTCTCAGCTCTGGCGCACTGATGATCCAGTCTCAACTCAGGAACTTGGGTGACACATTCAAGCCATAGCATAATATCAACTGACAGTTGAAGATTAAAGAAAAATTAAAAAGTTGATTATATGTTACAAGTCTCTACATCCCCAGGCTGTGTCCCTTAACCCACTCAACTATGAGATAAGAGAGGGCAACGCCAGGGCGGCCTCTCTGTTGTGCTTCGCTGGCTTTCTCCTGACTGACCAGGGCTGAGGTGGAAGACATAATGAGTCGAAGCAAAGACCTAAGAGGAGGAAACTTTCCCTCTTCTAATCCCCAATTTCGGACAAACACGGGCCCAGAAGTGAGTGAGGGAATTAAATTAACGAACACAATTTCTTCCTGTCATTGAACTTTGACTAATGAGTCTATTTCTGGGTAATAAGAAGGAGCAGGAAGTGACAAGGCAGCGTAATGAATTAGTGGCCCAGAACCTCGTTAGTCAGAATAATCTCTCCACGAGAGATAAATGATGCAAACATTAATTATAAAGCCAGGGTGGAAATGCATCCCATTATTTGGCTCCCTAAGAAATCTCTCCCAGTTATTACGAGGCATCTCAGATATCAACAACAGCGATAAAGTAAAGGCTTGATGTGAACTCTCGCCTGGGGGACCCACTCCACTGGTGGTAGCTGGTGATGGGAGGACGGAGAACCGGCTCTGCCTTTCAAAGGGCTGGTTCTAGGGATCACCAGCTGTGATCCCTGGCTTTTCAGTAGGAAACATCTGAACACAGTGGCTGTCCCTCCAGTTGGATTGTTCATAGCCATGCATTCTGATATTGGAGCCAAAGATTCTCCCCTGAAAAGTCCATACCTTATCTGGATGTGGTTTACTCATTTCCTTAGCTTCTCTCTATCCTCCGGTCTTCATGGTCAAGATCTGCATTTTAAA
Organism: Arvicola amphibius; assembly: GCF_903992535.2. NCBI lineage: Eukaryota > Metazoa > Chordata > Mammalia > Rodentia > Cricetidae > Arvicola > Arvicola amphibius. Next base: position 98,046,553 of record NC_052049.1, on the reverse strand, counting down.
AAAAATAAATGTTTTAATAAACTGAATCTTTCTGAAAGCTCCCCTTTTCTGAAAAATCTGTATTAAGATATCTTCAAAAACCCAACTCTGAAAAAAAAAACCTAGTCGAAGCAAAGGGTTCAACAATTCAACAAAAACATTCTCCTAAAACAAAACAAAACAAAGATACCTAGTAACAAAAACACCAGCAAAACTGAGAGCTTTGCTCGAAACCTTACATACATCTTAAAGTGCAGGTCATGGGCCAGCGAGATGGCTCAGTGGCTTAAGTCCTTGCCACGGAAGCATAAAGACCCACGTCTGATCTCCAACCTCCTCCGAAGTCAGATGTGGTGGCACATGTTTAGAATCCCAGTTCTTCTGTAGCTGAATGGGAGGCAGAGAGGCGAACCCCTCCGTGCTCAAGAGGACACAACGGTAAACAAGAGCCCCTATTAAATACAAGGTGGAAGGTGAGAGCCAGTGCCTAAGGTTGTTCTGATTTCTGTGTGCCCACTGGGACATACATACACACCAGTCAGACAGACAGAGAGAGAAAGATGAAGACACACACAGAGAGACAGAGATACACAGACACACACACCCACACAGAGAGAGAGAGGCTATTAAAGGACTGGAGGTAATTCAAAGCCATAGCACTATAGAGGAAATGCCAGCCAGGCTTTCCACACTGGCTCTGGTTCTGGAAAAGATCCCTGGCCTTCTGCTAAGATTCCTAGATCACTAGAGTCTGGGTGGGCTGTCTGGCTAAGGGGGTAGTTAGGAGTATTAAGTGGGTTGTACCCAGAGAACACTTGGCACCTTCTGAGTGTTCTCTATGTATGCTACCCCCACCCCAGTGTATACTAAAATTTAGAGCTGGGGGACTTGGGACCTTCCAGGCTGTTCCTTTGCAGCACAGATGAGGGACGATCCTAGCAAAACTAACCTGCTACACCCTGGTGCTCTTCAGGGGCCAGGCTGAGTGGGCAGAACCCCTGGGGCTCTAGGCCTCAGGCCTAGGCCTGAGTAGAGATTGTGGCAGCTCAAGGTCCTTTTTATCACCCACACTTGTGGTCACAGTTCAGAAAGCCAGTGAGGGCACTCAAGAGACTTGACTCTGAAGCCCGGGGAGAAAGCTGAATCAGTAGGGATGAAAAGTGACTGTAGGGGCAGTCAACTCATTTAAAACCATCAAGTCCTCTCTAGTGCTGTGGTCATAAATTTATCAGTGCGTTCACATTTTTAGGGTCCTCCTCTGGGTGGCAGGTTGGGGAGGAGAGGAGTTGGAACGGAAGCTGGAGGCTTCATGGAGCCAGCTTGCTTCCAGGGGACTCGGGCTGAAGTGGAGCCTCAGACCTGCTTTTGCTTTTAAGGCCCAGTTGTAATCTGGCTGGCGATGCTGGATAATGAGAAAAGAAGAAACAATTAATTGGAAGTGAATTTTAATTGTCTCTGGCTTCTTGTTTGTAGGCTGTTAAAATGAGTTTCTTATTAAACTATCGCGTCAGGCTGCCCGGCTGCAGGATTGCCCCAAAACGCCCTTCATTCATTTTCTGGCCTCTGCTCCATTCTTGTCTGCCTCGACAAAAACCAAGTTCTTGGAATTTAGTAAACTACAACAAAGGGGAAAAATAGAAAAAAAGATAATCTTGCTGTCAAGTTATTTGATTTTTTTTAAACCAAGTACCACATGCTTTATTAATAATTCTTTGGCCCTCTATTGATTGCACATTCGTAAGCCCAGACCGGGTTCAGATGTTGTCAGGTGGCCATTTTGTCTGTTGATTGGATGCTCAAGGTGGAGACGGACAGGGCAGGAACAGAAGGCAGCGTGGGCTTGAAAAGGGGGAAGCCAAGCCACCTGTCCCTCTCCTCTCCACCCTCCCTACCCCTGCTGCCCCAGGGGTGACGTAGGACTCCCTGTCCCGGGAACACAGTCCCTCTCTGTGTTGAGAAGGCTGAGGTGGGCTGACGCCATGCCTGTGGGTCCTTAGCTAGGACTTAGTCTCCACCCTTCAGGGTACAGGCTTTGACTCCATAGGTGCTGAAGGCCTGCCCTCAGCCCCAGGCACTACATGATAGGTAACAACCAAACCTGAGGCCACTTGAGCCCCAGTTCAGCTTCTCTCCTCTGACATTTTGCCCTCTCCCATCTCCATATTGCAATGCCAAGGTTTGTCCAGAGCTGCTCCACTCCTGAAATTTGCTGCCTGGCTTTTGGCCTCTTGCCTTTGAGCAACTTCCTTCTCAGCAACTTTATGCTGCAGAAGGACCGTTGCCCTCCCTAGGGCAGGCAGAGGCATAATCGGCCTGAAAGGCTGGTTCCACCCCCCAGCTCCCTAGGGTACTATCTGATTCTCCTCCCAGCCCCATGGCTGCACAGTTTATTTATGGAGGGCCAGGGACACCTGTCTCTTCCTATCTAAATTACCTGCAGATTCAGGGAATCAGCCACAGTTCCTGCTGGCCTTGGCCTCATTCACCGTGGGCTTGCAGAGAGTGTTTTTGGATGGATGCTGACTCCGGGCTGAGTCCTTCCTTTCCTCCAGAGGAGCCCATGCAGGGCCGGGCTTTTTGCCTTGGCAGAGTTGACACATGGCTCAGAGCCCTGCAAGAACAGCCAAGAGTCAGCAGTATCAGAAACCGAGGCCTTGGGAAGATCTGCTGGTCACCAGGGATTGACAAAATTGCCAGGCAACAAGAGTTGATCAAAGAAATGGTGTCAAAAATGGCAGAGGAGTGTGGCACCTGGGAGCTTACCGGAAGAATGAAATTTCCCGGGCAGGGGCTGGAGCCCCTTTGAAAGTCATGGAGAGGTTGGAGATTCCCAACGTTTGAGGCCTGGGATAACAGCATGTCCTCCACTCAGGAATAAAGAAGGCCATCCTCCTGACCTCACCCCAGAGTACTGGGCTAGCCTTGGCATTTGCATCACAGCAAAGGACAGCAGGCCATGTTGGTGATTCCTCACCATGCTGTGCTCAGTTGCTCTCTCCCCGTTGTGTCTGTTCTCTTCCCCTAAACATTTTGTGTGGGTCTGAAGCAAACTGGCTCCTAGCTGGTGAGTCTTCTCGACAGAAGACGGGGTGGGGAGCACATCTGAGTAGGGCAGGCACAGGATCGTGAGCTTCTCTTTTCCATCAGCATTCTGGGAGCACGGCAGGGGGAACATGGAACATGGGGGTCTTGCAGCAGAGTACAGACAGAGACTCCCATGCCTTCAGGGTGCCTGCAGCCAGGCTTCTCCTCTGAAGGCAGCTACAGCTGCCGCACACCTGAGCCTCCTCAGCAAGCGCGTTCCAGGCCACAGCTGAGCCGCATTCTGCTAACGTTGAAAGCTTGGTGACACCACAGCAGACATGTTCCTGCCCAGACAGCCTACACTCCCTGTTCCCGTTCAGTCTCACTGCCAGTCCATTCTTCTTTGCTGTCTTGTCTTCAACGCCAGGCTCAAGCTGGCCCCATCATCAACTCTGACTATGATTTGATGGCAGGGACACGGTAGGGACTTGCATTTCTCAGACCAGCAGACTCCCCGTGAAGCTGTTGCAAAGGGCCTAGATCAGGTGACTTTTCTAGAACTTTTGGTACATGCGAGGATCCCCGTGGAAGTTCCTGGAATGAAAACACCAGTGGACAGGGCGGGGTATGTTTTGCTCTGCTTTGGCTCCACAGCGCGGGCCCAGTGGGAGAACCTGTGGGGCTGGAGCTAGCTTGGGCTCCTGAGTGAGTGGGTGGAGTTTGGTACCCAGAGGTGACCAGCTGTAAGCTGGCAGGAGCCTCCTCTGAGCAGGCACCACAGCCTCTCTGAAAGGGACCAGTGGACCTTTCTGCCTGGCACTTCCTTGAGCTTCTGCAGAAGGCAGGGAAATAGTTTCGGAGAGCTGCTAATTATTTCCTTGTGTCTGTCTTTGCGCCAATGAAGATGAATGCATGTCTTTTGTCCTGTCCCCTTATGGTAATCCGGGTCACCCATCTCTCTGCTCAAATGGACAAAGAATCTGTTGAAACGTAAGGCCCCATATTGGCAAGATTACTAACGGCTTTGATGGCTGCAGCTGCATTTGGTGTCTACAGAGATGTTTTTCCTATATTGTTTGTCCTTGCTAGGTGGAGCCTGTGTGTGTCTTCAGGTCTCTGGTGACACCGGCAGCCCTTACAGACACTGTTGGAGCCCTGCACTCTAGATTCTTCCTTGTGGGGCAGGAAAACAGAGGTGTTACATTTGAACACTGTTTTTTAAAGTAAAGTGCCAGGATGGGGCTTTGACACCCCCAGTCAGGAAATAAAGGGGTGGGTCTTTTGGGGGCTCTTCCTTGTTCCCAATCTGCTGGTGACACTCTGATGAGTTGAAACAGCACAGAGGAAAAGGAAGGGAAAAATAGCATCTAGGGGAGATAATTGACTTCAGAAATGCTATGTCTGAGATGGAGGAAGAAAACAAGTGAAAATATGTTATTTTACAACCTTGATACTCCTGACCTCATTGAAAATAAATATACACGCAGCAGGTACAGTGTAGCAGAAACCTAAAATGGGGTTCTGGTGCCCTCTTGTGGCCATAGAAAAATAATGCGTTCTCTCTCTCTCTCTCTCTCTCTCTCTCTCTCTCTCTCTCTCTCTCTCTCTCTCTCTCTCTCTCTCTCTTTCTCTCTCTCTCTCTCTCTCCCACCCCGCCGTGTGTGTACGTGTGTGTGTGTGTGTGTGTGTATACGCCCCATGACTACCAATCAGAAAGATATGAGAAAGATATGTTGCAGAAGCATGTTAGAATATTCGCTGAACTCGACTAGAATGTTCTGAGAGCAGACTGAGTCTCTTGTCTCTACTCAAGGCATTCTCATCCCACCAGGGTTTGTGTTCTAGAACAGGAGATGGTGTCATTGAAGATAGGAAACTCAGTCCTAAAGATCACTTTAGTTTTTGCATGTGACGGCAAATCTTTTGTGGTCTCAGCTTCACCACTGGAAAAATAACAAACTTGAGCAGGGGGCCACTTCTGTTTCCTCCTGGCTGTGACCACACGCCCCTGAGAAAAAGCCTGGTTTCAGAAGCTGACAAGCCATGGAGATGCGCCAGTCACAGAACTCCTTGTATGGCAAATCCTTCTCTTATTGGGCTTCATCCAGAGCTCCTGCCGTGGCCTCCCTCCAGCCCTGTGTATCTAGTGTTGCTCAGCGCAGGACCACAGCCTTTTGTTCCCATTTGATGGTGCAAAATAGTGCCAGAGTTAGCGTGCAAGCCCGATTTCCCTGTCTGCTCACCTGCAAAACTTCCTCCCTGGAACTCTCTGATGGAGACATCCTCCCTTTTGGGAGGGTGCTACCAGGGAGCCACGCCCACTGCACTGAAAGATGAGAGTGACCGGTCTGAGAATAGGAGACATGTTGAGCTCTGGATTAGTGAGCAAAAAATGGGCTCACTGGTCATGGAATTTGGTCTTTTATCTTCCCTTTCATGTAGATCTTCACTCAGTCTACTGTCTCACCACCGAAAGGAAAGCACTCTGGTATGCCAGGCGCGTCTCACGGTACCTCTTTCCGTACTAATCCCTCCCTAGGTGGAATCTTCTGTTTTTTTCGAATGTTTAGCCTGTGTGCCAACCTCCACGCTCACTGGCACCTCCACCCATTAGGCCTGACTGAACTTTCCATCTCCAGATCCATCTTTTGGTTCATTCTGGTGTGAGGTCTTTGCTGCGGAAACCCTTGGGATGCGTCTCTTCAGCAAGGCAGTGCTTTCCTGCACCAACGCTGTTTTGTTAAGTGTGTTAACCGGCCGAGCATTTCATCTGTCGGCCACTGTTTGTCGACTGGTTATCTTGGCTGTCTCCCAACGTAGCATGGGTTGTTTTCCCAACCCATTTAAAAATTCTTATTGCTGCCTGTGATGTGATTTCCCTGATGTTATTATTATAATTCATTTGTACCTTACACAGACTACAATACAGACCAGACCTTTGCCAAATGCATCATCACAACCCTTTGGAATGGCGGCCATGTTAATGAGCAATTATTGGCTGGGTGTGGCGGCACATGCCTTTAGTCCCAGCTCTCTAGAGGCAGAGAAAGATGGATCTTCAGGAGTTCAAGGCCACATTAGTCTACATAGTGAGTACCAGGTCTGCCAGATGGGCAGGGTGAGGTTTTATCTTTAAAAAGCTGTGTAGTAAGCAACTTGTGGAGTGCCAGTTGGGGAATAGAAACTTTGCTTTCAGTATCTTCTATTTGTCTGGGAAGCTCTAGAGGTGGTGTAGTGTATTAACTCGTGTTAGTAGGTGAAGCAGACCCCAAGACTCAGTGAAGCTGACTGGTTTCCTTGGGTTATCTAAGGTTCTGAATTTTGGCGAAGATGGATCAATGCTCACCTCTGACTCCAAAGGCTGGGTACTGTTCATGGCAACCTTCTTCCTCTGACCACCTCCGTGAAACTCCATTTAGCATCCTGATTCAGAAGATCCGCTAGCCAGGCTGATGGCTGGCATTCGTGTGTCCTCACAGACTGAGTACCCTGAATGGCTGTCATCAGGCCGGAGGAGCAGCTGAGGCCCTTTTGCGACTCCAGATACACAGTCTATGGGCGTTTTTCTGCCTTAAGAGCTAGAGCTGGGGGCAATGGGCAGGGAACTCACTGGGTCAGGGAACTCACTAGGGCAGGGGTTGAACCTCACTGGAGATGATTTTGAGATGAAAGCCTTGAATTTGGCTTTCTCTTCAGGAGATTCTGATTTGTTGCTGTTGCTCTTTTTACAAGGGACTGTTAGAGGACTCTAAAGTCCAATAGCCTCTAAAAATGTCCAGGCCAGTGGGAAGGGATTGTTTTGAATTATTTAAGTGCTATTGGTGGGAAAGAAATGAGGTATTTTCTTTTTAATTGCGTAAGGTAAAGCCAAGATAAATGGGCAAAAGTGACTTCAAAACAATTATCTCAGTATAAAATAAATGAGCTATGTCAGAGGCTGCGCAAGATGGACTGCTTTGTGTTTTTGCACCAAAAGCCTGCCTGCCTGTGTCACATGTGAGCATGTACATGCATACATGTGAACATCTATGTCAACATGTCTGTCTGTGCATGTGTGAGTGTGAAGCTGCAGGTGTGTGCTCACACCCACAGGGAAAGGAGCCAGAAGGAGAGCGGGGGCGGGGTGTTTCACACACGGGGGTGGCAGGAGAGTAGCTAACTTGTGAATCCATCCCTGGGACTCCTAAAACTGATTCTGACTTGAGTGTTTTGCAAGACCAGCACTCATGTTTGGAGAGACATATTGGTTTGGTTTGCTATGTCTTCGCTTTCTCAAGCCTTATCAGCCCTTCAAACATGACCAGAGCAGCACACTGAAGCGTGCTCATCCATGGTTACCACGCGTCTTCTACGAAGCAGGCATTCTCTTACCCAAGCATGGCACAGTCATGGGAACTGGGGAAATTTAACGTGAACTCACTGCTGTTGTCTCACGTGTGGTCTAGCTTCCAGGTCCCCTCCCCCCCCCGTGTGCCAGTGACATTGGTGCCTGAACACTGACCCATCATCCACTTAGCTGCCTTCGGTTGTCACATCCCTTTAGATGCTTCTAATATGGAACCGCACTGCCCTGCTGCCTTTGTCTTTCCTGACGCTGACGGTCTTGACAGTGATGGGCAGGCGCTGGGCACTGCTGGGCACTTTTCCAATGTCGCACCAACTAACCGCAGACGGTTCTGGGTCTAGCACACAGTAAATGCTGACTCTGTCTAGGTGGGGCATGAGGAGAGCTGTGGTCAGTAGCGGGACACCCACCCCCTGCCCTGTGTGCTTTGAGAATATCCATTATGAGAGTTATTAGGTGCCAAGGGGCAGACGAACCAGGTGTAAGTGCCCCCTTGACCCTTAGGGACACTTGAGTTTGTATCAATTGCCCACCTCCCATGAATATCTACAATTTCATCTCTGCAGCCAAGTCTTTCCAAGCACTAATGAGAATTAAGTGGCACGTTATAGGTGAAAGTCTTTAGTAAACTATAGCAAAGTACTAGACAGATGCACTATATTATTATTTATTATTAATATGCCAGCAAGGCAGCCTGAAGCTAGAACAGCACAGTAACACTGAAAAGTCTTAAAAAATACAGAGAGTGTGTCTATCCAGACAGGAGTGCTGAGTGTGCAGCTCCACCTGCCCTCCTCCACCCCACCCCCCAACTGCGTCCACACACACCCTCCTTGCGCATTCAGCCTCCACCTCCACTGGTGGCCCCTCCTGTGTCACCTCCTAGCCCAGCCTCTGCGGCTTTGGCTTGCTCATCACACACAAAGGGCCACTCTGCTGCAGGAAACCTCATTCTCTTGACACCCCACCCCCAGGACTGCTGCTGTCACTAGTGAGGTCACAGGGACAGCATGTTATCCACTCAGAGTCACACAGCCAGGGAGGGTCAGAGCCACGGAGCACGTTTTCAGTGTCTCTGTAGAGGCAGAGGCGAGCCCCGACTGTGTCCGTCCACTCTTCCAAGCCACCCTCGGTGCCCGGTGACACACAAACCCCTGACACAGAGCTGGTCAGCAGGTCCTCCTCTACTGTAACAGATCTTCAACTGTGTAAATTATCCCCTCCTTGAGGCAGGCCCTTAGCTCTTCATTGGTATGCAGATGTATGCTAATAAGCTCTGCTGTCACACTCCACTTGCTGACCTTCCCAGTTTTATTTATTTATTGACTTGGTCTGAAGAACCCTCTAAGCAATTCACAGGCATCAACTTTCCTTGGGGACTCTAGTGACAGGCTCCCTCCGCTGCCTTGCCTTGGGCTCAGGCCAGGATTTAAGGGTGTTTGAGAGCTCAGTTGCCTTCATCCTCGTCTGACTGAGCCTTTGGGCATCTTATTGTGGAACACATAATCATAATCCTCATCCAGTTTCTGCTGACCCAGACAGGCCATCTGATCTTTCTGGGGGGTGGGTGGCTAAGCCCCTCTAGGTGTGTACACCTCTGAGTGGCATCGTGAAGTGGGCCAGTGTCTGGTGCCCCTCACCCTCAACCCCGCCTAGAAGGAGCCAGAAGGCAGACATGGTTTAGGAGGCACGGTTTCTGCATCTCCTTGATGCTGCATAGAAAGCAGAAAGTGACCTTAGAGCAGTCCTGTCCTTGCTGGACATCGCTCCTAGATCTCAGGAAGCTAGCGCACAACCAGAATCATTCTGTGGATTTCGGAGTTTTCAGAGCTGCTACCATCTAGAACCTCCTCCAGGGCATTCTGTCCTTCCTCTTTCTGTCACACCCTCATCCCCCTTAAATTGTGTGATTTTCTTTTCTGTGTTTTTATTTTTAAGTTTTGAAGGGAGTTGTCACTGGCTCTTTGCTCCTTCTGTCTTTGGTTTCCAGACTTAAAATTTTTTCTACAGCAGCCTAAGCAGGAGTGGAGTGGGTCAAGCCAGTCAGGAGACCCGGGGGACATTGAGCAGTCCCAGACCCCAAATGTCCTACACCAAGGCCACCTTTCTGCACTCGGCTTCCTCAGATAGTCTCCCCCGTACTTGCTGCCACTCCCATGTTGCAGAATCGCTTTTGCAATGGAAGCTGTCAGTTTTGGAAAGTGTTCGAGGAGAACAGAATTCCCTGGACCAACCAGTCCCCTCTATGATCTGCTCACAAAAGAAAGTCAGCCCCATCCTTCCCAGCTCAGGCAGCAGGTGTCTCCTGTATCTCCTCCTCCTGTCCTGTCGCGGCTCCTCTTGTGTTCTTGATTCAGTCGCTCATGCTCAAAGAGGAGAAAGTGTTGCAAGTGAAGGGTGACCAGAGCGATGAAAGAAAAGCAGGGTAGATTTGAAATTGTAGATCAAATAGAGCAAGGGGCTTTCATCTTACCTGTGGGATCCAATCTGTCAGTGGCGTCCCAAGTGATTGATTGACGAGTCCGGAGCTAGGATTGATTAATCATGCCTGCCATGGCATAGACAGAGAAGTGCTAGTTTTGCTCTCAGTCTGCTTTCCAACGGGTGCTTCCACTGGGAGCCGTGGTCCACATCTCTGATCGTGCAGTTCTTCTGCTCATTGTTTTCATTGTTTTCAATTTCTCCCATGTCCGTTGGACAGTTTCAGAGCCTTAGTTCCTTTACAAAGGTAGCAAGAAAACTATACAGATGTGGTCCCATCCGTGTCGTTCGAAACCACAAAAATGTAAACTAGTGAATCTCTATGTAAGGGTAAAGACCTTGAAACTCCTGAGTTGATGCCTCTCATCTTCCCTATGCAAGTTAGTGAGGGAGAAACATAAACATAGTTCAGGAGAAAAAAATGCAAAAAGAAAAAAAAGAAATGTAAGCATCGAATTGAGAGAGCCCAGTACTGGGTTTGGGCCAACTATCTCTTTTTTTAACAAAGTCATGGGAAGGTGACTCCAGGATTAGGATTCTCTGGGCAAAGCGGCTTGAGAAAGGCCTATATTTTATTGCAAGATTCCATGGCAGATTTTATCGAGCATCAGTAAATCCCTCCTGGACAGGGGAGGATGAAGCTCTCTGGGTGATTGTGAGACACGAACCCAGACGGAGACAGTCCTGGGAGCCCTGACCCGCCATCCCTCTCTGCTATTTACATCCCTGCCTGCTGCAGCGTCGCCTGGCCTCCCCCTTCGTGTGGCAGGGGCCTGCTCATAAAATTGACATTGAGGATTTCACTGAAATGAATTGGAAAGCTACCAGATTTGGGTTGTTGGAGAAAAATAGGACTCCCTAAGGACAGGCACTTCATAGATGCTTGTCTAAATGTATATGCCCCCTTCTCCCTCTCTGTCCCTATCCCCCACTTTGTATGTGTGCGCATGTGTGTGTGTGTGTGTGTGTCTGTCTGTCTGTCTGTCTTTGGCTATGCCTCTGTCTCTTCAAGTGTCTATGTTCTTCTCTGTATGTTTTTGGCTATCTGTGTTCTTTCTTGGTTTGGCCACTCTTGCTATAAAATCAAAAATCAACATATACAAAGAGGCTGAGTTTACCCCTCCCCCCTTCCTAGACAAGAACATTAAAAAGTGTGAGGTCTAGAGACAAAACCTACGCACTTACAGCTACCTCTGGCCCAACCTTACCCCAGCAGATGGGTGCACAGAGACCCTGTCCAGATCCCCCTCCCCTGCACAGGGGCACTAGGCAAACTGTCCACTGCACCAGCAGCCTGCGATCTCTGACCTTAGTCTCAGCTGTGCATAGCTGCAGTGTCACCATTGCATGATTCTGCAGGCTCTGTTTCCTGCTTGGAAAGCAGGACTCCTACCTGTCTGAGGACTGGCGTAAGAACCATTCCTAGAGTTGCTTATATAAAATAGCAATTATAATTTCAGGCCACCCAGGGCATTCTGCACACCACAGTGGACCAGAATAGAAGTCTCTTCTTCTGGCTATGTGTGCCTTTGCTGTCTGCAAGCCCTAGCTGGCAGAAGGGCTTCGTCCTCCCTGCTTCTGCACCAGCCGCAAAGAACTGCGCCCTCTGGTGGCCACTGAGGACTCTGCAAGTCCTCAAAATAGCCAGTCAGGCATGAACTGTCTTTCTTTTCATGCTGCAGATGGCAGCGAGCGTCCTTCCTTTTAGCTCCATGTTGAGGATACTGTGCTCCGATTTGTTCAGTGTCTGTAAGTGACAGATCCTTAGATTCATTTCAGCTCTGCTAGCCAGATCTGAAAGCAGTTGCCTGTCTATCAGAAGGATCCCTTCCAGCTCTTTAGCCTTTGGTCTCAGGTCCCTTCTGTCAGCTAGACCCAGCGCCTACTGGGTCGCAGTGGCAGGGGCCATGTTGTGCTCGCAAACAAGAAAGGGCGCCTATGGAATTTTCGAGAATTCTGATAGTGCAAATTCTACCTCATTCCCATTGCACATGCCTTATTTTTCCTTAGTAAAACTAAACTTACCCTCTGCTCCTTTCTCCAAACACAGCTTGGAGTCTGTATGTGCTGTTCCTAATCCCAAGAGCGCTCGCGAGGCCTCTGTGAGGTGAGCATCACTCTCAGGCATGGGTGGCTACCCTCCTTCATCTCACTCATGCCTTGCTCCATGAAGTGCGGCAAGAAAGAAACACAGGCTACGTTAGTCATCAGACAAGCTCCTTCAGCAGAGTAGCCCACAATAGGGAAGCCATGCTTAGGGCAGGTGGGGGATGGGAAACCTGTCCTCCATAAGTACTCCATCCAGGAGACATGTAGGAAGTAGAAAGTAGGCCCCGGAAGGGTTCAGATGAAACAGGGACCCTACTGAGTGCAGACCAGAGGTGAGTGGAGAGGCATACCACGGGGCTGGTGGCATCAGGTTTCGGACAGCATGATGGGTTTAACAGACCCCAGGTGCATCGAAGGCTCATCTTGTGAAAACGTTCATGGGAAACTGCCCTGGGGCTGCTTGGAACACGAAGCAACAAATCCCATCATTATTGTCAGGGACAGGGTGTATACGCACCGCCCCCCGCAGGTGGCCTGACCCCAAGCCAGCCTCTGTATCCCCATTTTCAGAAAACTGCAGTTTTAGCAGCGAGCAGGTGGCTGGATGGTGGAGACAGAGGTCCCCAAGGGAATGGCGGGGCTCTCCTTTGCAGACCAGCTTTCCGTCCCCTGTTCCTCCCATCGTATTGGAGGGAAGGATGGCTGGCAGAGATGAGGGCAAGGGGGTAGAGGGTGAAGGGAAGAGTTTAGAAGAGGCAGTGGGGGAGGGCAGGTGATGGCAAGAGGTTCCTGTGATGGAACCCAATTCTCCCCTTTCGGAGCTCAGCGGAGCCGGGTATCTATAATTCCACCACATGCTGGCCTGGCCGTGTGGAAGGTGATTAGAGTCGGCCTCATTCGATTCCATTTCCTCCACCGATAATTTTGAGATCTTTATCTCCAGGTGTTTTGAGGGATAATTATGTGAGGTAACATACATGACCCATGGAACACAGTACAGAAAGAAAAGTTTAGGCCACCACGACGATGCCATATCTACCTGGACGCAGGGGACCAGAGCAATCCTGGGAGGATCTTTCAGAATGAATGATGAGTAACATCCCTGAGATTGTAGAACTTGGCTCCAGACACAACCAGGTGGCTTCTCCAGGAAGCAGAGCCAATGAAAAACGCCACTGCTTCCTCCCTGCCTGCAAAGCCCTTTCTCAGCAGCCTCCAGGATGCCAGAACCATTTTACTTTTGGTGCCCACAGAAACTGACCGTAGCTCTCAGGGAGCTTCAAGTACCTCAGGGAGAAGAGGAGAGGGCTGATGTTATTGCAGAATGTTCCCCAGCTTTCTCCTGGCCCACAGACTTGCTCCTCTTATATACTCCCTAGGAATTTTGTCCTGAGTCCTCCATCTGGGTCTCCTGACAAGCACACATGTAGGAAGTGATCACAACCCCTTGGCAGGCCAAACCCAGCCCTTTGGAAACGGGTCATGAGACTGTACAAGGTGAGGTGAAGGCCTAGCCAAGAGCACCAGAGCGGAAAAGGCCACTGAGATTTTTGCTGGGCCAGCCCACGGACACTTCTTGGAACTGCCAGAGCTAGACAAATTGTTACGTTTCTCTTTTGCTAGTCACTAGTCTCTGGGATCTGTTTTTGTCTTTCCCTAGTTAGCTGTGCTACAGGCACATTGCTCTCTGTCTCCCCCCATCCATGGTCCTCTTCGGCACCATGCCCAGTTGTACCCACACCTTCACACTTGCTGGGCTCCCTGTAGTATTCCATGTCCTAACAACAGTGGTATTCCTCCTTATAGCTCTCAGGCCTATCACCAAATGTCCCTTATCATGTCTCCCATGGCCACGTGGAGAGGAAACTGCACAGTGTTATATCTTCTTGCCTTGAGTTTTTCCTTACCATTAACTGCAATACCCAGCATGTGGTACATTTACTTATTTATTTGTTTAATGTTAATCCTGGTCAACACATACATAAGTTTCAGACCGCGTTAACCATCCAGTATACAGAGTATTAGCACAAAGAAAACAAGCAACGCATTCATTTTAAAGTCTAGTCACGGCATCAGGGTTCATCTGGGACCGCCCAGCACTGCGCTTCTGTGTTTGGCATGGGAGCTTATGGAGGTCTCCTGTCTCACAGCGGTTGAGCATAACAATGAGAGGGTAGGATGCTTCTCAGCCAGGTGTAGAGGTACCTTGTGTCTTATCGGGAATTCGTTGTCTTCGCTGTAAACATCCAGGGGCCGAGCCTCACTTGGATACCACATCAAGGCAAACCTGGAGCGGCAAATGCAAATGGGCTCTCAATTCTTTTTATTTCCTTTGAAGTTTCGAAAAGTACAAAATCATTTCTGTCCTCATCTGAGAACCACTTAGCTGTGGGTTGAAGGTTGGGGAAGATCTCAAGTGCTGGAAAAGCCAATTAGAATCAATTAGAGCCCAGATGCACGTGCCTGGGTGGGGCATGGAAACCAGCAGGCTGAGCCGTGGCTGGGTCAGAGGGTGGTGGTGATGGAACCTGGGACAACAGGCATTTCAGAGCTGATGGGGATGATCAAACATGTGGTTAAAAAGGGACTGGGCCTGAAGAGGAGGCGTTCCTTCCATAGGTGTCTACTGGACCAGAACTCTGACACTGGTTTTTAAACAATAGTTTCCTTAAGTCAAAGATTTAAGAGGAGCAAAAATCTTAACTGTGTAAAATGTAACCCCATGTGAATTAGGACACACCTGGGATCACACCTGGATGTTTGTGCAATGCTGACCCACTAGAAGTTCATACACAGATGGTATGAGAGGGACATTTTGCTTCTCAGGGCCCCCTTCCTGCCCCAAGCACTTGTATACAACCCATTGACCTCTTTCAACTTGGGTCACAGGCCAACTCCAGCCCCTTACTGACCTTAATGAAGGCTATAAAGGGCTCAAAGTTTGTTTCCATGGTAATTCCAAACTTCTAGGCTCTAGAATAAAAACCCATCTACTATCGGGACCAGCACCCAGACGGTGACAAGCCTTATGCACTCTGCCCCGTCAGTCTCCCAGCCTCCTGGATGTGGCTGCAGCTTGGAACAATCATTACTTACTTAAATTAATGCTGCCCAGCCCCTGTGCTGGGCCTTGAGGCTGTGTAGATTGGGTGTGAATACCAAAATAAATGGCCAATGACCTTTATCAATGACCTCTGGGCCACTGGAAGAGATGGACCAACAGGGGCCTCCAGGCTGTGATATCTTGCCCTTCCCTTTGCTGTTGATCCATGGGTGGTTCCCCAGGTCCCTGAATGCCCTCCCACAGGCTTACTTTTGGTGCCAAATGCACTCTAGCAAAGCAATCAAACGAACGCATCTTTAAAGGAAAACTCATTTACTGAGCAGTCCTCTGGAGTACTTGATGGAATAGCCCTCCTCTGGATGGAAATAGTGGTGTAATGGCCTCCCCGGGGTTATTATTGCACTGACATTGCAGCAGGCTAATAAACCCCAGAGAGCTGCAATGCATGCTGCCAGGAGGTCTCACATCTGGATAAGAGTCTGCAGATGCAGGCCATGAACCTTGCCTGCAGAGCCACAGAATTGTCACTAGAGGGCACCCTTGGCGCCCCCGTGGGGAAGCCACTGCCTAGAATGAACGCCCAGCTCCTTAAGAAAAACGAAAGTGAGGGCTCTCAGACACAGAGGGAAAGCAACCTTCCCATTCTTCTTGGTACCTCTGGCTACATTTGCAAACTGATTTGCAAGGAAGAGCTGGGCAGAGGGAGCAGCTCAGATCACTAAGTCAGAAAGCAGCATGTGGGTGATTCATAAAGTCTGAGATCAATGCTTTCTGATCCTATCCGATGTGATTGAACATGTCATTTCTCTGTTGGAGAAGTCGGAGAGTTGAGCTTTAAGTCAGCAAAGGCAACACCGGTGGTCCCAGCGCCTCTCTTCTCTGCTACTCTTGGGCAGTGCTGCCTGGTGGTGCAGGACTTCCCTGCTCTGCCTGCTCTTTGTCCGCTGTGTGCTTTCCCAAAAGTGCTCAGCAGGGCTCAGTTCACGTGGGAGAGAAACTTGGTGTTCCTGGTGGGTGCAGGGGATACATGTATCAGGGATACCCGCGTCTCCCTGGAGTTTGAGATCCAAATTGTTTATACTGCTGTCAGACCAAATGACTGCATCCCAAATCAAAACATAGCTGCCAGTGTCACGGGGCAGTACCCTCATTCCATCCAAAGGACCGTGCCCTCCAATACACCTTAAAGGTTCCTTGCGACTTCTAAACCACTTTCCAGTTCTGCCACATATACTTTTAGCTGGCTCACTAGCTGAGTTTTGAAATGAATTGAGTTGATCTAAATTTTACATAGGCATTGCTTTCAGTAAAAACAAGCCTTGGCCTATGATTAGGTGTTTGCTGAACAAAGTCCCCAGCAGAAGACAGAAAGAGACATCTGTACCCCGAGCTATTTACGCTCATTGCACTGGTACTGTGTAGTCTGAGCTCTGAGAAACACAAGCCCCAGTCTTAGGTCAGGATGGTTAAGGACCCCAGAAAAGGCATGGGGTATTGGGACTGGCAGACTGAGAATTTATAGCCTTTCTAATTCTAGTACAGGACAGTTACTCTGTTGCCTAAGTCTCGGGGTCTTAACGCAAAGGCTAAATCAGCTTATGGGAGAGCCTTCTAAGATCTATCTCGTAGAATCCAATTTCCTCACAAATGTTGCTTTTAGCCT
Organism: Arvicola amphibius; assembly: GCF_903992535.2. Lineage (NCBI taxonomy): Eukaryota > Metazoa > Chordata > Mammalia > Rodentia > Cricetidae > Arvicola > Arvicola amphibius. The sequence continues at coordinate 98,029,948 of NC_052049.1, read as the reverse complement.
CATCCCCCTGAAGGCACTCATTCCTCCACAGATCTGAAGGCACGTGAAGGTGACATCCACCTGGAGGAGCTGGCTGCAGCCTAGAGCGGCCTCAGGCCAAGGGCCTTGCCTTAGCTTTCTTCTCTTCTGCTAGGCAGCAAGCTAAGACTCCGAGGGGGCTCTGCCTGCATTTTGAAGCACCCCATTTTGAAAGCATCTCTGTTTCTAGAGACACCACATTCGTCTACTTCCAGGATGCTGGCCGGAATCTCATTACAGCGGTGTTCTGCCTTCCTCTGCCTGCCACAGAGGTGAGAATGAGGCAGAGACGATATGGAGGAAATAGAAAAAAAAATCATTAAATCACCAGCACCTTGTACTCTGGCTTTTCTTCACATCACAAGATCTAACACAGAGCGCAACTAAGCTCTGGGCTACTGACAGTCAGGTCTGTGAAGGAGCAAGCATACTCGGAACCTGACGTTTGCCTTCTGTTCCCTCTTGTAGTTCCCTGAGTAGATGATATTCTTGCCTCCATTTTGCTGATGGCGAAACTGAGGGGCAAAGCAATTCTGAGTTGTCCCTAGACATCCTTCAGCAGAGCAGGGCAGCATGGGTGAGCAGTGCCCACTGGCCTTGGCTGGTTGAACTGCTTGAACACACTAGAGTTCAAGTATGGCCCAGAAGATGGGTGGTACCTTGGTACAGAATCAGGTCTCGCTGTGCTCCAGGGTCTAGAGGCATGGAGGAAATCCACCCCATTGCTTCTTTGTGTTCAGCGATGACAGGTGAGAAGCCACGGCAGACAACATGGGACCAGTAAGGGTGGCATGAGCTTTGGGTTCTCCATGTTCCACATATTTGTCCTACCATCCCTTCCCCCAGTCCAGACAGGGGCCGAACACTTAAGTGCCAAGTCAAAGCTGCTCCACCCTTCTCCTGGCAGCTGGCACTCTGCCCTAGGCTACTCCCTCCCAGTGTTACCAGCAGCTGGCGCTCTAGAGAGACTTTGTAATAAAAACATTTTTTTTTTTTTGCTTTAGTAGAAAATATCACTTTGGGGTTGCGTGTCTTTTTCCCAGGACAGAAGGACTCTCATTTCCATTTACACATCTGGCTCTCTGCTGTGCACACAGAGAACACTGTCACCACACTGCATGTAGCCGATGCTGGCAGGGACAATATTCACTCTGGGTCCTGTGTGCTGGACACACCAGTGATGCTATCTCACAATGAGGGGACATGAGCAGAACTTGGGATCATCATGTGACTTTCATCCCGTTGTGTATTCTGGGGCTTTTATGTTTGTAGAACTTGGCATACGAACACCCTGCACGCACTGGATCAACCTGGATCCTGGGTGGTTAGAGAAGAGGGAACACAAGCCCTCCCCTGGTGGGGTTCATACACAAATACACATGTCATCTGGACTATGAACAAAGTTTGGCAAGTTCTGGAAGTCCAGGGTAGCCATCGTCTCAGAGGGATGCAGGGGAGTGTCCCTGAAAAGACCAGTACAACACGCAGCCACCCTGGAGGAGCTGCCAGACAAAGCTCAGATGCCACCTCCTTTGTACTGGACATCTGGCCCACAACTGCTCTGGGGTAGCCCCTTGTCAATGCTCTCTCTCCCAGCATGGCCCTCAAGGGCTCCTGTATCCAGAAATATGGAAGTAAAATCCAGAAAGCTAGACAGTGTCTTGTGGGCAGTCAGGAAAGATTACTCCAATAAGCAAGATATAAGAATAGAGGGTGTTTGTAGACTGGAGATCTTGTAGCATGAGGAGACAGTCTGACTTTAAAAGGCTAGGATGTGTGCTAAGGGGAACCCTTGTACCAAACCTCCTGGAATTAAAATAGTCCGATGTTCCCTTAGAGTCATAGGAGAGTGCCAGAAAGCTGAAAAAAAAAAAGGGGGACCCAACACATGAGGTATGTGACTTATTCTCCCTGAGCTGAGATGGAGTAGAGGGGAGGCTGTGGTCCTGATGCTGGGGTTCTGGAAGAATGCATGGCACAAGATACACTTGCAAAGTTCAGGAAGTACTGTCATCGTCTAAGTCATCCAATGTGACAGCAGAAGCTGGCCCCTCACCCAGTGTAAGCCAGCACAGAAATACACACAAAACATATGAAGCCTGTAGGAAGAGAGGAAGAGAGGGTGGGAGGAATGTTCCTGAGAACAGAGACACAGATGCTTCAATGGGTATAGGGTGTAGGTATGGCGTCCCTGAGATGCCTCTCAGATTGTCCCTCTTGTTTGGCGAATACACTGAGCTCATTTTCAGCTCCACAAGGTCAAACTTATTCAGGGATCTCAGTTTGAACCTCCTGAGCTCAGTACAGCTCCTGCTGTGGGGTAGGCTGAACTCACAACCAAGTTCTGTGTTAGGGGAGTTGCCCACATTATCTCTCAGTACTCGGAGACAAACGGGAACGAGACAAAGATAGCATCAGCTTTTTGCATGAAAGATTGAAGACCATGAAATGTCAAGTAGAAAGGGGAGCCGAGCCTCTTGGCGGTGTCCAGGTGTGTGTGCTGCTGTCACACAGATGTGAATGTAGACACAAGTGAGAAGTTTCCTAGGGAAGAGTAGGGAAGAAACCCCCAGAGGGGACACCAGCATGGCACAGATGTGCACTTCTGTTCTTTATCACCTCCTTGCCCTCTGTCCTCCATCCTGGGTCCTAAACTTTCCCCCATGATTTCCTCTGAGCCCCTCTTTTTAGAGTTCCACAGGAAATGTTGACTGCTGGTCGGCATCTGAACAACTTTACACAGTACTATGGCCTTTAAAAGACATGGGAGATGGGGGGGAGACAGGAAGAAAGGACAGAGAGGGGATGGAGAAAGAAAGAGGGAGGGAGAGAGAGAGAGAGAGAGAAAGGAGGGGGTAGGAGAAAATACAAACAGGAAGAGCAATTTGCCTCCTGCTAGAGAGAGGGAGAGGAGAGGGAGAAAGGAAAGGGGGGGAGGAGGAGGAGGAGGAGGAGGAGGAGAAGAAGAAGGAGGAGGAGGAGAAGGAGGAGAAGGAGAAGAAGAAGAAGAAGAAGAAGAAGAAGAAGAAGAAGAAGAAGAAGAAGAAGAAGAAGAAGAAGAAGAAGAAGAAGAAGAAGAAGAAGAAGAAGAAGAGAAAGAAGTTTACCTCCTGCCTGGCATCAGGGCACAAAGTGCCTTTCCAAGGATCAAAAAATAAATGTGCAGAACTGTACTGAAAACCAGTGAAGTGCTCATCCATGAAGCCCATCAGAACTGAATGAGAGCAGGGAAAGAAGAGCTTACCATGGAATCCTAGGAGTGGATTAATGATTCCAGAAAGGGATCAAGGGCAGTGGCACTGAATATTCAGGGCCAGTATTACATATTTCAGCCAAGACATAGGATGCCAGGGCATTAACTGGATTTCGTCTGAATTCTGCTTTTGTGCCGTTGCTAATGAATCTATGTGAGTATTTATAATGGGACTGGCAGAGCCACCATCAGCCAAGACAAATCATTATAAGTCATCGTGGGCAGACAGAGAGAGCTGGGGTGGAGAGGCAGGCCTGAGTACTTGGCCTTTTGGGGAATTCCCTTGAGCCTGGCCTGTCAGTGCAGAGGTGGATGGGGGGACTTAACAACAGTCTCAGAGTTCAGGGGTCAGCCTCCAGGGTCAGCAAGACTGTGGGGGCACAGGCTTATTCAGGGGGATTGCTTTCTGTGTTCTGAGTTGTGCTGTCTCAATGAGAGATGGAGGGAAAAAAAAATCTCCAGATGAAAAATGTCACCTTCAACCTGACACTGGAGCCAGAGCATTTACAAATCTGCCTGTCACGGCGACAGCCTGACAGATAGCAACCTCAGCCGGCACTGAGTTAAATCGCCACTATAAGTCTTGTGAAAAGTTTGGGTCTCTTCGGATTTTTATCATGGAGACAGGTTAAGGAATGAGGGGCATGGCTCCCAACAGGAAGGAGACCGAGGCTCCACGCCTGTCTTCCCGGGAGGGAGCTCTGGCAGCTGCAGGATTATCTATTACCTGAGGGGAGGTGACAGGAGAAAATTACCCAGCACCAGCCCCATCTGTGGCTGAACTCCGTTGATTTCACCTTCACTAATTCACCCAGTGCATCATTTTCCCTCTGTTCCCATGTCATCCGCCCAAACCTTACACGGATCCGTTCCCGTGTTGCTAGCTGGACACCCAGCTGTGGAAACAAAGCCTTTGGGTCTCTCCAGTGAGCTGCAGCAGTCCCTCTTGGGTGTCTCTTCTTCGCTCTGGATTGTCATTTCTTCCATAACTGGTTAGGCACCAGAGGCAAGACGGGGAAAGCTAGGACGATTGCTTTTACAGCTCGGCGCTGCAGGTAGAGCGCATTTCCGTGTTTGGCTTCATCCCCAGGGGTGCGCCTCTGTCAGAAAGTAGTGGCAGAATATTAATGAAAGGCAGCGGACCCGTGTCACCTCGAGAGAGCAGCTGGGGGGGACTGGGATCCCGCTCCGGCATTCATGTTATCCTCATCGGTCACCCCCCAACTTCAGGTTTCTCATCTGCAATGCAGATCCACCACCTGCTCGCCTTCCTCCTGCAGGGGCAGGTGTAATGATTAAATGAGATGGTATTGCAGTTCGGTGTACAATGCAGTGTCCCGTTGGTTGGAAAAGAGAATTGAAATCTTTCTGGTGTCTTGCATATAATAAGTCTATTAGGAAATGCTCGCGGGAACCACTGTTATCAGTGAGCAAACACAAACGATCCTGGCTACCTTTCCCCCTTGAAGCAGCTGCCGTTTTCAAGGTCTCGTCGATATAGGGTTTTTATTCAAACTCCGTTGAGTTAGCTCTATATGCCTGCATAGGACCTTGTCTGAGAACTGAGAAGATTCGCAACTTGCACATGAAGCGTGGTTTCTGGGTCAGGGGCAGGTGGTTGGGTGGGAAAGTCCTCCCCAGAGAGGAGAGCTGGTGGTTTAGGCCTGGGCCTGAGTGGGGAGAGGGAGTTCGCACCGAAGGTCCTCACTGGTAAAGTGACATGAAGGGGGTTGGGAGCTCTTGTGAGGAAAGAACCCTCAGTGGGGAGAAGTAGAAAATGCATTGAGTAGAAATAGCAAAACAGCGGGAGGAAGCCCTGGATTAGTGCAGGGCCCAGAGACACAAGAGAGCTCTGAGACTCCAGGAAGGCTCCAAGAGCCAAGGAAGGCTGCATGCCCCCCCCCCCCCACTCCCAAGGACACGATCAGACCTCAGAGTGAAAATGTGCTCAGGAAGACCTCACCTGGGGTCATATTTTATTGTGTGCCAAGGCCCCTGAAATTTCCTGGAGGACAGTGAAGATGTTAAAGGGTTTTAGGCAAGAATGATAGGATCAGCTTTGCTGGGACAATAGCTCAGGCCTGGAAGGCACAGGCATAGAGACCAAGGCCAGCTGACAAGGTAGAGGTCCGGAGCCTTAGGCAGGGGTGAGAAAGTGAAATTGGCTCCCAGGCCCATCCCCCCAACAGACACCAAACTCCTTGGATGCTCAAGTTCTGTATCTAAATAGGTTTTCTTGCATATGCTCTAAATCATCTCTATATTACTTAAACTATTCAATGCAAAATAAAGGCTACGCACTTAACTGTTTCCAGACTAACGACAAGGGAATGTGCTGTGCGCATGATCAACACTGATTCAATTTTTGATGTATTTTCTGTCTGTGGCCGCATTAATGCACATATTCTGAGCTCACGGGTCCAGTGGGCAGGTTGTTTGGCAATAAGCTTGCTTAGTACTGAGAACCTTCTGGGAGGGGACCAAGAACAGTCAGCAAGGAAGGCATGAAATTGCAAGTTATCACCGCCAGAGGGCAGTGAGGGAAGAGCTGAGATGCAGCCATCCCGTGGAAGGCAGAATGGTGGATTTAGAAAACGCAGGCATGTTGTCCTAGACGCCCTAAAAAACTGTTCTGAACTGTATGCAGTTAGTCCAAGGGTTTTAGTGCTCCCTCACACCCAATCAATAAAATCCTCTATAGTGAGATTCTGGCTGGACTTCCTGAAGAAGTGCAGGGTGCTGCCGTGTGTTCTAGGCTGGCTACGCGTGCATGGTTTAGTGCCTGCATTATCGTAGTGACCCATTTAGATAGGGCGCTGGAGACCCAAACGAGCTAACCCAGGAAGGCTTTTTGAATACAGCTTTGAAACAAACCTTTATGTCCACATGCGTGTTGCATCTATGATCCCACTATGAGCCACACAGCACACATGCCATCATCATGCAAATGCATTTCCCAGGAGTCAGGCATTTTGACACAAGAATGAAGAGTTGGATTTTGATCCCAAAGCATGGGATCTTTTGGCTTCACTCACAAAACCATCCCCACCCGTCTCCCTTGTGCTTTAGACCAGGCTTCTATTCCGAGAGGGCAAATCTGGGACTATTGAGCGTGAATGGGAAGCCAGGCCTGCATACTTACTTTGAGAAGCATGAAGGCTCAAAAGCCAGGTCAGATGCAGAGCACAGGTTCTGGCTGTGACTGATGTGTTGGCATGGATATGCACCCCTTTGACCCTTGAGGTGACCTCACCGGTCCAGCTGTTATCCCTACTTTCAAACGGGTAGGCGGTTTAGAGAGGCTGCCTTTGCCACAGCTGCACAGACGCAGAGCTGCTTCCTGCGGTCCTCACTGCTCGGCTCCTGACCTGAGGTCTACAGGAGCCACGATATATGTGCTCCACGGAACGGGGGGGTGGAGGGGGGCTGAAGTTCGTGAGAGATGCTGAATTGCGGCCCAGAAAAGTGAACATCAGACTGATACTATAATAAACTAGGTTTTCAACAGAAAATCTTATTGATGCAGTAACGTCTGTGATATTCCAAAGCCAAGGAGACAGAAGCTCTCCTGGGGACAGTGACTATTTGGGACACAAAGGTATTGCTGGCCTCAGAGGGTACAGACAAATGTCTTGAGCTGGAAGAACGCCGTGACAATGTCACTGGCCCTGCTCAGCACAGGCACAGGAGGAGGGTGACACGCTGCAGCCCCATTCACCCAGGAGAGAGCAATGCAAGCCCAGAGAGGCAGCACTGAGGGAGCAGTGGATGCAAACTGGTTGTATGGGAGTCCCCCAGCTTCATGGGTTGCAGTGGCCTGGAAGACATGGGTACACTAGCAGATTTCCAGGCAGGGCTCCAAGCAGGCAGACATGTTAAGTTAACACTGGGCCTCCGTTCACTCCACACACTTGGATGCCAGCATACCACTATTCTACATATTCGACCTATAGATTCGAGTGCCCTCCAGCATTTCACCTTTCTATATGTTGCCTTCTTTTCTTTCCTATAGAATTAGACCCCCAAGCAATTTCACCCTTGCCCTCCACTCAGGTTCCTAGAACCTTGTTCTCCCGTGTTGTAAATGATATCACTGTCCTTACCTGACATCTGCGAGAATCAAAAGGTTTGGCATTAGTGATAGCAATTAGCTCCCACGATGGCACATGTTAGAACCAAATCAATATTGTATTTTTTCCCTTCTTGCTTCACCTTCGTGTGGCAAACAAGTACACTAGTGCACACACACACAAGGTAAATCAGCAAGTTAGCCAATAAATCTATGCTAAGTCAGAGTTAACTTAGAAAATCAACATGGTGCAGGAGCTTTTAGAGGGCTGACATTCCTTGGGTTATGGAAAACAATAATAATAAATCTCCAGGAATGTCACCTTGCCCCTGGCACTGAAGACAAGAAGCAGAAAACGTTAGTGGAATAGCCTTGAGTGTGTGGCGTGCACAGCAGGGAGGGGCAGTGCTCAGAGAAGTCGAGCTAGGACGAGTGAATGCATGGGACTGCCAGTCTCCGGGCTGTCCTGACTGACATCTCAGATTCCCTGTAGAGTGGGACTTTGGGGTGAGAGTGGACACGGTAAACACAGAGATCATAGTCATCGGAAGTTTAGGATGAACTTACAAATACAGTCAATTAGCACAGAATCAGGCAGACAGTGCTTCATGGGGCCTCTCACCATGGGCACAGCTGCTGCTGGGGTGCTGTGGCCACACCCAAACGTCACCTTAGATGGTTTACATATTGGCAGTTACTAATATTTTTAGTCTTTCTAAATTATTAGCTATTCTTTATCACATTGAATATGACTTCTCAGTTCCCTTTGGAAAGAACCTGGTGGACATGTGTAGAGGTTTCTCTTCCTTAAAAGGCATTTCAGTTCTCCTGTCTGTATTTCTAGGTACCTTCCCCATGTCAAGCATTTATCTCTGCAAGTTTTCCTTCTTCGATAAGGTTTTACCGTTCATTAAGATTCTTACACAATTGGGATGTTATTGTTTAGTTCCCAAACTTTGAGTTTTGAAGATGCCACTTCCTTTTATTGTCTTTTGATATCAGATGTGTTTGATTCTTGCTCTTAGAATATTCTAAGGTGATTTCCCCCCGCCCCCTGTAGTGTTGGTTGCAGCTTGGATATGTGGCACACTCACAAAAGTTGCAGGTATCCAAAGCATGACAAGCAGTTGGTAGAGTTTTGGGGTTCTGGAAACTTCAGTAGTGGAGCAAGAGTGAGGGGAAGGCCTGTCCTCACAGTGATCTCCAGGACGGCACAGTAACAGAATGAGACTTTGTCTTCAAAAACACAAACTAAAATTCTTTAGAAGGTGTAGTCTTGTTGAGGGAAGTAGATGAGAGTTAAGGGGAATTAGGCTTTGGGTGCACAACTTTTCCCAGACTCCTCTCTGCTTCTGTCTTTATTTCCTGGCCACCATGAGGTGACCAGCTTTGCTCCTTCATATAAGCTCCATTGTAATGTTGTGCCACATTCTGTCCCAGAAACCTCAGAGCTGGACCATGGGTACAAACTCTGAAATTGTGAGGCAAGATAAATCTTTTCTAATTTCAAGTTCCTCTGACGCTTTGTCAAGGTGATGAGATGACTGCTCAGTGCAGTTTCGTTTGGTCATTCAGTTGCTAGAAATGCATGGGAACTAAGGAGACTCCATTCCCTTGTCTGTACTCAGCTGTGACATGGGCTGGGGACCATTTCGACTATGAAACACCTGTAGGTGACAGACGTGGAAACTGGAGCCCCTGTATGTCCGGGGGTGAGAGCATTGCTTTCACAACAGGTCTGTTTGCCTTTCTGGGGTTGCTGCAGCATTATAACTAGTGTAGGAATGATAAACTCTTACGAATGTGTGCATCCTGAATCCCAAGTCCTCCTACAACCAGGCTGGAAAATGCAATTTCCCTTGGGACCTCGCTGCTGCAATCAGAATCCAGGCTGTGACAAAGTCAAACTCAACGTCTAAAGGTTCCCAGGAGTGCCAACCTTATTTATAAATGCCACCCACCTCTTTGTCCCAGCCCCCCAATCACTGTTCAAATTTGTGTCCCCAGATTGTCCCCCAGAAGCTAAACTTGCCTTCCTCTGTTCTCAAGTGGCCTTTTCATGTTGGTCTTTGGAGAATTCCCTTGCTATCTTCCAATCTTCCTCCTCGCTAACAACATTGCCCTCACCGTCAGTGCTTTCTGAACCTCTGTGCTGCGTGCAAGCCTTGCTGTAACCACTTCCCATTTCCCCAGGAGCTGATTCATTTCACCTTCATCCCAGCATAGAGGGGCAGATGCCCTAATTATCCCCACTTTACAGATGTTGCGATTGCCATTTCCTTGAAAGAGCAGGCATTATCCTTGGAGAATACATACATGGGTGCATGCATATATACATTAAACATTCATAAATGTATTAAAGATGCAGTGAATATTTTTTTCTATAAAAGTCAGCTTCATAGAGGAAAAGATTCTCACATAGCCAGCTCACATCAAAGTCTGAAGTGGCATCGATGTTCTTCCTCCCAGCCCACGGCCAGGCTGCCTTGTTGGGAGTCTGTCTTCTTTGAACGTCTACTGATGTCTTACATGGTGTTTAAGATTTGATTAGATACCCAAAGGAAAGAGAAGGAACAAGGCATCCATTTCATAAAGCACCTTGGCCATGTTTTCAGATCTTCACGCCACTGAACTTTCACACCTACCTTGGTACTGACATCTTCTTGGGAAGATATCAGAAGAGACTGTATCCACTGAACACAAAATTAAAAGATGCAGCTGTCTGAGTTTGTCTAGCAAAGAGGGTGTTTCTTCCAAGCCCAGGTTTAAAAAAATGTTCTTCTACATTGTAGACTCACTTCCCTTAATGTGGTTTGTTTAGTTAAAAGCAGAGTTTAATAACCTATCTGCTAAGGTAATGGAGTCAGCTACGTGGTACCTACAATAGCCTTTTAAATTGTGCTGGTTTTCAGTAGAGATTATGGTTAAATGTGGAGCACAAGGAAACTTGGGATGGCTCCTTCGGTTGCCTTTTAACCCCAAAGCTGCTCTCTGGATCTGTTTTTGAGGCTGGCTGGCCAGGGGAGGCAAGGCAGGTAAGTCAGCAAAGACGGTCTAGGAGTCTGCTCCGATGCAAATGCTAAGGACAGAGAGAGCAGGGGATGTCTCCAGCAGGCAGCCCGCTGAGCCCAAGGGTCTGCCTTGTGATGGTGTCACAAGCCTACAGTTGCGCAGTTGTACTTCCTGACTGCACCCTTCAGTGTGTGCTTCTTGTTGTTGTTGCTTGTTTGCTTTGAATTTGGAGTCAGAGTCTCACTCTGTGCTCTTGGCTGGCCTGGAAGCCATCATGTAGCTTAGGCTGGCCTTCCACTCATGGGCAACCAATACTTCTGCCCCAGCCTCTCCTGTGTTGACAGGTACGAGCTACCATTTACATTTCAGTGTTCATAAATGCATCAAGCATTTTTCTAGAAAATACCAATAGTGAAATTGGCAAACATCCATGTTGAGCATGGTGGGATGGGCATGGGGTCCTGACTACCAAACCCTCACAGATTCGCTGAGTCAGAGTAGCAAAAGAAGTGGGGATAGATTACACAGAAGACACCAAAATGGAAAACCTTCCTTCCAGGAATAAAACTTGAGTCTTTGGGAACCTACAATAGTTATCTGCTATGCCAGGCATTAAGGCTATCAATAAAATTAGTACTATGGTGAGCTTATAACCTAACAGGTAAGACAGAAAAGTACAAAGATTAAAGTTGGTGAGGTAAGAACTTCGTTCAGTAGAGGCAGCAGTAAGGAGTTGTGGAGGAGGGTCATTCACAGGTGAAGGGCAAACAGGCCTTTTGCAGGAAGCACCAAGAGATCAGGAGGAGACTCCTGGGCACTTGTCAAATTGTCAACATGAAGGCTGGGCTGGGGTAAATCTTAAAGGCAGAACACTTGCCTAGCAGGCCTGGCATGCACTAGACCTGGGTTCGGTTCCCTGCACTGTCGTATCTATGCACACGCATGCACTGAGCGACCGGAGTGTGTGTATGTATGCAGTACCTGGAGCTAGACAACATCTTTTGAAAACCAGATCTCTTCCCTACACAGAAGCCTGGGAGGATGGTGATTGAGGAACTATGGAATCGTCACTGATCTCATCATGATCAAACACAGAAAAGAGTGATCAGTTGCGCTTCTTCTTTCAAAGGTGTTTAGTGATTTTAGGTGGGATTGATTACCACCCAAAGCATCGTCTTTCCTGAGTTTGATTTTAAATACAAGAAAAATTTCTCCCTTTGTTGAAACTTCAGGAAATTTCTTTATTTATACATTTATTGTAAACCCCACACATAACTTTGGCTGGTTTTCTAGAACTCTGTTCTTTCACATTCTTTCCTAAGAGATCTTACTTTCTGATGGCTTCGGTCACCCATACTTTGGCAACTCCAGTTTTCTAACTCTCGCCAAGATCTCTCTTCTTAGCTTCATTTGACCCACTTGTTTACTGGGTCATAATAATCTTCTTAGCTCCATGATGACCTAGATGTTTACTAGGTCATGATAATGGAAAAGATTTACTTGGCACTGGGTGCCATTCTAAGCTCTGTGCAGCAATTAATTCCTCCCAGCAATGCTTTCAGGAATGTGACACCATTGATGGCATCCTCCTGAATGCTTTCGAGGCACCTCACTTTAGCATGTCCCAAAATGATGCAGTGATTGCGTTCCTAGAGCTCGAAGCTCAGCTCCTAATGTTCCATAGTCGGCTAATTAGTACCAATGTCTTCCAATCCTGGGGCTCGAACATGGATTGTTGGAGTCATGCTTCATGCTGCCCATATCCTGCCCACTGTCAAGTACTAAAACTTTTCCCTCCAAATTTCCTAAGAGAGGTACCATCATACAACAGCCAAATGCTCTCCCCTCTCTCCCATTACCTCTCCCTTCCCCCTGTCTCCCTCCTGTCTCCCTTTGGATCCTTTGGAGTTGGAGATAAAGACAGTTGCTAACCACCTGCCATGGATGCTGAGCCTGGAACCTGAGACCTCTGCAAGAGCAATATGTGCTCTTAACCACTAAGCCTTCTCAACAGCACTAAAGAATTTTTGCTTTTTATATTTTAGTAGCTGTTTTGTTGTTGCTGCTGTTATTGTTTTGTTTTTGTTTTTGGGAGAGAGAACACCTCTGAGCTTCCAGTTGCACATGTGAGAGCATTCACGTAGAGGGCAGAGATCAACCATGGTTACTTGTCAGGTGCTGTTTACCTTGTTGTTGTTTTTGTTTATTTGTTTGCTTGTCTCTCTCTTTGGCCTGGAGCTGGCCAAATGAGCTAGGCTGGCTGGTTAGTGAGCCCCAGGAATCCTTCAGTGGTGGTATTGTAAGAATGTGCCTTCATGTCCAATAGTTTTACATGGATTTCAGGCTTGAATTTAGGTCCTTAGACTCGTGTCTTTACCAACTGAGTTATCTCAACAGCTCCACCCTTTGCTATTAGTGTTCTTAAAATGTTGAACAAAGGAAGCAACATGTTCATTCCCCTCTCTCCACCTGTGAAGAGAAAAGCCCCAGTGAAGTCTCTGGACGTGATGGTTGGCAAGGAAAGGCACCTTCTCAGATTTACTAGCTTGGCTGTGGACCACAGGGCAGGCGCTGTGTTCTGTCAGCTCTAGATCTGGCATTTTGCTCTTCTATTTTCTTTTTAAAAGCTAACTAGGCAGTCAGCTTATAAATTGCAGCTTATGCATATTTGAACTCCAGTTTCGGGTTCAGTACATTTCTGATAAAAAAAAAAGTGTGTTTTCCTGCTCTTCCATCCTCTTTACAGCAAGCATACTTTAGGCATGTCATTGTTAAGTATCTTTTTATTTCTTAATGTAATGGTGTGTCATTAAGCCCTAGGAGATGACGTTTCAAACAAATTCAGGGCTGTTCTTAGACAGAAGGCCAGACGACCTAAGGAAAATGTTGAGATGGTCGAGGTAGATGAAGGCAGGGCCCCCGTGCACAAAGAATATACTTTTTGTTAAAAATGTAGCAAGCTTTTCAAGCTGTCAGTGGCTGAGCAGGAACTAAGCATGGGGCGCTTCTGGTCCTCTCTAGCGCCACAGGTCCCACATCCTTGAAACTGTCTGTCTGTGGGCAGAGCTTGGCTCTCCTTCTAACCTGCTCCTGGCCACCTTCCCTTGAATACTTACCTTCTTTCTGAGATATAGCGTAGCCCTTTCCCTCCATCCGCCCAAAGTTTCTTAAGAAACTGAGTCTTAGACACCAACTTTCCTATTTCTCCCTCTCCAGGGGCTTCTCCATCCTCTCAGTGCGCTGACGTGCCAGACCCTGCTTCTGTAGTGCACTTCCTCCCTTCTCTTTACAAAGGGAAAGGCAGTGATGAAGAAGACGCCATGGAATTCTGAAAGTCCCGACATGAAGAGTGCTTATTCACTTCGGCATAAAAGGCTTTCAACATAATTTTCCTATTTAATCTTTAGAACCTCATCATCAATAGCTACTGTTAGGACTTCATTTCATAGATGAATTGAGAGACTTGGCGAGATTGAGCCTAAGACCACACAGCAAGCAGGTGGGAGAGCTCAGATAATAGCACACTCTATCCAGGAGACCAGAGACAGCTCCTGTAGAGTCTGGGGAGCCATGGGATTAGAAGAGATGGACCAGAATAACACCAGCACACACTTGAAGGGGCTTGACAGAAAGACTAAATCGTTTGAGGATATCTCTTTTTGAAAGTTACTGTGTTCTTTATAGGTGATTTGAAACAATGATTCTTGCTTTGTTGACATGGTTTTCTTTAGAACAAACTATGTTGATTTTTTTAGCCATAAGTCAGAACACTGCAAAAAAAGGAAGACAATAAAAGTTAGGAAATCCAGATGTGACTGCCTTTAGACATTCTTCAGACTGACAATGCTGTGAACTGTGAGCTTTGGGCAGAAGAATTAACAGAAGATGTGTGCCGACAATAGGCTGCAGAAAAACACGTTTGTGAAAGAGAAGAAATTCAAGAATTTTATATATGAATATGACAACTAGAGAAATCAGCTAGAAAATAAGAGCATATTCATGAGTGTGGCACTAAATATTGATTAACTGTCAGTAAAACTCTCATATAGAGGCCGATGTTTGGATTATAGGTGGATTATAGAGAAGAATGTAAACCATCAAGCCTTTAAAATGAGAAGCATAAATAAATCTGCGTAGGGATTCTGGGTGGAGAAGGTCTGTCTATGGCCCAAAGCAACTCCATAAATAATAGAAGAAAGACTGATGGGTTTGGCAGCGTTCAGATAAAATCCTTCTGTATGTCAAACACCATGAAATTTAAAAACAGTTCCATCAGCCAGATGGCAGACTAAGGAGTTTCCAGTGCCTGCCCCCCCCATAGAAACACTAATTTAAAAAACAATTCATGTACAAAAATAGCTTCCTAAGAGCTAAGGGATCCAGACAAGGGACTGGAGCATCTGAGTGGGGCACAGAAATAACCATCTACAGGAGAAAAGGAAGGGCGGTTTCACAGTCCCACCCCTGCCATGCCTGCGTGTCACAGGAAGAATGTAGAGTCTGGCCTGGGGGAATAAGAGTGTTGTAGGTGGGGCTGGAGAGATCGCTCAGTGGTTAAGAGCATTGCTTGCTCTTCCAAAGGTCCTGAGTTCAGTTCCCGGCAACCACATGGTGGCTCACAACCATCTGTAATGAGGTCTGGTGCCCTCTTCTGGCCTGCAGATGTACACACAAAAAGAAGAATATTGTATACATAATAAATAAATAAATATTTTTTTTAAAAAAAAAGAGTGTTGTAGGTAACTGGTTTCTACAGCCCCCAGCAGTAGGCCATGGCCATACTGCAGGCCTAGACTTCAGGGTAGCATAAGTAGCCTCACCTAGGCTAGCTTCATGGTCTCAGGCTCCCAACTTACTTCAATATCAGGCCATTTCTGATGACTCTAAACATCTGTATGACTCCAGACAGGCCTTGCTCTTACTTGGTCCCCATAGGCCTAAAACCCAAGCTTATCTGTAACAATTGAACATCCCGGTCTACAAAGGTACAAGAGCAGCTCATGTTGTTCCAGACTTCAAAACAGTTCCACAGGACCAGGTTCCAATCCAATCTTTTCAAAAATTAATGTGTGTGTGTGTGTCCGTGTCTGTGTGTGTGTGTCCGTGTCTGTGTGTGTGTGTGTGTGTGTGTGTGTGTGTGTCCGTATCTAGAGAAGGGAATGACTATCTGGATTCTCTAAGGAAAAACAACTCTTGAAAATCAAACATAATGGAATCTTTACTGAGACTTTAGAACCTAATTTAAAAAGCTGGAGAGAAGTGTGTGTGTGTGTGTGTGTGTATGTGTGTACAAATAAACGTACACACATACATGAATACATGCATATATACATAAAGATAATGTTTTTACATACAAGTGAACAACTTTATATATGGCTATCAAAAGATTTCTTAGTAGAAACCCTGCACACACACACACACACACACACACACACACACACACACACACACACACACACAAAGAGAGAGAGAGAGAGAGAGAGAGAGAGAGAGAGAGAGAGAGAGAGAGAGATGAAAGAGCCCTGGAGAAGCAGAAAACAAGACCTATGTTACAAAATGTGTTAAAAAAGAGTCTCCAAGTTGAATCAAAGGGCACTGGCAACAATGGATGTGAAGGGCAAAACACAAGGTCAAGGTCAGGTTCAAAATAAATTGATATTGCAATGATGGTGGACAAATCACTCTTAACTCTATTACAAAAGCTAAAAGACCAAAGTATTAGAAATCATTATAGCATAGAGCAACAATAATTTATTAATGGTATTATCATGAAGAATGTGAATTATGACATCCATAACATAAAATGTATGAGAGACAAGTATAGAGTTTTTTTATTAGTAGCTAGGTAAGCTGCTATCATCTTAAAATAGACAGCTTTGTTTCATATAAGCCTCATAGCAAAGACTAAGAAAAGCTTCAGATACACAATAAAGGGAAACTAAGCAAGATAACAACACAAAACAATTATTAAGTCACAAGGACATGAGGAGAGAAGCAAGAGGCTAATAGAATAGCCATAGCCGACATGATGGTGGAAGCAAACCTTTGCCAATAAGTTACTCACTATTAATATACTTCATTATTCAATAAAAATACATATAATGACTGAATAGATTTAAAAAATAAGACCCAACTGTATGCCACCCACAGGAGACTCACTTTAGTTTTAAGAGCACAGTAGTCTGTTAAAAAGAGAAGGAAATGGACAAAGACAGTCTGTGCAAAGGCCATCCAAAGAGAGCGAGTAGAATCTCTGTGCCTGTCTGCAGAAGGCAAGATAGGTTCTAAGTGAACGACATTCAGAAGACACAAGAAACAATGTCAGCTCAGGAAGAAAATATAGCGTGTGTGTGTGTGTGTGTGTGTGTGTGTGTGTGTGTGTGTGCGTGCGTGCTCACACATGCATGTGCATACACTCAATATCAGAATGCCTTAATTTGTAAGGTAAATACTTGCAGAACTAAAAGGAGATAGGCAATTCATAATAGAAGGGGCTTAAATGCCCCCTTTCAGCAGTGTGTAAATCTTCCAGGCAGAAAGTTCAATAAGGAACATTGGACACTATGAACTGCATGGCCCTTGGAGATAGGAAAGGAACGCTCACACAAACAACATAAAAAGCACATTCTTTTTGAATATGCATGGAGCATTCTGAAAACAATGTAAAGCCACAAAACAAGTCCTAACAAGTTCAGATTGGGATAATAACCAGTGTGATTTCCAACCACAGTAGCTTGAACCTGGAAATCAACAGTAGAAAGAAAATTTACAATATGTGTAAATTAAATTACATGTTCCTGAAGAACCAATAGGCTGAAGAACTAATAGGCCAAAGAACAAACCAAAAGAAAGAAGTTTTAAACATTGAAACCAAAAAGGAAAACAAATTACGAAAGATAATAATATTTTTTAATTTGAAAGTTTAAAGGGAACAATTCGTCATTATGATATATATTTATATAACCAGTATAATTATTAAAAAGATATATCACACATATGCTTTCTTTGCAGTAACATCAAATTGTTGTTAAGTACAATGCTTAAGATCCTGATGTCATGGTGCATGCCTTTAATCTCTGCACTAGGAGGCAGAGGCAAGTGGATAGCTGCTGAGTTTCAGGCCAGCCAGGATTGTAGTGTGAGAAAGAGAGGAAGGAAAAAAGGAAAAAAGGAAGGAAGGAAGGAAGGAAGGAAGGAAGGAAGGAAGGAAGGAAGGAAACCAGAACTCTGAAGATCATGGTGTGAAATAGATCAATCACTAAACCTATTCCCCCTCTAGCTGGAATATTCTCCTTTCATCTTGGTTCACTTTGACACACGGCTGTGGTTGTACATTCCCACCAACTGTGATTTCTTTTCTACTTATCTTTGCTAACATTTACTATATTTTGCTCCCCACCCCATGCAAAGGCTTTATTAGACAATATTCTGCATCAATTCAAAATAAAACGTCTCAAAGTAAAGGGAGGGGGGCACTTACAACAAGCCCATTGCTCACACCACCCAAGCAGTGACAGGCTGACTGTCCCTTAAGTTCAAGACGATAATAAGGTCGCTACTCTCAGAACTTCAGGACATCTCATCCTGGACAGTGCAAGCAAGACAAAGGAAGACAGACATCTAAATTAAAAAGGCAGAAGTTCAATTTTCTATTTGTTTTGATACGATCTTATAAACAGGAGACTTCAGTAGTCCAAGAAATAAACTATTCATAAATTCACTAATATTTCAGCATACAAAACTTCACATTCCCTCCCATTTCTGCACATTAACAATGAACTTTCACAAAAGAAGTTAAAATAACAAGTATAGGTAAATCCTCTAAAGTACAATGAATTCTAAATAATCTCAGGATGCAAATTGCCAAAAACCAGAAAGAAAACATGAACACAACAGAAAATAAAGACTCTTTAGAGCTATAAAAAATACCAAATTATCAAGAAACATGACAAGATTTTAAAGAATTTAAATTAATAAAATTGAGATGGGTCTCTTTCTGCCTTACAAATTGACATAGTCAGAAAAGTTTTGACTCGACATCCTACCAGTGGGTAACCTAAAACCCTGCTGTAAGAGATGTAAGCTGAAAAGCAATTTGGCTGCACACAATGAAGGTATTAAAATTCTAATACTAAAAGTATTAGAAATATTTTTGTACCTGTTGTTCCCATTTATAGGATTATCTCCTGGGGTGGCAAAAATAACTAAGTAAAATATTTTTTTCTGTGTGTGCGAAAGGCTATTCATTGCCGTGTTCTATAAAACAGTAAAATAGTGGAAGTAACCTAAATTCCTAGCAGTGAGAGAATGGTGCACATCTCTGTTTTTGTGAGCTCTTTATCTGCAAGATGAATCAACCCCCAAATAAAAGATTCTTGCAAAAAATCGCATCTGTGCTCAACACATGTAGACATTTTTTCTGGCCATTGCTCCCCTGAACAATGCAGCATAGCTATTCCACATGGATTGTGCCCTGAATCAGGCTGATGGTCAACCCAGAGAAGGCTCGAGGTGTACAGGACACTGTACAAAACACTATAGCATGTCATAGATAAAATTGAACATCCACCGATCTGGATAACTATAAAGACCCCATCAGGGATGGAGGTAAAAATGATACACATCATGAGGTAACTGAAATGTACATTTTTTTTTAGACATGAAAATATCTTGAAGGTCTTTTATGTCGTAAAAGTGATCAGCAACTCCTGTATATATCGAAGAATCAGACAACCAAAAATTTCACTTTGGGAAAGTTTGTATTCTTGTGAAATAAAAAAAGATTAGAAATCATAGCACGTGCAAATGACAGAAAATTCTGGATGATGGCACATGCTATGAAAACTGGCTGAGATGGGAATGGCCAGAATGGGGTTATGGAGGTGCAATTTTCAAGTGGATTGTGTTGTCTTTGCTCAGAAGGTATCAGCTGAGCAAATGCACAGAAGAGGGAGTGAGCTTTGTGCTGGA
Organism: Arvicola amphibius; assembly: GCF_903992535.2. NCBI lineage: Eukaryota > Metazoa > Chordata > Mammalia > Rodentia > Cricetidae > Arvicola > Arvicola amphibius. The sequence continues at coordinate 98,010,626 of NC_052049.1, read as the reverse complement.
GCAAGGATTTTTATGAAGCAAAAGTTGGAGAAAGTCCTGTTTGCATATATGAGCATACACACTCCATTTAAAGACAGCAAGAAAACTAATGTCTTTGGTGAGAGGAGCCACAGAAAGGTGGAGAGGATAGGGGAGTGGAAATAGAGTTGTATCACTGTGTTATTGTAAATAGAGAGTGCGCTTTAATTTCTCGGCCACCCAGACCAGAATAATCACTCAAAAAGCTGTATTAATTACAATGCTGTTTGGCCAATGGCTCAGGCATATTCTTAGCTAGCTCTTACATCTTAAATTGACCCATTTCTATTATTTAAATTTTATCACAAGGCTCATGGTTTGTTATCTCACATCTTGCTTCTTTGGCAGCTACATGGCATCTGCCTGACTCCTCCTTTTTTCTCCCTCTGTTCAGTTTAGTTTTCCCACCTAGCTATATTCTTACATTCCCTAGGCCAAAGCAGCTCCTTTATTAATTAATGGCAATAAAATACATTCACAGCAGTCAGAAGGGAATTCCACATCATATTATGCATGACAGGAAACTGCTGGTGACTTCTGAGTAGAGGTGACCAGATGCTTTGAGTTTTAAAAGTCTCCCTGTAGTTGCTTTGAGATGCTAAGGTAGCAAGAAGAGAAGCAAGGGGCTCTCAGAGACTAGTAGAGGGTGGCAGCAGTTGAAGTGCAGCAGGAAAAGCGTCTCTGAGGGATTTATGCTCAGTCTAAACAACAGGCAGGCAGTGAGATAGAACTAGGGCTAAGGGAGTCATTTTTTCCTTGTCTTCATATCTACCCAAATATGAAACTTGGTCTCTTTTCTTTAACTCACTAGTCAGTGGCTCTCAAAGGGTGACATGTAGCATGCCACCAACAACTGGGAGGCTTGAGGAAAGCGTGTTCCCTAGGGCCACCTCAGACTCAGTGATCCAGAAACTTGAGTGATGGGAGCAGGCTGTCTGTGACTTAGAAAGATTTGAAGTCACTATTGCTACACTCTTGACCCCGGGTCCACGGCTGTGTGTGTAGGAAAGTATTGAAGGCTACTCATGAGTTTCCTAGAATGTGTGATCACAACCCGTGTCCCCACTAGCGACTCATAAAGGACTAATATATCCCCGTTCTAGAATTGTCTTCTCAGCCCAACACCATTGGGGTGGGGGTGGAATTTCTCATTCAGTCTTTGGCTTTTTTTCTCTCTAAGTCCCACTTCTTTCAGTCTGTCCCACTGTGCAGTCTCTCCAAACCCAGAAATGTGAGTAGCAGAAGAGCTGAGCGCACATAAGTCCAGGCTCTTTCCTTTCTAACATTTGTTCTTAATGAAGGAAATGGCCTTCTTTTGGAAGATGGATTCTGCTGTTAGCTGTAGTGAGAACATCTCAGAAACTTGTATGTTGACATTTTTAATGTATATGTACATAACCACATAATGTAGATAGAAATGTTCATATGTACACACACATGTATGTCAAAAAAAGTCTCACAAGCAATTGTCCATTAGTGCGGTGAGGGGCTTCTCTTTCCTTCTTTCTCATTCTCCTTTTTCTTATTGTCCTTCACCTCCTCCCGATTCTAGTTGTCCTCCTCATCCTCCTTGCTTGACTTCTCTTCCTTCTTCTCTTCCTCATCCTTTTTTACTCTCCTATATATTTTTCAAATATTCTTAAGCAGCTAAGTTACTTAGTTGATAGAAAAAATATTGAGACGAGGTAAGGAAAGAAAGAATAGAAAACAAGGAAAAATAGAAGCAAGTGCACTAGATTCTCCATGTGCTTCTGACTTCTTGGTCTGACTGAAGGGATGGATCCACGGAGCAATGGAGTAGAAGCTGAGGATGGAAATGTAAGGCACATTCTTAGCTATCTATATGTCCTTGAGTGTTTCTTCGCGTCCTTTTGCTGAGGCCAAGTGCTTCATTAGACCTACAAAAAGGGCTGGAAAGTGAATCTCTCTTTGGGAAATCAAGAATGTCACACCTCGCCCTGGATGGGTAATTATAAAGAAATGCAAATTTTTAGAGCAACAAAATGGAAAGTAGTTAAGCACTCCCGCTAAATAGAAAGCACACAATGCCGTACATGCAAGTAGAAGAGAGAGATAAAAGATAACAAAAGAGAATTGTTCCCACTTAGCTGTGATAAAACTGTTCCTAACCATTTGCTTCATTGTGCTCCTATCGGCATGATTCAGCCTACTCTGTCTCAGCTTATTCCCAGCTATTAAGCAAAGTCCAAATGTTAAATGTCTCATTAACACTTCCTGCCACCAGGAACAATTGTGTCTCCAGTGATTTCCTTAACTTCTCTAGGCCAATTCATTCTTTTCTCTCTTCTTAAATAAACAGTCTCTGTAAAACTTTCCTCTCTTCCTTTTTTGCATGTTTTTACTTTCTCTTTCTTTCGCAGATACGCGTTTTAAACTTCAAGTGGGCAAGCATTTCCTCCTTCTTTAATTAGCAAAAACCCTCTTTCCCCTTATATTAGAACTTAATTAAATACACTATGTCACAGTGCTCAGTCCATTGTCTGTTGATATAACTGAATGCCACAGGTTAGGTATGTGATAAAGTATGAATATTTGTTCAGTCCATGGCTCTGGAGGATGGGAGGATCGTACTAAAGATCAGTGGTTCTCAACCTAGAGTCGTGACCCTTTTTTGGGGGGGTCAAACAATCCTTAACAGGGGTTACATATTAGATATTTACATTATAATTCATAACAATAGCAAAATTATAGTTATCAAGTAGCAGCAGAAATACTTTAATAGTTGGGGTGAGCACAACATGAGGGACTATATGAAAGGATTGCAGCATTAGCAAGGTTGAGGACCGCTGCTCTAGGGGATGAATCTCACTCGGGCTTTCTTGCTTTCTCTATTTCCTAATCACTTCCCTTAATGCTATCATTTCAAAGATTATATTTTCAACATGTGAAAATTTGGGGATGGCATATAAATATCTATATCATATCAGACAATTATATGCTTTTAGTTGTCTTTGGCAAATATCCAAGAGTGGAATGGCTCTATCACATGGAAACTGTATGTATAGCTTTTTAAAAGCTGAAAAGCTTTTCCTATATAACTGTCCTGTTTTAGTTTTGCTTGAGGAAAGGAATGGAAGAAGACACTAGAAGATAGAGAGGCTGCTTATTGTCATGGATCAGCAAAATTGATCCTGTGAAATGGTTGTTTTCATGAGCAAGACACAGATGTAATGTAGTCTTCATCAAAACTCCAATGCCATGCTTCACAGAAATAGAAACAAAATTCTAAAGTTCATGTGACAGCACAAAAGACCCTAAGTAGCCAAAATCATCCTGAGCAAAAAGAACATTTCTGAGGGTATTATGGTACCTGACTTCAAAATATACCACCAAGCCATAGTAACAAAAATCACATGACATTATTTCAAAAATAGAAACATATATTAATGGAAAGGAATAGAGGACTCCAAAATACATCCTGCTGTATATAAGTAGCAGCAATTGTCTGCCATCTGTTGTCTATCTCTTCACGCAGTTAATTGTTTCCTTTGCAGTGCAAAAGCATTTTAATTTCATTCAATTTCATCTGTCAATTCCTGGCTTTGTTTCCAGAGAGGAGTCCTTTGGAGAAACTCCTTGTCTTTGCCTATTTGCTGAGAGTTTTCTGCTAACCATTTGAGATTTCCAGGTCTTACAAGGAAGTCATTGATCCATTTTGAATGGTATTACTTTTGCACCGGATGAGAGAGGGAATCCAGTTTCTTTCTTCCACATGTGATTATTCAGTTTTCCCAGCACTATTTGTGGAAGAGGCTGTCTTTCCTCCAACATATTTTTTTTTGTATCTTTGTAAAATGGTGGGTGGCTGTAATTTTGTGAGTTTATTTTTTGGGATTCTATTCTCCTCTTTTAATCTATGTTTCTGTGTTTGAAATAATACCTTATGGTCTTTGTTCCTATGGATCTGTGGCATAGTTTGAAGTCAAGTATTGTGTGTGTGTTCACCATTTTCACAACATTGATTCTGCTAATCTATGCATGCAAGTAATTTTTCTTTCTTCTAGTATCTTCTTTCATCTATTTCTTTGGGTTTTTAATTCTTTTCATGTAATGATCTTTTTGTTTCTTGTATTTATTTCTGGGTCTTTTTAAAAAAGTTTTTGTGCAGGGTTGTTTTGTTGATTTCTTCTCAGTGAATTCATTATTGGTTCATAAGCCAAAACCATACGCTATTTTTGTGCGTTAAACAAGTGTCCTGTTGCTTTTCTCAAATAGTTTATGAGTTTTAAGTATTTTCTGGTGCTCACTTTTCCGAGGAAGGAGGAAGAGCTCCTTGAGAATGCTTCAGCTTTCGTGTCCTGGTCTCTGTCTTAGGTGCATAGTCAGCATTAACGTGCGTTCCATGAGCAAGAGAGGAACCTGAAAGTGTGTTGCGTCCAAAGGAGTACCAGTCACATTGGGCTACCATACTAGTATTTCATGGGTAGTTATTGTTCCTCTGTCCAGCTATCATATTATAGGTAGTAAGAGATATGTGAAAAATAAAAATTTGTCATAAATATTTTGACATTTACTTATAAGAAAAACCCAGGGCCTGGAAAGACAGCTCAGCAGGTAGGAACACTTACTGATCTTTCAGAAGACTTTGTTTTAGTTCCTAGCCCTCATGTGGTGACTTCTGACCTCCAAGGACTATACAGTCACTTGGTACACACACATATACTCATCTACACATGCAAAAAGTAAAATAAATATTTTTAAATGAGAAAAAATTTCTGGTGCAATCATGAGTATCATACCTTCTAGAGAAAGGGAGAATTTTACTTCTTTTATTTCTATTGCATCCCTCCTGGTTATTAAAGAGCACACGGCTGACATCTTGGGCAAAAGAGTAAAATGGTCGCAGTTGTGTTCTAAATGTGGTCTTTTTAAGATAAATTTCAATGGACTGTTGAGAAGAATGTGGGGTCAAATGTTCCCTACACATCTGAGTTCATTTGCTCTATAATGTCCTTTATCTCCGATGTTTTGGGGAGGCAAGATACGGGTGACTTGTTTATTGCTAAGGGAGGTATGCTAAAGTCAAACACTCAGGTTTCTCTCCAAGTACTCTCACAAACCCACCCAAAGGCTCTAAATATTTCTCAATTCAAATAATAACAGTAATCTCCATAAATCCATCTCTTAGCAACTGCTACTTGATATCATACCACATCATTTTGAAATCATAATATTGCACCCCTTGTCCATCTAGTGGCCATATAATGAAAACACATCCAAGTTTAACCTCAAATGTCCTCATTGTTTTAAAGAGTCACAACACCATTCCAAAGTCAAAATTCTCTTCTGAGATTCAAGATGTTCTCTAACTGGATATATGGTTACTATCTCTTGCATCTTTGTATTCCAAAGCTTTTTCCTTTGTTTCAGAAGTGTGGTCAGGCATGGCTTCAAGACAGCCAATAGTCAGGGAGATAAGCTTTCTGTAAGTCTATGACACACCATCATGCAGGGCACAGGCATTCCTACTCTTCTGGAAATAAAACAAGGATTACATCTTTGGATAACAATTTTTTAAACTGACTTCCAGGATATTCTGGAACTTTGCTTGAGAATGTCCTAGTGTTAGAATGTCCCATATTGAAAGCGTCTATGACACAGCCATTTGAGGTTATTGTTGAGAAGAACCTTTAAGTAGACCCGAGACAGTGGTCTGAAATTTCTTTATATATTCTAAGTTGTTTGCCATAAGCATGATCTCAAATCTTTTCTTACCTGTAACTTATATTGTATTCATTTAGCAGAGACCTTCAGAGGACAGATATTTTTAATTTGTGAGTTGTTCTGTATAGATTGTGCTTTGTTTATGTCGTAGCTGAGAAATGATCGACTAACTTAAGGTCATGAAGGTTTTCTCCTATACTTTTTGGAAAGTTTCATGTTTAAACACTGATCCATTTTGAATACATTGCTCTGTATACCACAAAGCGTGGGCTGCCAGTCTTGTTTTTAACATGGATAGCCCATTGTTGTAGGAGTAGTTATACACTAGTCTGTATTTTCTCCACTGAATTGCTTTACCACCTCTGTAAGAAATCAAGTGTCCTTGGGAGTGCAGGTTAATTGCTGGATTCCATTTTGTTCCATTGATATTTTTAAATTAGTGTTTCCACTATTGATTACTGTAGCTTTAAGTCTTCAAGCTAGATAGTGTTAGGTCTCCAATTTGTTTTCTTTTTAAAAGTTGTTTTGATTACACTCAGCCTTTTGCATTTCCATGTGGACTCTAAAATCAACTTGTCAATTTCTACTTAAGGAATCTACTGATATTTGCACTGAGATTGTATTGAATTCATGGATTAATTTGAAGGAAATGACATTTTAACAGTATCAAGTCTCATGACTGATTATATTAGTGTCTCTGTTTATTTAGCTCTTTTTTAATATCTCTCAGTATTATTTTGTCATGCCTATGTACAGGCTCTGGATAATCTTCCTTGTATTTACCTCTAAGTATTTAAATTTGTGGTGCTTTTTAAAATTATATATATACACATATATATTTGATATTAAAATGGAGTTACATCATTTTCTCCTCCTCTCCCTCTCTCTTACCCCTCCCATAGTTTCTCTGCATCCCTACTCTCTTTCAGATTATGGCATCTTTTCCTTTAATTGTTGTTAAACATACACAAAACTGTATATTCCTAGATATACGAATGCAACCTGTTCAGACTACATAATGTTTCTTGTATGTTTTCAGGGTTGACAAGACTATTTCTCCTGCTTGCAGAATTCCTTAGTTGCCTATAGCTCTCTGTCTAAGGCTGAGGCCTCTTTAGCCCTTCCTCCCTGGCCCCTGCCCCTTGTGTTAACATGTTTATTTCAGTCACTCTTATTCAGGTTTTTGGCAACCATGTTGGTGAGACTTGAAGGGTGTAATTTCTCTGATATTTCTAAGAGACGCAATCACTCGGTGAATTTCCTGCAATCTTTCCACCCTCCTCTTCTGTGATGACCGTTGTGTAAGGGTTGTGTTGAAGATGTGTCAGTCGGGCCTGGGTTTCATAACTCTGGATTTTGATCAGTGTACTTTTCTATGGATAGGTTTCCAGTTCATGCTGGATTTCCTCTTGTCGGGTAGGATTTCAATGCAATTATAGAACGCTTGGTGACTACCAAGGTATGTAGGCCACTATTGTATTTAGGATTATAATGTCATTCTGATTATTATAATTCATAGGCATCATATCTGCATAGGACTACTGATTTCTTTCTTCCTATTGAAACTTATATGATACATTGTGGTGCCATGAAAGCTAGTTTTCAGGAAGGAGGCTTTCCAGTAAGATCCAAGTCAGGTCATCTCTGTTTTGTGCCTGAAGTGCGTGGTGTCTTCAGCAGTGGGGACTTACCTTCCATTTCTGAGGTAACCAAGGGCAATGGTGATAGCCTTTCTTAAAGGTGTTTCTTTTCATTTATTCATTTCAATTTCAATTGTTCATTGATTTTATAAAGTATCTCAATTTATTTTTGGATGCAATCTTTGGTGGTATTATGGACATAGTTTTAATAGGTCATTGTGTTTTTTTAAAATATCTTAGTTACATATTCTTTGAGGTTTTCAGTTGTATGTACAATGTATCTTGACCAAATTCACCTCTACTCCTCCCAACTTCTTCATTCCCTTCCAGGACCCCTCCCAACTTCATAGTCTTCATTTTCATTTTCTTAGTAACCCACTGAGTTGAGTTAATGATGCCTGTATATGTATAGACAATGGTCTCCTCCCTGGAGCCTGGACTTCCTACAGGAGGCCACTCCATTCTCCCTCTCCAGGTAGCCATAGACTGCCAGTGGTTCTCAGCTAGGGCGAGGCTTCTTTCTGAGCTCTACCCCATCTATGCCGAATTGTTGGCTGGCTTAATATTATGCAGGTTTTATGCAAACAGTTATTGCTGTTGTAAGATCTTGAGTACAATGGGATCCGTCATGTTGAGAAGATACCATTCCACTCAAGTCCCCTCTGACTTGTTTTTTAAAAATATATTCCAACAGATATTCTATAAAGGTAATGATGTAATCTATCGATTGTTCCTTCTTCATTTATTGCATTATCTAGGACTTCCAGGAAGATATGGAATAGAAGATATCTAAGGGATGTCCTTGTTCCAGCCTGAAACCCACATGGAAGGCTTTTAGCCTTTTGTTTCTAAGCTGATAGCTCTGGAGTTCTCACAGCTGCTTCATCAGTGATGTCTAATTTGCTGAGAGTTCTTTGCTGTTGTGCTGTTTTTAAATCAAAAAAATAGATTTTAGAGTTTGCCAAATGGTTTCTTCTTTCTCTTTTGAGATAATTGTAGACTTTTCTCATTTAGTTGGTTAACAGTGTGTATCACATTGATTAGTTTTTTTAATGTCCAAATCAACTTGTATTTCTGAGTTAAAATTTACATGACCTTATTGCATCCTTATTATACTCTGCTTTATTCAGTTTATTAAAATTATGTTTGGGACATAAACATCTGTGTTCCTTAGGGATAATATTCTATAATTTTATTTACTTGCCATTTCTTTTTCCAATTTTGTTGTCCAGGCAATGTTGACCTTATAGAATAAATTGGGAATTATTCCTTCCTTTTCAATTTTCTGAAGAGTTTATGGATAATTGATTGTATTTCTTCCTTAAGTATTTGGTAGAATTTACAATGAAGCCAATCAAGTCATCACATGTTTTCTTGTGGGAGGGTTTTACTTACAAATGCAATCGCTTTCCGAGCTTGCTTTCTAGGATCTTTTAGGTTAGATCAGAACAATATTTAGTGTCATGGCTTACTGCTGACAAAGATACCCACAAGGGCCCTGTTCAGTATCTCATGAATTATTAGGGTATCCTGTCTGTGTGTTCAGAAGAGCCATGCTGCTGGCTGTGTAAGAATGCTGGGAACTGGTCCTTCTTCTGACAAGTTCCTTGCCCAGCTTCCAGATGCTTCATCACATGCATGCTGATCAGGGCTCTGGGGAATACTCATATTTCTGGAGTTCTATTCTGAGAACTCTAATTACTGATCTCTCTCTCTCTCTTTCTCTCTCTCTCTCTCTCTCTCTTTCTCTCTCTCTCTCTCTCTCTCTCTCTCTCTCTCTCTCTCTCTCTCTCTCTCTCTCTCTCTCCATTCCCCGCCATTCATCTCTGGGTCTCCCCAGGCTGGGTCCGATGCACCCCTCCCTGAAGAAGGCCTAGACTTTTCATTCCAAGAATTTAGTTGGTATAGGTCTAGGACTAATGTAATTTGCTTTTCATTTTTGAAGGATGTTATATTCATTGCCAGGTTGGTAGTGTCAATACCAGATTGGTGTTGTCTCAGTTGTGATTTTGAACATATTTAAGGTAAAAATATAGCCTGGTTTCCTCTCTACTCCTTCATTTTGGACAAAAACACAAGTCCGTCATTTGCTTTTGAATCCAGTGGGATTTTATGTGAAATCGTTGTCCAAGGACAGCTGTTCTGGTTCTGTCTGTCCAAGGACATTCAGCCAGAGGAATAGAGACAACACTCCTAGCAACCACAACAATGAGGTCTTGGATGAAAGCATTTAAGGAAGAACTCTCTTGACAGAAGCAGGAGATGCTGTCACCTTACAGGTTTCCAATGGTGGAAGGTGACATGCCACTGGAGGGCCAAGTTAGAGAAATGCTGGGTTTCTGCATGGCCTTCTGGGTGCTATCGGAATGTGCCAACAAGCCATTCAAGCCTGTGATTGTGAGCTAACCATGCCGCTTATTTGCTAAGTGTGGAAACATTTATGGAGGCCAAGGGGACCCTGTTTATTTTAAGTGTCCTGTTGTGTTCCATCAATGCTAATGGGGGTTGAGAAGCCAAATCATCACGCATTATATCCACTGGGAAATTCACTCTCCAGGATCTGAGTGGAAAAGTAACAACAGCTTCAACTTTAGGCGAAACTCGCAAGGGTGCAAGTTGAAGATAATTGGAAATTGCTTTGGTCTGGCTGTGCGCAGATGGTGGACTTCCGTTGTTACGAGGTGTGTTCTCACAGCAGGCTCATGTTTACCATGCGCACATTTTTACTATAAACTGCTGTAAAAACCTATGTGGGAGGAAATCCATCCCACTATGTGTCAGGGGGTACTTCCTTAGAGCATAGAAGCCCCATTGCCCAGGAAAATTGAATGATAGACTATAGATACTGTTGCCTCAGTTGCTGCTTTTCTAGGCTGTGGAGAAGTTAACCACGGTGTGCTTCCGCTCTGCCAGAGAATGTGCTAGGCGGCTGAAGGAAGTTACCCATTTAATGTTCATAAGCAACATGTGCGGCAAGCTCTCCATGATTTGCAAATCACATTAAGTGAAGGTTGTGAGGTCATGTGCCTTGTTGACAAGTGTTTATCTTCAAATCCCAGGACCTTTAACAACATATTTCCTTGTTAATTCTTTGAGACTGTATGCATGCTTACAGTGTATGTTGGCCAAGTTCACCCTGTTCCTCCTCTTAACTCCTTCGAGATCCGCCCTCACCTTATTCCCTCCAAACTCTGTATCTTCATCATTTTTGCTTGTTAATTTTCATTTATTTATAATTTATAAGGTTCAATAGTATTGTCTTTATATCAATGTATATGAAACCTCCACTAGAGTGTGGTCACGAACCAGAGGCCAAACCTTCAAAGAAAACTGACTCTCCCTTCCCCAGAAGCCATCAGCTGTCATTAGCTTCTGAACTAGGGTACAGGCTCATGAGCCCTCCCTCTTCCACGATGAAATATTTATTGGCTTGAGCTTGCACAAGGCTTATGTGAAGGCAACCATGGTTTCTGCGAGGTCATGAGTACCAGGTTCTATCATGTCCAGAATACATTGTTTTACTCTTATCTTCCCCCACATCTGGTCCTTACAAGTCTTCCCCTTTTCCACAATGGTTTCTGAGCCTTAGGAGAAAAGGAGTGTCAGGTTGGCAACTATTAGGTAAGTGAACTATATTTTGTCCATGGTTCACACATGACAGTGGTTGACACTGTGGAGTGTAAAATATTCTGTCCAAGTTCATTTTCCCATTCTAGACCATGTCCACAAGATTGTGTATAAATTACTGAACCTCCCTTTCCCACAGTTGCCTCACTGATAACAGTGAAGGCTGATACAGCACCTTTGTGGCATTCTGATACCCTCTATAATAGCTCCCTCCTCATCCTGCGTTAATGACTGCCCAAATCAAGATAATTTGCTTTGATGGGTACAATATTGCTACAGGTAGAGTATTTAATCTAAAATGTTTGCGATTAAAAGGTTTCACATTTTAAGCACATTCATATTTAGAAAAATTTGCATGAGCTTCCTCATTTGGTCCTCTTCAACTTAGAAGTCCCAAATCCCAGAAGATTCCAAATCCAAAAGTATCTGAGTACTGCTATCACTTGGGCTTTGAATGACCTCCCAAAGGCTCATATGCAAAGGTCTTGGGCCCTTGTGTTATGCTATTGGGACATGATGAGGTGAGGTCTACTGAGTAGACCCCGTCCCTAGGGCAGTGCTCTAAGTGGAATCTCTTCCTAGTCTCTCTTTTACTTCCTGGATCATAAATGCGGTGTTTTCTCTGCCATAAGTTCCTACTGTGATGTGCTGTCTCACCACAGATATGAATCAACCAAGACAGCTGGTCATGAATTAAAAAATCCAGATCTGTGAGGTAGCATAAACTTTTACCCTCTATAAGTTGATTAAATCAGGCATTAGTTACAGTAACATGAATGTGATAAACATAAACATGATATTAATAAATTACAGAGCTTTTCAGATTTCCAGATTAAGGATGTTTAACCTAAAGTTGAAGTCGGGAGATTATAGGATTTCTCTTCTCCACATATTGGGACATTAACTGAGTGCTCTCAGGTTTCCTCTTAGTATAGTGTCTTTTGCATCAAGGTGAGATGGAACCAATTTCTGATTTATCCAGAAGGTCTGCAAACTACCTAAACTTTCAGAGATAACTTTCTCCTCTATGACTGAGAGGTAAAAAAAATGCATCCCTCCATTAGTTCTTTTATGAATGTAAAATGTGAAACTGTTTGTTATGGAAATAATACATTGTCGAGTGTTATATGTCTTTAATAGTTATTAAATATGCCCAATGTCTATGAACACTGACTTTGGAGTCAATATTGTTTGAATATGAGATCCACCTCCGCTAATCAAGATGCAAAATATATATGATGGTTTTTGAGTCACATGACTTTTCTGAATCTTATCCCAACTTTCAATATGCACATTAAAAATTATACTCCTAGCCAGGTGGTGGTGGCACATGCCTTTTATCTCAGCACTCAGGAGACAGAGGCAGAGGCAGGTGGATCTCTGTGAGTTTGAGCCCAGCCTGTTCTACAAGTACTAATTCCAGAACAGGTTCCAAAGCTACAGTGAAACCCTGCCTCAAAAAAAAAAAAAAAGTACTCCTTATCTCTATTGCAAAGATTAAATAAATAATACATATAAAGTACCAAGCACAATGCCTGGAATGTAGTGCCCATAAACTATAGCAGATACAAGGACTGTTACAATTATTCTTTCATTCATCTGATTGCCACTATTTCAATGCCATCATGTGCGTGAATATTGTTCTTCGAGACTCTGTACACATAATCCAGTTCACTGCATTTGTAGGGGGGTGGGGATCTCCTGTGTCTCTAGAGTATTTCTCCTGAAAACCACACCGAGTAAGAATGAACTATTTGTGTACGAAGCGGCTACAACGTGGAGAACTTAGCTGCGGTTCCCTTCACACAGACTTGTACCTAGACAGCAAAATTCAAGGTCGTGCGTAGAGCACAGTGATAATTGGAACTGTGTGTTAATTTATTATAGAAATGTTCCCATCTCAAGATCCTAGGTGATCACTATAAAGTGTGACAGGGAAACATGTTGACAGTCCAAGGCCGGCTAAGCGCTTCTGCCTCTCCCATGATGCTCTGGCCTGAAATTCCAGCTCCTCTATCATTTCTATTACATTAACAGAAGATATAAAATATCTGTCGGAGATCTCTAATTATCCCAATGAAGAAGCGGTGACCCGGAAAAGTTAAATGAAATATCTGAGGTCTCATATTTGGCTAATGGAGGGGAGGGATCAGATTTTAACACTTAGACAATAATTTCTGTTATTGCTTTCTTAAAATTTGCAACGCTGAGTACATTGTCACCAGTTCTTAATTTTTTCAGAGAGGTTAAGGGTCTTGCCATGTAGGTCATGGGGCCTTTTAGTGGCTGATCTGAGACTGAGATCCAGTCCTACTGACCCTCGTTGTGCTGCTCCTCCCCCGTGCACAACAGCATTGGGAGAATCCTGTCTTCAGAATCGAGACTCTGAAAGTTATGTAGCATTATCTTCTACCAGTCACACCACCCAGTGGTGTTTTAAGCTTGTTTGCCATGGCAACCATCAACATATTTAGCTGCTCAGTGCAGGGTTGGAACAGCGACTGCAGCTTTGCTATTGTTCCTGGCAATGAAGAGGAAAGTGCAGAGCCAAAGCCCAGTTACCACTGATCCTGCGCTCCCAGTGATGGAGATGGCACAGCTGCTGGGCCAGAATTCAGCCGTCTTGGTGTATGTGAAACAGACAGACAAAAAAGCAGGGATGACAATGGTAGATTCTGGCGTCACTTTGAGCTCCCTGTGTCCGTGGCCTTCTCCATTCTTTCTGCTTTTCCTTTCTTCTCTACACAAAGAACAACAGACCTCAAATCTACGTCATGTGCTGCAATGAAGCAAACATATTTACACCACCGCATTCCAAACCTCTAAGAGACTATCACAGGACTTTGTAGAGAAATAGGAATACATCTAAATGGTTTGCTTATTCCCTCCCCCCATCCTTTATATGACTTGCCTTCTTTTAATGACTTCAACAAAGAAGTGTATACATGGTAGGGCGGGGCTTTGAGAATGTTTGTTAAATCTGCTTAGATGGTGCTTTAAAAGGAGGTTGCTCTTGGTTGACCCCGAGGGAGCCAAGCTTAGCAGGGGAAGTGGGAGGAAGCTGTCTGATGGTAGCGGACAGCAAAAATGCCTGAGGGCTAAAGCAATTACTTGGAACCCAAATTAAGAATTCATGGTCATGTGACATTTCAAATCAATTTCCAGTTTAGAAGGCAGTGCATGTTTTCCAAAGTCCCTTTAAAATAATTCTGGGAGAGATGGACTGTACTGTATCAATATCATGGATTATAAACTAATACAGTCATTAGGTGCTAAGTGGACAAGGTGTGTTTGTGTGTGTGTGTGTGTGTGTGTGTGTGTGTGTGTGTGTGTGGCAGGTATCTGGGCCATGGTTTTCTTCTCCTGTCCAGATGTTATGCCAGCTGCAGGGTGATGAGGGAGCCTGTGGACCTCACCGTCTCTACTTATCTGGTACATAGCTGGAGGCTTCTGTCTTTGGCTGCCCATCTGGCTTCTGGCACCAGGAAGTAAAATTATTATTTCTTTTCCAAACGAAAGGCTTTGGATCACAGCTGTTAATTACCAGATGATTATTAAGAACATATAGTGCCTACTGGGGTTTGAGGAGACAGCTCATTCATGCTGTCTGGTCTACTCTGGTGGCTCTCAGCATCAACCCATACACATGCTTTCTCTCAGAACAAACCGTGGCTTTGCTGCACATGCAGGCACACGTAATTGAGAAAAGTACTGAAGATGTCCAGGACACTGCTTAAAGTCATCAAGACGGTCCCTGAGTTTTCCTATCTTAGCCCAGTGCTGGGCTCAGATTGCATCAATTTGGGAACCTTTCAAACACCTGCAGCTCCTCTGATGGCACTGACTAGACCGGCACACCAATAATGACCAGAAAGAAAGGAAGAAAAAAAGAACCAGCAGAAGGACACTAATAAATTATAGATCTCAGCTGCATACTGGGTTGCTGGAACTCAGACAAGGGACAGATGGAGGTTGCCTGAACAGCACAGCCTGGGGGTGGAGAGAGCAGGCAGGGAGAGGCTGACACTTTGCAAGGCAGAGGAAATCCCTGGAAATTACAGCTGGACAAGGAAAGAAGAAGGCTGGGGGCTTAAGCAGTGTGTTGGAAGAGGAAGGAGGACTCTGATGGTCCCCAAATGTAGCACAGGCTATTTCATTCTGAGCTCCCAGTTGAGCGAACATGCCAGTTCACAAGCCAAAAAGGACATCAAATAAATGTTGACTTCACATACTTGACAAATATTGAGTCTATATCCCCGTGTGTGTCAGATGCTGTATCAATGGATACCATCGGCAAACCAAATCTTTGCCTCTGCTGAATTTCTATCTCAGCAGGGTAAGCCAGACAGTAAAACATTCGAGGTTTTAAAATGTGTGCAATATTATACACAGATGCACAGAGGAAAAATAAATGAGCATAGACTCAACTTGAGGGAGGTGAGCTTGGGTGTCAGTAATAGGATCCGGGAAGGCTACGGAAATGGAGTGACTTGAAGGGGTGTCCCAGGCAGAGGATGTGGCTTCTAAAAAAGGTTTCGTGGCAGAAGCAAACCTTGCACATTTTAGAAACCCCAAAGAAGTCAGTGCTATGGGTAGTAAGAGACGAAGACAGTGCAAGGGAACAGGGAGTAAGGGCAGAGAGCAGAAAGGGTCCCTGCAGGTCATTGGAAAACTTCTTGTCTCCTCAGGTCTGGTGCATGCTAGGTGCATACTTTGCTTGAGCATCTCTGTCCAGCTCTCTTTTCACACTTTATTTCCATACATGGCCTCACTAAGTAGTGTAGGATAGCCCTGGACTTGCTCTCCAGTCCCCAAAGGCTCTGAACTCATGATCCTCCTGTCGAAACCTCTTGGGGAGCTAGGATTAC
This sequence comes from Arvicola amphibius, assembly GCF_903992535.2. Taxonomy (NCBI): domain Eukaryota; kingdom Metazoa; phylum Chordata; class Mammalia; order Rodentia; family Cricetidae; genus Arvicola; species Arvicola amphibius. The sequence goes on along the minus strand of NC_052049.1, from coordinate 97,994,788 downwards.
ATGCCTGCCTAATATTTTTCTGTTAGAAATGAGAGGAGAATCTCTTGGGTGGTATCAAGGTGAAACAAAATAAAACAAAAACTACCGAATCCTATTGTGACAAGATGTTGCTGGTCTATGTGATGTGTCAGCATCGCTTGGAGAGCTGTTAAGGAAGACATCATTGCTCATGGGCCTGGGTCAGGGATGGAGCATCCGCCCTATTAATCTGTCTCCGGAGTTTCTGTCCATGGTCTTGAAGTACTCATTCTAAGAATTGAACCAAATTGTTTATTGAGGCATTGCTCTTAGTAGCCGAGAGATGGAGCCAACTTAACTGGCCACAGGTGGATGAACGGGGACAGTCCACTCACACATTATTCATCCACTGACCGTGAAAGTCCATCATCTGCAGCAACATGGATACAACTTGACAACATGAATTTAATTAAAATAAAAATTGACAAACTTTTTCCTAGTATGTAAAAGCTAAAAATAGATCTCCAAGAAGAGGTTTTTCTAGAAACTGGAAATGATATAAAGGAGGAAGGAGTAGAAGCAGTGTGCTTAATGGGTTCTGAGGTACAGATGGCTGGGATGTGTGGCTTTAGAATGTTCTCTGCAGTATAATAGAGTAACTGTGGTTGGGAGTGAGGCTAATAAGGTAATGTAACTAATAAGGTAAAGAAATGATATGTGTTTGTGGGAACTGGTATACAAATTATCCTAACTGAATTTTTAAATGTTGTATGCACATATTAAAATGTCACGCTCTGTCCCAGAAGTATGCATGCAATGTTACTATGTCAACTAAAAATAAAGAACATGTTTCATAGAAGGTTTCTTATAACAGAAATAAGAGAAGAGATGAAGAATAGGGTGCTTGAGAGTCCTGTTCACAGGGGTAGTCTGATTCTAGGCTGTGACAAGAGACTCATTCAAGGGGGAAAAGGGTTCCATAGCAGAGGAGGAGGGTGTTGTGTTTTTACTGCTATTCTGCATGTTGCTGAAGAATGTAGAGTGGTTTTGGGGGATACAGAGCTGTATAAAACCTTTGTATTACACTTACCCTCTGAGAGTACCCTCTGGAAACCTTATATATGTTGGGATAAGTCCTAGCCTTTCTGCTATCCTTTTTCTAATTTTCCACTTTTCTATTATGTTTAAAGCAAAGGAAAGGTCTCTCAAATTAGTGTCACCCATTGGTCTTCCCTGATGTTCATCTGTCTTTTGTCTCCTGGCATATTCTCCTGTTTTTGGACATGTGTCTTCTTCTGTCATGGCAGGACATTTGATCTTTTCTAGGTTGATCAGTCCTGGTCCGAGGTTGCTGTGAGGGGCAGGATTTTATTGCAGGCTTGTTGAGTTTGAATATAACATTACAGTACAGAAAACAGCTTAAGGAGGATCTATCAAACATCACAGCGCTAAAGCCTCCTCAGCCATCCCTGTCACTGGGATTGGGAAGTTTCTACTTGGCTACTTACCGTCAAGCTTCAGCCTGATGCTTTGTAACCAGGTAGATTTCTCTCTCCTAACGTCTCCACCCAAGTGCTATTGAAGCTGATTCCGTCTTCAGCCTGCCAGACCAACTCCAGAATCCCTCTTCCATTCCTTTGCAGAGCAGACTGGCCTTGTGTTCCCTCCATCACCTTCCCCAGTCTGCACCTTTGCATTTTACTATGGGTGCCTCTCCTAGGAAAGCATGACTTCTTCGGGAAAACCAAAGCTATGTTCCCTCAGGGCACCTGCTTTCCAAAGCAGTCAATTTATATGGGAATGCTTTTCTTCCTTTTTCTAAGTACACATGAGGTGGCAAGGTCAGACATGTCTTAAATATATCCTTAAAGGGTGGGAGAACTGAAATCAAAGTAGGAAAATAAGGTAAAGTCAGCCCACGGAACAGATGGCTTTACGTTCCAACAGTTGCGGGAAGACAGCTACAAATTTGGCTTGTCCTCAACTTCATCAAAAAGGGGGTACTAAGCTATGGGGGGCTGTTTATGCATTAGTACAATCAGCTTATTGCAGCAGAAGGAGCTCTTGCTAATTAGGTGAGTTAGAGGGAGAAACTTATAAACACGGGTGTGGGTAGACTAAGTACGACAGAAAACGGACCTCCCCTGCAAGGTTACTGTTCGAAGGAAGAATATTTTAAACAATAAACACTTAAAGTAGATTATAGAATGGGGAGTATGGAATGTCTTAGTTTAGTTTCTAATGGTGTGATAAAACATTCAGACCAAAAACAACTTGGGGGAGAAATGTAAGCTTACAGCTTGTAGTTTACCATTAAGGGAAGCCAGGGCAGGAACTGAAGGCAGGAAAGTGGGGGCAGGAACTGAAGAAGGACCGTGGAGACCATGGAGGAATGGGGCTCTGTAGTTGTGTTGTTGTTGCTCTGTCATCACCCAGTTCCCAAATAAATCACATGGAGACTTATTCTTTCTCATAAATGCTTCGCCTTAGCTTGACTTGTTTCCAGTCAGCTTTTAAACTTAAATTACCCTCTCTATCTTTTGCCTCTGGGTTTTTATCTTTCTGTATTTTTGTAGTAGGACCTCTCTTTACTGATTACTACGTGACTTGCTGTGTACCTGGGTTGCTGGCCCCTGATGTCCTCCTCTCCTCCTTTTCTCGATCCTTGATATTTTCTTTCCAGATTTCTCCTCCTCTTTATTCTCTCTGCCTGCCAGCCTTCCTATCCTTTATCCTTCCTTGCTATTGGCCCTTCAGCTCTTTATTAGACCAATCAGGTGTTTTAGACAGGCAAAGTAGCACAGCTTCACAGAGTTAAACAAATGCAACATAAAAGAATGCAACACATCTTTGTATCATTAAAACAAATGATCCACTGCATAAATGAATGTAAGACATCTTAAAATAATATTCCACCACACTGCTTTCTAGTTAACTTTCCATGGCCTGCTCACTTTTCTTTCTTTTATTAATTACCAAAGACCACCTGCCCTGGAGTAAGTAGCACATCCCACAGTGGATTGAGCACTTACTTCCACATTAACCGTTCATTAAGAAAATACTCTTAAGAGTTGCTCACAGGCAATCTGATGGAGACAATTCCTCAACTGAGGTTTCCTTCTCCCAAATGACTCAATTTATGTCAAGTTGGTAAAGAAGGAGAGATGGGGAGAAAGAAAGAAAGAAAGAAAGAAAGAAAGAAAGAAAGAAAGAAAGAAAGAAAGAAAGAAAGAAAGAAAGGAAGGAAGGAAGGAAAGAAGGAAGGAAGGAAGGACGGAAGGAAAGAAAGAAGGAGGGAAGGAGGGAGGGAGGGAAGGGGGAAAGGGGAAGGAGGAAAGGAAGGAAGGAAACCTAACAAGCACACTGACTTGAGTTGAGACTCAAACAGAAATCTAGACGGGACTGATATTGTTCTGCTGTATCCTCCTTATACTCTTGCTGAACTCATAGGCAAATCTCTGCTACCAAGCTAAAAATTTCTCTAGTCTTTTTTATTTCTTGACGTGCTAGCGGTGGAAGTCTTCTGCTTAGAGAGGGCATAGCACAGGTCACCCATTGTGTCTGGACTGTAGGCTGTGTATATGTGTTGATTTCTAAATCATGAAGGCAGGAATTAGATCTTAAGCCCCATTGCTTCAAGTGGAGTAGACTAGTAAGTACAGCAATCACTGCACTCTCTTTGGGCAGACACTAGTGCAGCGGAGTGTAGGATGATGCACCACAGGTATGGGCAAGAATGTGCAATGATAAAAAGTATGGGTTCAGAACTCAGTCTATTGGGCTTGACATCTGAAATGTCCTGGCATTTGTTAGCAGCATGACCTCAAGCAAATTCAATAACCCCTGTCTTCATTTTTTTTTAATCTGAACACAGGTAGTTGAGGACAACTCAGTGAGTTAATATGCTAGTGTTAGCAGGGCCAGGTTCTTGGGTCCAGAATGGACACAGAGGAGGGACAGGCAAGACATTTACTGGGACATCTACTTAGATCGGCTGGAAAATGCAGATCCGATCAAGAGTAAGGCAGGTGGCAACTTCCTGATCAATATCAGAATGGAATGGATAAGAAGAAGGCTCACCAAAGGGTCTCATCCTGACTCTTCATGAAGAAAGGGCTCTTACAGCAAAACATGGCTATGCTAACTGGCCAAAGTACATGCTTAGTTCCAGGCAGCACACAGGTGTGCTCTGACTGAGGACAAGACTGGGGGGGGGTGGGGTTGTGCTTATGTGCATCTGTGTTTTGTGTAGCTCTTGTACCTTTAACTTCAGGACTTGGGGTGAGGGCTGGCCCTCCTTTAATGTCCTTGCTTGGCTTTTCTATGAAAGCACACATCAGTCCTCTTCATCATCTGATGATTTAGTCCCAATTTTGGTTGTTCTCTATCTGTTTGTAAAGACCTCCTGGCATGGACTGACTGGCTACTATGTGATAGCTTCCAGGACCATTAAATACTGTTGGCATTCATTGTGAATTCTTTGGCTTTAAACTTAGCTGCCTGAGGTGACAGTGTGTTGCTAACAAGTTAGGAGAATTACAAAACAAGAATTGTTTCAAGCAGTCCCAAGCCAAATAGAACAAAGATGCAAGTATCAGAATATCTGATTTCAAATTATACTACAGAGCCATAGTAACAAGAATGGCATGGTACAAGAAAGAAGACAGGCACATGCACCTGTAGAGCAGAACTGAACCAAAGACCCAGAAATAATTCTAGATAACTACAATTATCTGATTCTCAACAAAGGTGCCTCAAAATATTTTTAGAGGAAAGACAGTCTCTTCAGCAAGTGGTTCTGAGAAAACCAGGCATCCACAAGTAGATGAGAGAAACTGGATCCCTGTATTTCACCCTTTACAAAATGACTTCAAAAGGGATCAAAGGCCTTACTGGAAAACCTGACAATGCTCTATAAAAACACAGGGGAAACCCTTGCGTAGACATAGGCAGGAACACTCTAAAAATGACTCTACTAATCTAGGAAATAATAGTAAGAATTGGAAAAATAATGTTGTATATAACTGGACAGCTTCTGCACAGCATGAGAAACCATCACAAAGCAGAGACCACCTAGAGAGTTGGAGAAAACGTTCAGCAGCATTTTATCCCACAGGGAATTGCCATCTAGAACTTATAAAGAACTCAAAATACTTAAGTACCCAAACTATAAAAAAAATCCAATCAATAAAAGGGCAGATGAAGTGAAGAGATGCTTTGCAACAAAGAAGTTCATAACCAGCAAATGCAAGATTGAAACGCTCAACATCTTTACCATAGTGTAAATAAAAATTGGCACTGCGCTGATAACAGTGAGAATGGCTACTACCAAGAAAGCAAAACCCAATAGAGGCTAGAGAGGATAAGGATATATGTTGCTGGTAGGGGTGTGACTTTTTCCAGCTACTATGGAAATTAGTACCAAGGTTTCTCAAGACCTGGAAACAAAATACCATTTGCTATACTGTATGCGTACCTGAAGCAATGTAAGTCAGCACACTACACAGGCACCTGTACATCAATATTTGTTGGAACACTCCTGAAAATATCCAAATCATGGAATCAATTTAGACGTCCATCCACTGACGAATGAAAAGGGAGAATGTGGCACAGATACACAGTAGAGTTCTATTCAAACGCAAAGAAGAACCAGAGAGAAACAACTTATGGAAGGGAAGATTTATTTTGGGTCATGGTATCAGGGGCTTCAGCCTATCAGAGGAGGGGATATGGGTGAAGCAGTGGGAACATTTTGTTGAGGCCGTTCACAGGGCAAAAGGCCAGGAAGCAGAAGGCACAGAAAACCAGAGGCTTTTGCTATAATCTTCAAAGATCCACACCTTATGACTTACTTCCACCAGCAAAGCTATATGTCCTAAGGTTCCAATCCTCCCCAAAGATAACAAAGATAGCTTTGTTAGCTGGGGAGCAAAGTGTTCAAACCCAGACCCTATGGGAGAATTTTCAGATTCCATTCATAATGGGACGCTTTTGGAAGGGGCAAAGAAAAGGAGAGGAGGGGAGGGGAAGAGAGGAGATAGGGACAGTAAAGAGCAAGGGAGGAGATGCCTATGAACAACGTAGATGATTGTTCATATGAGAAATGAAACCTACCATTTTGCACAATAATATATATAAACCAACAAACAGCAATAAACAGGAAAGGAAAAGAATTCCCACAGGTTTGGCTAGGTTGAAATGCTCTAAACATGAAAGCGAAAGAAAGTGACTGCCTCGTGGAAGCACTCAGGGACAATGAGCCAGGCAGCTAGGAATCAGTAGCAGGAGGAAGCTTATTGCTGTCTCTTCTTCAGTTCTGTGTCTGTTGAGTTTTGTATCCTCATACTCATCAGGACACAGCTTATTAAAAAAATATTGAAACAAAAGCCTTTTTGTAAAAATAGGTTAATTTTCATTGCATAGATTGCCTTACAATTTATAGCCAATTCACACACAATAAGAATTTGGCTTCAAAGCATACAATGAGCTGGGTGACCACTGTCACAGACTTCAAAACATTCATCAGCGTCCCCTAAAGGAACCCTTTGCCCATCAGCAATCATTGCCTGTTCTTTTCCTCTGAATTTCCCGAAAGTATACGTCTACGGTATGACTCTATGGGTTTATCTCATCTGCATGCTCCATATGTATAGAACCATTTACCATATGACTGTCTGTGACTGGCTTCTTCACTTAGCGCAATGTTGCCAACATTCATGCATGTTGTAGTGTAGCTTGGTGCTTTGAGTTCTTCTTCAGCTGAATAATCCACTCTGCGGATACACCATTTTTTTTGTTTGTTTTTGTTGCTAGTGGTTTATTGCTTTTATTACTACTATTTTTATTATTAACTGATCTACATGCATGGGGAAGTAGAAATCTTGTATATTTCTATTTCAGATCTATTATAAAGAATGCTGCTCAAAATGTCTGCACATAGGATTGACTTGATACAAATTTTATATTTCCTTGAGAATATACTTAGGGTAGAGTTCCTGGGTCATGTGGTGATTCGATGTTTATAAAACATTTGGAGGAGCTGGAAACTGCTTTTCAAAGTGGCTACATCATCTTTTCAGCCCATCCACAAGGCAGCCTCCACTTTCCTGCAAAGCCTTACTAATGCCTGTCATTCTGATTTTGGCCTTCACGTTCTCACTGTGTTGAGATGGTTTCTTCTTGTGATTATGTTTTCATTGTTCTAAAAATTAATGATGAGTACATTTCCATGTACTTACTAATCACTTGTATATTCCAGAGCTTTAGAGTTTTACACGCTCTGTTTGAGGTTGGCAAAGCAAATCGAAATAAAAAAAATTCAGGCAAACACATATTTCCTCTAAAGACACAGACATATGACTGAAAGAATAATAATAGACTCAGAGGAATTTTCAAGTTACGTGTATGCGTGTGTGTGTGTGTGTGTGTGTGTGTATGCGTGTGTGTGTGTGTGTGTGTGTGTGTATGCGTGTGTGTGTGTGTGTGTGTGTGTGGTGAGGTGGTTTAGTGGTTAAGAGCACTGCCTTTTCATCTGAAGGTCCTTAGTTTAATTCCCATCAACCACATGGTGGCTCACAGCCATCTGTAATGAGATCTGGTGCCCTCTTGAAGAAGAGACCTGGTCAGTTGTCCTCATCAATGTAGACCAGGAAACCCAGTATGGACAAGTTCAACAGAACCGCCATAGACGGGCTGCCCATGCATGCCTCAGCATTGTCAGGGCATAGATTTCATTCATTCATTTTCAGTGTATATGTAAGGTATGGTGTGGTATGTCGTTTGTGTGTGAAATAGGTGTGTGTGTGTGTGTGTGTGTGTGTGTGTGTCTGTATGTGTGTGTGTGTATGCCATGGTGTGTATGTCAGAGGACAAATGTGGGAATCAAAGATTTCCTTCTACTGTGTGAGTCCTGGGTATTGAAACCAGGTTGTCAGGGTTCATAGCTAGTGTCCTTTCCCACTAAGCCATCTCACTGAACAAAGATTAGACTTTTGTAACAAACCTACAGATAGACGGTTGCAGAGATGACTAATTGGTCATAACACTTGCTGCTCTACCAGAGGATTTGGGTTTGCCTCCTAGAACCCAGGCCTGGTGGCTCACAATCGCCTAAAGTGAATCCGATGCTCTGTTTTGACCTGCATGGGTCACATAAGTCAGACACACAGGCACATTCGTGTGCACATGAAAATAAAAATAAAGTATCTAAAAACTATGAGTTCGGGTAGTTGCTGAGGTGGAACTGACACAGACACATTCACATGAACATAAAAATAAATAAAAAATATGGTATATATTTACAGTTGCTGAGGTTATAAGGAGGGAATGATTTCTGACTGGAAGAAAAGAGTGAGAATCTTTGCCTTACATATAGAGTAAAATAAATAAAGAAGAAGAGAAATAAAATGAAATCAGAGCTATCTGTAAGACAAGGAATAGACCTAAAGCAAATCTACTTGATCAAATCTCAGATTCCAGAGGTTTTGTTAGGGTCAGCCACCTGCCTGGGTCAGCTTCTCCTTGCTGTGAAACTGTCTGCAGAAAGGTCACTGCTGACTCTGGAGACTGAACAATAAGACCCCACCAGCCTTGTCTAAGCAGAATTAGGGTTAGAGGACTTTTACTCAATGCTGCATTGCATCGGACCCCAAGTCAGCTCCTTTCGTTCATTTTCCAGTCTACAACACCTACGAGAATAAAACTGCTTTCTTTTATACCTTCCCAAGCTGGGAAGAAGCAAACCAACCAGCCAAAGAATAAAGCAGTCTGACTATAGTTTCTAGAATCTTGTGTGACCTATGTCCCCCTCTGTGGCTGTGAACTCTGCCTATGATCAGTTCCAAACTCTTGAACCTAGTTTTATTCTACATAGGGGACTCAGAAGGAAAATCATCAGCCTTGTGAATCCTCCCCTTCCCTGTGCTTCCCTGCTTTCTTAAGATCTGAGCCATGCACATCCGTCCCCCTTTCATGTTTCTCAGAGACCTCATTTCGTCTCATCAGGCAGGTCAACACTTAGGTTCCATGCTGATCTTCCATTTGTGAGCAAGATCAAAGTGCTTCCTTGTATATGATGTTATTTAATCAACTCCCAATTCCTCTAGAAAAGGCTGTTAACCGCTCCTGTTTATCCCTCTTATTCCAGTTCATTTTGTACATCTTCAAACACAACTGACCCTCATCCGGGCCCACTAATGGAAAATGAAGGTCATGTCTGGGGCACCCATCATCACCTTTGCAGACTTACGCACAGTCTATGCATGCGTATGCCAATCTTTTCAATTTCCTCCCTGATTTAGTGGAAGCCATCAGAGCAGAATTGAGCCTGAATATTGGCTGCAAAACTCCTTTGAAGCAATTCACCAACTGCTGAAAGCCACATCCTGTCATTCAGTCCACCCAAATCTATCTACAGAGCAAAGAGCATGCTCAACCCAACCTCGGAGAGACCCTCTTCTCCATAAAAACACCTCTGGGACTTAGCATGCTGGCTAGTATTGGCACCTGTCCTTATATCTTGGTATCGCTTGGCAGATTCCTGTCTGATGTCTTCATCTGTGTATATACTTCTCCAACCTCGTGACTTTCTAGGTTTGACATAGCATAATACTTAGTAACAGCCCCGTGATTTCTAATTATCAGTCTGTTCTTCAGTTTGACTGTGTGTGAATGCAGGGGGTAATTTTGTGTGTATAGTGTATATGCATGTGTGTATGCAGATGCATGTTCCAATGAATGGGCCCAGAGGCCAGAGAAGGATGTTGGGTGTCCTTTCTATCACTTGCCACCTTATTCCTTTGAGACAGGTCTGTTAGTAAACCTGAGCTCTGTGTGTAGCCAGCATGTGCAAGCAATCCTCCTGTCCCTGCTTCCTATAGCACTGCAGTTAACTTGTTTCCGTTGTTGTTGTTTTTAGGTGGCTACCTGGGATTTGAACTCAGGTCCTCATGCTTGTATGGCAAGCACACTTATCCAGTGAACCATCTCACCATCCTCTTGCCACTTCTTAACAAGATGATCTTGAACGCATTTGACTTAAACTTTCTGGGCTTCCATTTGTTCATCTGTAAAGTGAAACTTACTAAGGAGCCCACCTTTGGGATTGTCATGAGAGTTAATGAGTTAAGCTACAGCCAGCTCTTAGTAGAATAGAAAGTATCAAGCCATCTTGCATTGCGTTACTCTGTCACACAATTGGTTACTCAGTCATCCAGTCGCCCAAGCTGGAAACACCAGAGCCCTGAAAATACCCATTTACCTCCTCATTCCTGCTCGCTGAACCTGACTGGCCTTTTTTTCTGTGTGATGGGACTCTCCAGAACCCACCATCTTCTGTCCATTCCCAGTGCCACTCACCAACTCTGGCCTCCACGGGTCTCAGTGATTTTGCTCCCACCCTCCATGCCCCTGAGTGTAGTTTCTTTCTCAACCTTATCTAGGTTAATTTCTAGAGTACATAACTCATTACATCAAACTGAATAACTAACTTCTTCAATGTGAACTTTAGCAGGGGAAGTTTTAAGGTACTTCACTAATCATAATTTTGCTAACGCAACCCCGTATTAGTCTGCTATGGCTGTGAAGAGACATCATGACTACAGCAACTCTTACAAAGGAAAACCATTTGATTGGGGCTGTCTTACAGCTCAGAGGGTTAGTCCATTGTTATCATGGTCGGAAGCATGGTGGCAGGTAGGCATGGTACTGTAAAAGAAGCCAAGAGTACTACGTCCGCATTGGCAGGCAACAGAAAGGAGAGTGACAATGGGCCTGGCTTGGGCTTTTGAAACCCAAAGCCCACTCCCAGTGCCCAGTGACATACTTCCTCCAATAAGGCTACACCCTTCCTCCAACAGGGCCACATCTCCCAATAGTGCCACTCCCTATGAGCCTGTGGGCCATTTTCATTGAAAACACTACACCCATTTTTTTTCTTTTTCTTTTCCTTTTTTTTTTTTCTTTCCTGCATTTTAGTATTCACAGGGAAGTCTCATTATCTCAAGCCCAGTGTTGTCTAGGGCATCCTGCTTACACAGATGGTTTCATGTAATGTATTATGAAACACCTCAGAAATGCTTATTGGTGTGGACAATTTCCTCTACACACAGAATTGGGGGAAGCCTAGATGTGCCTTCTGTATTCTCGTCTGCCTGTCCTTGCACCCAACTGCATTTTCCCTTCATTTTTAGAGATTTTCTTGGTGACATGTTTGAAAGGAAAAATATTGGCACAAGACACCCCAAGGCCAAGCTTTCGACACATAGGAGATTTCTTTGCCCCAGCGGGGCAGAGGGCAAGGAATAAGTGACAAACAGAGGAGAAAGAGGCAAAGGGAGAAGGGAAAGGGGACAAGAGTAGAGGACAAAGAACTGACTCTGGACCGAGAGGAGGCAGAAGGGACACACAGGAAAATGGTAGTTTGTAAAGGTACGATGGGAAACCACATGTTAGGATGAGGTATTTAATTTTAATTGGATGTGTTAATTAGGTGAGTCAAAGAGGGCTTTTTGATTGCAAGACTTCAGTATTTTGATCGCTAGACCGAAGTAGCCAGCCTCAGGAGGAGTAAGTGGCCAAATAAGGGTGGCTAGCGTTAGGAATGTAATCTAATAGCTTTTTAGCAAAGCAGAGGAAATGGGGGAGAAGGGCAAGGCCCGCCAGAGCCACGTGCTGAAGTGGACCCGTGTCCCTTCAGTGTTTACATTTACAGCACTGAGGTTAGAATCATTGGCTAATTTACAGTTTTTAGACTGTCAGCATAATGATTGGACAAATGCTTCCGCCTTGGGCTAGTGAGGGCAAGTTTGTGCCAGCTGACAGCTATGGTCCTATGTGTGAATGCCCACGCAGGTGGGCTACATCGAAACGCCCATAGGACCTTTAGGTGTGTCTGAGGCCCTTGCTCCAAAATAAGGAACCCAGTCCTTTGTCTCCTCTTGTAAACTCCTAACCAGCATTTCATATCCGAGCATGTTCTCATGCAATTAAAATTTATTCTAAAATGTTATTTTAATAGCGACATAACTATCTATCACATGTTATAATTTAACATTACAATAATGTTGATCATTAAGATAATTTTCAATTATCTGGTATTATGAACGACACTCCAAAGAACAGTACTGTGCATTAATGGTTTTGTCTGCATTAATAAATAGTTTTTAGAATAACTCGTTGCCAAATGAAAGTTTGTTTAAGTGACAGAAGACTGTAGAATTTCTTGTATAGATGTATCATACAGCAAAAGGACCCTACGGTGCAACTGGGTAGGGTGGGACCACAGGGTGGGGGAGCCTCAGTGGTAGGGGAGGCTCCGGGATGGAAGGAGAAGGCTCCAGGGTGGAAGGAGAAGGCTCCAGGGAACCACACAGATGCTGAGGCCCTGGGTGAACCGAGGAATGTATTTTTCACTGTCGTTCTTGAAAAGAAAGGGATTTGTAGTAGAAGAATAGTCTTTATAATAGTAGCACAGAGCTAGGTGCGGTGGTGGCACAGACCTTCAATCCCAGTACATGCGAGGCAGAGGCAGGTGGATCTCTGTGAGTTCAAGCACAACAAAGGCCAAGTACTGAGACACTGTCTCAAAACCACAACTAATGCACAGCAATAAAAGATTACCTCCCCAAATCCCTTCCACGGGAACCCAGCCTAAAGGTCAACGCTTGCTGTTGACCCTATCTGCTTTTGATTAATAGCATTCAACTTAGTGACTCAGTCTTCTCTTCTCCCTTCTACCCTTCTTTCCTCCTTTCCTCTTCCCCTCCTCTCCTCCTTCCCCTGCCTTCTTGGTTGTCATGATTTCAGCAAGCACGGACTGTGAGCCAAACACATGTTTAATCGTACGCTCAGTAGAGCCCAGATGTTCAGGAGACATGGGTCATCCTGGAGGACAACTCTCATCATTTGCAGGGTCCTGTCACTCTCGCCTCCACCTGTGCTTTGAAGTTGTCGAGATTCGCAGCCACTCCTCGTGCCTGGTTCCCTTTCCGTATGGCAGATGTGCTATCAACACCCTGCCCTTTGTTTGACTCTGAGACGTGTCACTGGGCACAAATTACCATTTCTCAGAAATACTCAGCTTCTAAGCCAGTCGCTGCTCTGATTATTGTCACTATTAATAACGTTATTAATAATCCACACAGAAATATCTGCATTATCCATCTCATGATGTCCCCCGTGACACCACTCACCATCCCTGTTGCAATACTTCTTTTCAACATTTCTTTTTCTGACAGCACCCAGGGACTGTGGAGACAATTAAGATCCAATAATAAGAGGAAAGAATAATTAAAATAATACCAGGAAAAACAGAAAACAGATGACAAATACTGAAAAAGCCAAGAAAACCTAAGCAAGGGGCTTACTTTCGCAGTGGCAGGTGTTAATAAGATCAACTAGGAATACATGACTAAACCCTTCCCAGGAACTTGAGAACACTCCCCTCCTTTCTCATTGGCCTTTTTGCCTCTGAGGTCTCGAGGGGTGCTGGATTGTATCACACTCATTTAGCTGATGCTGCCAAGAATGTGCTACAAGGGGAAGCAATGAAGAATTGAAAGCTCTCTCGGTATGGGAGCCACACCGAAGAGTATTTCCCTTCTAGCGAAGGCGAGATTCTTGCTGGTCTCCAAGGCTTTCTTGCGGATGTCCAGACCCTGCAACAGCTTCGCAGAGCTTACGGCAGTTCCACAAACTCCTTTCCCTGTCCTTTGTGTACGCTTATATGCATTGGCCCTCAGTGGCTCCATCTGAAGGGTGGGTACAATATACAGATGCACAGCTTCCGAAAGGCCATCGAGTGAGATGGCTTCCTACCTACAGAACTGACAACGAGGATGTGGCAGCCATTTTGATGAAAAGACTGAAATGGAGCCTGTCTGTGTTGCTGTCTCAGGAGACTCAATCTGCCCTAAATGCCCTTACTGAACGGCTCCAAACTGCCTGCAACTCCCATTCCAGGGATCTGACTCCCTCTTTTGGCTTGTCAGCAAGGACTCTTGCTCTCTGAAATAAAATCAAATGGAAAAAGAAAAAGCATTCGGGCCATTTTGTTTCTCGTATGCCCTAACCAGATGTTTGACTCCGAACTAAGATTGCTGCGTGTTCCCTTCAGGAGAGACTTTGTTCTTGTCTGCGTGTGGAGTGCGCTATGCCATTTTGTTGAGGAATTCTGATGCTCCTTGATTCTGCTGCTTTTGTGACTCAGGTCAGTGTTACCAGGCCCTTCGCGCATGTGGTGGAGAGAAAATAGCCGGAGATCGCCAGAGCTTAGGTTTCATGTGTCTCTAAAAGGTCCATGGGATGAGTGCTGTCTCCATGACAGTGCAAACAGGAGACGGAGGGACCCTAAAGAGATGAGACCTAGTGTGAGGTCACTAAGTCATTGTCACCATGCCTGTAAATAAGGTGACCATGACCCCACCTCTTCATGTTTTTCTTTCTAGTTCACTTCACAACCACAAGGTTGAGAATTCCCCCCCACCCCCATTTACATCAGCCCTGTTATGCTACAGACACTACGCAAATAGATACTTTTAGGAAAGCCAAGAAAAAAAATGCAGGCTCATGTGTTAAAGCTCTCTAAACCAATAACAGACGAAATAATCAAACTTGTAAGCTAAAGCAAACCTCTGACTTAGTAAATTAGCTATCCTAGGTATTTTGTTGCCATGATAAAAGGCTGATTAACAGAGACTTTGGCCATGTCTGTGAATTTCTTTTGTGAGGTAAATTTCCTTGAGCCACTTCTGTGGATATACTTACAGCGGTGTGACCATGCCATTGTGGAGTTTCTGTCTCTGAGTCCAGGATTGTGAGGTGATAATCTCAGTCAGTGCAAGGGCAAGTTTCCCCGGCCAGCTCTCACCTACTTACTTCTTTTGTTTCAAAGATGACAAACTAAGAGCCAAGAGAGGTGACATGTCTGAAGTCACAGTTCTCAGTGGATGCTCCACTTACGACAACTCTGCACAGTCAATTCTAGAATGTAATGCTATTTCTAGGTCACCAAATTGCCCTGTATCCAGAATGACATGAAATTAGTTGCTCCCTCCTTCTGGGATTCAAGCATTCCTTTCCTGTCTTCCAAGTCGATTCCGCCAGCCCTGGAGCTCGCCAGTACGTAGCAAATGCAACATATTAGGTGACTGAAAACCGTAGCGTCTGACGGGTATCGCACTGTCCTGCACGCTCCAAGCTGCCAAACGCCTTGGAAGTGGCAGGCCAGCGTCACCCACGCCTCCCTTATCCATCAGCCCAGCCATCGCGGCTTCCTCAAATGGATTTCACTTTCCGTTCCATCTCATTTGACACTTTATCAGCTGGAAATGGCTCTGAGGTGGTATTCTGTCAGCTCCGCACCTGCCGGAAGCGGCTTGCTCTCTGGCGAGATGGGGAGGGCACACGAAGGAAGAGAAGAAGAGGTAAAGTGATAAGCTTAACTTTGGGGAAATGGCAGAGAATACTGCCTTCCTCTCCCCCCGTCTTTTTGTTGTTGTTGTCTGTTTTGCTTTTAGCTGAGAGTAGCGTATGAAAAGAAGAGAGAAACTGGGCACAAGACGGAATGAGAAGAAAGTTGTCCCTATTTTTGTTTTGGAAAGGAGTTTGTCTATCTTAGTTGAAAATTCAGCCTAGATCCGTCATGTTATTGTGACTTGCGTATGAAAAGACATGTCAGTGTAGGCTCCTCACACTAAGCAGCAGTCTCCAGGGAGCATGGAGTCACACTTATTGGTCAGACACAATGCTCCTATGGGTTTATTTAGGCAGAAGCTTGCTTTTAAGTCATATTGCTGAGCCAATGGCATCCATGGTGCATCAGGGGAAGGAGCTGATAGACCTGGCAGCATGTGGGGGGTGGGTTCAACACAGAACGGTCCATTCTGTCCTAACTTATTCTTGTGAGACGAGCTACAACTAGTGCTAGAAAGAATGGTTCAGGGGAGATGCAAAGGGTTTGGAAGGATGCCAGTGAATCGGAATGATGAGGACAGAGCTGAATATGAAGGGAAGATAGACTTCAGTCTACATCCATCTGCATCACTCTTGAGACAACCACCCCTCTCCCAGACCACACCCCGGAGATCCGGAAGGACCTTGCCATTCAGTCTCCGTTAGCATTTTTGTACCACCCCGCCTCCTGGTGGAACGGAAGCCAATCATGCTATTTGTTTTTCGTCCCATCTATTTTTATCCGGTATCAACTGTGTTGATTTTTGCGGCGCTCTCTTATTTGTTATTTCATTTGCCCTCCAGATCTCCGAGAAGAGCATCCGCATTGTCTGAGCGCTGCTCCCTGTCCTCTCTGTCTCCTTCACGCACCTCCTCCTCCTCACTACCCTTGCCTCCAAAAGATCTTCCACTTGGACTCAGATGCTTGATTTCTGCTTTGGAGTGAGCAGGTTGGGAAATGTTCCCAGGCTATTCATAAACCCCGTCCAAGTTATTAATACCCAGCACAGGGCTGACACCCAAGCCCCAGGTTGCCATCCTTGGCCTTTTCTTCCCTTTGTCCTGTTTGGTTTCACAACTTAAATGGTTTCTTTTTTGATATGAAAATTCATTTCTGGACAAAAAGAAATATACCTGCACCGGGGCCAAATTTGTGTTGTCTCCCAGCACGGGTGTAATTACACTGTAGATCAAACTGACGCTTTCGTTTTCCATGGCGTTTCCCCCCCTCTCTTGATGTCCCTGAAGCTGCCAGGATCGCCGCCAGCAGCAGTTTTCATTAGCAGGGAGCAAGGGGATGTGGATGGATGGTCCAGGTTAGCCATCATTCCTCCTTCTCCATCCTCAAATCCTTCTTTGGGATGGACAGGTGCAATCCAGACAAACGGATGGGCCCAGGATTCGGGCACTCAAGCCTCTAGCCATGGTGTTGGGACCAATGGTGACAGGTGAGGAGGCCCTTGCTCCTGTTGCCCTCTCCCCTGTGGAACACACAATGCCCCACCCACCTTTCCCATATCAGCAGTGAAGAGTTGACACACCTCGCAAGGTCTCTACCCATTTCTCCTTACGATCGTCCCTACCAGAAATTTGTAGTCACCTGACGGGGAAAGTGGTCACGGCAAATTGGTCGCAAGGTGTGAATTTATGACACAGAGCCAACCTTTCCAGCATAAAGTGCAGTGGATTTTTACATAGTATTGTTAAATATTGTGAATACTAGAGAGAAGACCAGGAAAACCATGGTGCTCTTCTGATCTCAATCGCCTGACTGATGAGAAGTTGTCCTCTTGTTCCACTGTGGGATGGCTGGTGTAATTAGACAGCATGTCCTCTGACCTTTCATACTCTTTGCTTTTCCTCCAAAGCATCTCATTGACCCATGTGGTGTCTGCAAACTGACATTTCTCCACTTTCCCCATACTGCATTATATTTAAATGGCTTATATGGGGGAGTCAAGAGTTTGGTCGTACACACATTAGAACATTAACCTGGGTGAATGGGACAGCACCCCTCCAATGACTCAGTGTGAATTCTTATGGCCTTTCAGATTGAACTGAGGCTGGGTGATGTGAACTCTATCTCTATAGCCTTTCCAGTGACCCGTGGTGGCCATTCATTTAGATTTTTTTTTTGATTTTTTGAGACAGGGTTTCTCTGTGGCTTTGGAGCCTGTCCTGGAACTAGCTCTTATAGACCAGGCTGGCCTCGAACTCACAGAGATCCACCTGCCTCTGCCTCCCGAGTGCTGGGATTAAAGGCGTGCGCCACCACCGCCCGGCTCATTTAGATTTTTTTATCTGCCAAGTAAAACGCCAGTCCCTACTCCATGATGCCAAGCTCACTGGGGCATATCGAAGATAATAGGTTCAGTGCCTCGAGGAGTCTCCAGTAGACTATCTAAACTCTGCCTTGAAACTGTATCCCAGTTGTTTCAAAGATGCCTGTATTCATAGCGTTACTGTGTGTCAACATTATAGGTTACTCTCTTGGAATGCCCGTTTTCTTGATCTGAAAAGTCAAAAAGCTATAGAAATAATTAGCTGTCATCACCATTACCACCACCACCACCACCATCATTATCATCATCGTTATCACAACCAGCATTTCCACCACCACTATGGCCACCATCAACACCCTACCACCATCATTATCACCAATACCACCAGCTTGTCATCATCATCACCATTTTGTGGTGCTGGGTATATTCAACTCAGAGCCTTGTGTATGTTCTCCTTGTACACTACCACTAAGCTACCTCCCTAGCCTTTTCCTACCATTATCCAATTAGTAGAAAACTAGAGAAGGTTTTTGTTTCTCAACTGCTTCCCAGCCTTATGGAAGACCTCCTCCCAACTGCACACTGGGCTTTCCTAGCAGAATGTGCCAGCTGTGGAAAGTAAGCGTGTAGCTCAGAGTTACACGTTGGGAACTTTAGTCACCAGAGGCTCCCTCAGGGTTGGCTTTCTTGCTATCTAACTCAGACAGAGCTATGGCAACAAGATGAGAGGGAGGAGCTTAGAAAAATCCATGAACCAGTGGTTTCAAAACATCGGAAACATCAATGATGAGGGAAATAAATCTATGTGCTTAGGCCAAGGAGTGTGGTAATTTGGTGCTTTGGTTTAATAGAAAAACTCAGTGGTTTTGGAGCAAATGTTGTTTTGAGGGTCCTTGCTCTGACAGGGTATCCTGTCAAGCGTGGGGTGAGCTATTTTTATCACATGTCTCGCTTTTTTATTTATAATGCCAGAATAATAGCCCCTCATGGGGCTGCAATGAGAACCTGGCATCTTGGCTGAACAGAGTATTGAGAGCCTCACCGGTTAACACTCCAGCTTCTTTGAGAAAGCTACTACATTTGTGTGCCTAAGTTTCCTCACTGCTAAAATGAGAATAAGCACACCTATCTCAGAAGGTGTCTGTGCTGAAAGTGAATATGGAACAGATAAGAAGCCTACGGCATGCACAGCGAATACTCATAGTGAACACTCAGTATATAATGCTCCCTTTCATAAAAATATGGTTATTGTCAACATTATTATTTTATTAGCTTTAGTTTATTATCCATAAAAGGAATAGTTCTTATCTACTAATTGGATGAGACTGTAACATCAGTTATTCTGTGTCTGTTTTTAAAAGCTTATATCAAAATCCATGGAACATGGTCATTATCTTCAGCTTTTTTCTTGATCCTATTTTCCTTATAATCTATAAGATATTCTCTCTCTCTCTCTCTCTCTCTCTCTCTCTCTCTCTCTCTCTCTCTCTCTCTCTCTCCCTTTTCTCCATGCAGTAAAACAGAGCTGCAGGCAGTCAATTTTGGGTCAGTGGGCTGTGAAACGCAGCTAGAATAATAGTTTATTGACCCTGAATGTGGCAGCTGGAACTGAGGGCAGGCTGGGCTCTGGGACACATAATCGTCACAAGAGAGATTTGATCATCTTTGATCATTTCCGTGACCTTTAAGAGACAAGATATCTGGGTGGAGCCTGGATACCCTACAGAAGACTGGGTGAAGGGGGTGGCCTAGCGCATCCAGGGCTGAACTGGTCCTGGGAGACACTTGGACTCTGCACCCACCTAAGGGACGGCACTGTCAACAGAGCATCTGCATTCCTGGGCTCAGAAGTCTCAGAGCTCCATTTGTGATACTCCCAGAACCACAGAAAACCACCTTTATTAATGGGGACGTTCTTTGTCATTCATTCAAATGGTCAGCACATCCAGACATAGACTTCATTGTGAAATAAAATGCACTCTCTAAAGCAAACTTATTAATAAAATTTCAGCATTACAAATGATTTCTTTAAAAGTGGAACCGTAACTTAATAACTGGAAGCAGAGCATAAAAAGAAACACAAGGGCTTGGGCCGTAAATGAGTGAGTGAGGAATGAATGAATGAATGAATGAATGTGCTGCGGTTTGAATGATTTGGAAATGAAACGCAGCTAAGCAAATCTATAAGAATTTATGGTCAACGAATTTCATCAACTTAAGCTATAGGCCCAAAGTACATAAATTTGAGGCAAATTTGTCATGGCCTTTAGAAAATAAGCAGTGACTTTATTCTGTGTGTTCCCTCTTGGCTTCTGTATGGATTTATTCACAGTGTGCTTTTTTTGCTTCCACTATTTCTATTGTGCGGGGCTTGTAGAATTTTTTCCCCTTCATTTTAAAAGCAAAGTGCCAGGACAAATAAAGAGCTTGCGTGTCTTTTGCTATTTGTAATCTGAATTATGAAGTTGTTTTTTTTCCCCATGGGCCCAACAAATAACCCATGTAAATTACATAGAGTTTCTGATTTTAACCAAGCTATTTCCAGCATTAGATAAAAGGGCACTTTCATTAGTTGAAAGGTATTGTGGGCTCTGTGCCAACTATTTGGAGGAAAGGGGGTTAATTATTTCTTTTTATTTTCCCCATTTAAAATAGAGAAATTCTGGGTAAACATACTATTATCTCGAAGCCAAAAGATCCCTTTTCAATAACACAGGTAAACAGAACTGATTGCTGTGGGAGAAATAAAGGGCCACACACTTAAGGAGAGTAGACTGGAAGTGAAGGACAAAAACAGAAACGGAGCAGCCTTTTCTTTTGCAGAAGAATGGTTTGATGAGTCCACAGGTTCAAGTGGTCGGGCTGGAATGTGTATCAATGCGGACGGACAGGCTTCTGGCTGTGAGGGGAGAGCTCTCCCATGCTTCACTCTGGAGCCACAGGGGTCAACCCCCTTCCTTCACAGGTTATACACTCCCAGGAAACATCTTTGCTCTTGCTTTATTTTCAGTTCTACCGCTGCCAGGAAAATCATCTTCACCAATTTGTATTACTTCAGTATCAGGCACATCAGTGTTTCAAGACAAGCTGAGGTTTTAGGGAAACCTCCTTGCCCAGGGCGATGTTTCAGAATGGCTTGAGAAGTACTGTCTTTAATGTTTACCCTCCCCCCATGCACTGGCTGGAGTTTTGGTGATCTTGACACAAACCAGGGACACCCGCAGAAAACAAAACTTCTGTTGAGAAAATCTTTCCATCAGGCTACCCAGTAGACAAGACTGTGGGACCATTTTCTCAGTTAATGATTGACGTGGGAGACCCCAGCTCACCGTGGATGGTGCCACCCCCAGAGCTGTGGTCCTGGTGCTATAGAAAAGCCAGCTGAGTAAACCTTGGCGAACAAGCTGAGTAAGTACGATTCCTCCAAAGTCTCTGCTTCAGTTCCTGCTTCCAGCTTCCTGTCCTGAGTGTCCACATCGGCTTCCCTCCTGGATGAATACTAGCTGTAGCATGAAATAAACCCTTCCCTCCCGGTGTCACTTTGGGTCATGGTCTTTATCCCAGCAGTAGAAAGCAAATACACATACCTGACTTTGTGTTTCATTGCCTGTTGTTAATGCTGATCTTCTCTAAGTTTTTAAAACAGTCACTTTTGCTTGGCTGGTATCCATTTCCAGTAGCTAGCAATTATTTAAGCAGTGATTTTGAGGGAGATAAAAAGGCAGAGGGAACAGCTTCCATGCAATTTCCCAAAAACCTGAGGTGGCAAATGTCTGCAGAAATTATGAAACAAAGTAAAAGTCAATTCCCCCAGTTTCGCCTTCCTGGTGATTTTCCTAAGAGGGGCAATTTGCTGCGTGAATTTTAAGCAACTCAGAAGAACAGATTCAACAAAACTCAACTGTGGTAGGCAGAGCTCCTACCCAGGACTTGGTCAGAATGAAGGTGTGCAACCTGGAGGGAAGACGCACCTTATTATCCAAACACACTGGCTGATAACCACTAAGTTGCTTCCCTTCTGCAACCGAAGAGGAATAGGTGATGAACAAGAAGGTTGGGAGGGCTTGGGGGACAGTGGAAGCGGCAGCTATGGCTCATTTGGCACTGAGCGCATCCTTCAGCTCACTGCAGAACACTGGGAATTTTAAAATGCATGGGCCTTTGAGAAGAATTGCTGTATCCAGTGTAGCAGTCCCATGGACACAGCCCTTTGTCATCAGATCACATAGACCCTGTAGTCACCTGCATTTCCCTCTGGCGGGTACTGCTTCGCTCTATTAACCTGCCAGCATCTAATTGGCTCTTCAGTTGAAGCCTAAACGACTGCTTACCCTAGAAGCTCTTCATGTTCCAAAATTAGCCCACAGTTGAAGAGCGGGTCATGTTGCTTCCTGTCTTGGGCGCTGCCGACTTTCTCCACCACTGGAAGCATATCTCTTAACCTTTCCTGACTTCCCCATCTGTGATTTGGAGTTAATTACTCCGAACATTAAGAGGCGATGGAGAGGATTAATTTGTTAATGTTTGTAAAGTACTTTAGATATGTAAAGTGCTAAGTCTTACTAAATTCCGCACAAATAAATTGCAATTTGGAATCTAAAGGGAATAAATAGTTGATTTTATTTAACCAATCTACAAAACTGTGGTTCTATCCATCCAACATCTGTACAGAGACGATGATTATTATATATAATACGAAACATGTAAATCAAATGCTTTCTCCTAGTCAAGCTAATAAAAATTTGAAAGCAATGACTGTCATTAGAAACACCAGAGGGAAAGTGCCTCTCAGTTTCTAATATTGCTGGGGATTTCCTCTTAAAGCAGTGTGCAGAAAACCTGTCAGAGGTGGTGAAAGGAGAAGTCTGTTTAGGAGGTGGGTCTGTCTTAGATAATTAATTTTTTTTTAAGAAAGAAGATTTCCCAATTACATTGCTGATAGACTCTGCAGCAACCCTTTGGGTAGCGAGCTCAGGAGTCCTTTGCAGCTATGTACGGGCAGATACTTACTCAGCCCCAAGCTCAACTGCTTTTGGGGCTCAGGGATCGAAAATGGAAATGGCTGGGCTCTCCTTAGCCAAGGGATGCTCAAACCCTAATCATTGCTACTTCTGACCTCACTGTGCTTAGGTTATTGTGCCCACATGATTATTCGTACCACGCCTGCAGGGCTGTGGGCTGCGTATGTATGTACTTATCGTGTGGGCAAATGCAAATACTTTTACACAATGGCAGTGCGTTAGACAGGCCCGTAAGTGATGATGCAACCTACGTCAAGTCTGGTATATAAAGGGGTGGCATTCCTTAAACAAGGCCTGACACACAAAGGCAGCAACTTCCACTGGACAAGGGTGACATGCTCTCTGATTGATGGTGCCACCACAAACCACATTGTAGAGTTGCAGCCTTGGGTGATAATGATTATGGTTTACATTCCCGAGGCTATGTTTCTTAGAACTCTCCCTGGGGGATTCAACAGGATTCTTGATGAGAACATTGTCTCTGAATCCTGCACCAGGAATGAGAAAGCTGCAGCCAGGCAGCCTGGGAAGGGTCAGGTTGATGGCTCTGCCCATCTCCTCATGTTCCCTCTCCCCTTCAAAAGCGAAGAGTTGTAATCAATACTGAGCACCTATCTTATAAGACAGAATAAGAGAATAATGAGGAAGGTTGGAAGTTGTAAAAAAAAAAAAAAAAAAAACCCATGCACACATCATAGTACCAGAACTGTGACTTTTTTAGTGATCAGAGATTTGCCAGCGATTATTTCGTGTTTCATGTTTCCGCACTCGTCCCTCATTGGCCTTAGCTTCCAAATCCTCGTACCAAGAAACCAACAATGAAGACCGAAAAGAATGGGGGGGAACGGTCTCGTGGTGCTAACTCACCTCTTAGTCATTTGCTGTGAGGGTCTAGCCAAGCTACTTCGTGGTAGAACTCAATTTTGCCTCTCATAAAATTGGGCTAGAATGCCTAATCCATAAAGTTTAAGTAATGATTTTTTTTTAAAAAAAGAGAGGCTTTGTCGTAAAATATTGTTTAGATATGGGCAATTCGACTCTTAACCCTTTCTGGGTAGTATTTCTAGCTCCTGGGAAAACTTAATCTCTCACAGAGAACAAGAGATGTTGCAGCCCTAGAATAAATACCTCCCAGTGGGCAGTAAACCCTCTGTGCTATTTTAATTTAACAAAGAAAGCATTTCAAGGAAACACACTTGTTCTTTAATCTGTGGTCCTCCTTCTGCCACTCCCCGTAACCCTCCAGTTGGTGGGAAGTGCAGAGTTTCCACCCATTGCCCTCAGACTGTGTTGTCCTCTCAGGGGATACATCATGTGAACCATTTGGGAGTTTTCATATTCCCTTACCCCCTGTGTGTAATTGGAAGGACAGGGAAGTAGCTAAGCCAGAGAATAAGAACAACAAAAAACTCTTCCCTGGGAAGGTGACTTTCAGGGCTGGCGAGATTTAATTTATTTCTCTGTGGCAACCATCAGGGACAGACATCTTTCACCGAGCTGGTTGAGGACGTTTCTTGCATGCTGGCAGGACTTGGCTACCTGCTGCTCTTTTTCAACTCTGGAAAAGGGAACCATCGCCCTGCGGGGAGCACTCCATCGATGTTGTACACAGGGATATGATGTAGCCAAATTGGTGGAGGGAACATTTTCCTGACAGGAAAGGAGGGAGTTGCAAAGAAAAAGAGGACGGATGCTCATGAATGCATCTTCTCATTATGTACCCAGGCCCTAAGCCTGCCTTTCCATCCTTATGCTATAATTTTCCAGATCAAGATAAGCATGAAGCGCGGTCTCTCTCCTCCTGTACAATTTGCAGTTTCAGGTTCTGCTCAGATGGAAGGAACTGTAAGAATGTAGACATTAATAAGCCTATGCATTTAAATAACCTTTATCTTCCAAGGAGCTCAGCACTTTATAAATGATGGGGCATTGCTCTTTTCTCTCTGCCTTAGACATTTGCTGTTCTTTGCATTCTTGTAAAACTTTTAGCTTCACTCTTATTCTCCCGAAACCTTGTGTACCATAGGAGCCCCACATAAAGAGCCCCACAGCAATGAGATCCATAAATTATTATAACAACGTGTTAGTGATACACTTGGAAAGAGGCAGAGGTCTAGAGTTGAGCTCTGGATTCTCCCATTTCCAATGTATGGCACTGTGTTAATCCAGTCACTTACTCAGAGAAAAGCCGGACTGAGGTAATAATATGTAAGTTGTAAGGCTGTTGAGGGAATTAAAAAATACACCCTCTTATGATAAAGCATTAAACAAATAGACTAGGAGTCTTGGAAGGTGTTGCATCCCTGAATCCCCTAGGAAGAGTTCACTTTGTTAGATTAATATGCCAGAGGGAAACCAAGGCACAGATGGATGATGTACTTTTTCCTAGTACAATCTATAAATTACCAGCTCTCAGGACTCTTTATGAAGTCAGACTCTCCTGCGAGCTGAAGCCTCACTCATTGACATGCTGGTGGACTCACTAATAAGCACCCAGCTCAATGTCTTGGCTCCATTTTCCCTGCAGATCTATTCCTCCTCCTGGTTTTTGCCTGCAAAATTTATCCCGTCTTCCAGTTGCTGGCATGAGTATCTTGTGCCTGTGTCCTGGGCCTCCCAAATCTTCCTCCCATTCATCTTCTCTTTGCTACTCAGGCCACTGACATCATCAGGAAGCCTTTGCCCAGTTCTCTAATAAATGCAGAAGTTTTGAAGTAGAGCCCATCTTTGTCTCTTCTTTCTTTGCCTCAGAATCATCTTTTGCATTCTTCCTGGGGCTCAAGTCATGCCACATCACAGAGCAAGCCCAGGGTCTACCCAAGTCTATAGAGTAATTACAAGTTTTTTTTTTCTGGGGGGGGGAGTGTATATCAAGGGCTGAACATGTGACTGTGTAGTCACATGTATGGTAGAGACATGTGTGCATGTGTTTTATCTGTGTGCACAGGTGCGTGGGCATGCTTATGTGTGGGCCTGAGCTGATGTTATGTGTCTGTCTAATTTACTCTCTACTGTTGATTATTGGAGCAGAGCCTCGTGCTGAACCCAGAGTTCTCCAATTTCTGCTAGTATAGGAATTACTAGCCAGATTACCCTGGGGATCCCTTTCTCTTTCTCTGATGGGATTTCAGGAAGGTCACCACAGCTACCCAGCTTTTATGTGGGCTCTGGGGATCCAAACTATGGAACTCATTTAATCCAAGAAGACATCTACTCCTCTCTAACAGAAAGCTTTTAAATCAGAAGATAGAGGGTCTGTTTCATCCGGCCTCCCAAACAGCAGCTGATCACGAGTCCTGCCCCTCAGTGGAACTTTGAACGGTACCATGGGAATTTTTTTGCAAGTCCCATGCAATTTTTCACATCCCTGCCATTGACATTCTGTCTCCTTTGCATAGAACCCCACTCCCTGTTTCTCTACCTGGCAAGCTCCTCGTTATTCTGTAGTGTCAGGAATGCCTCCACCAGGACACAGCCAACACCTTACCTGGTGTCATTGTGATTGATGATGGGCCTCTCCAGTGTGCTGGCTGCCAGGGCAGCTTCTGGCACTTGCTGCCTCATGCGGTGACTCTAGCTTTGCCCGATACATCTTTCTTAGAAGGACCCATTGATTGGCTTGAAGAAGTTCCAATATTACTGTACATGCAAGATTAAGGGGCCGCAGGCTAAATTCAGTCATAATTTGCATTACAGCAGTGTCTCTTGGCTCATAATCACTCAAAGCCTGATGAGAGCTTACAGGGAGGGGAGTACTGTAATGGATTCTAGGTAATTCTGAGCTAAAGCTGACGGGAAAAGAGGCTGCTAGAGGTGAAAAGTTATGAGTTTGATGTCCCGGGTGTGTTCCGTATACACACTAAATGAGGACACAGGCTTGTCACACATTGACCAGTAAATACCATTGAGAGCCGGCAAATACCCCAGTAGGCGCCTGAAAGAAGGATTCTGACCAGCAGAGGGCAGTGTAGCAAAGCAGACCCCTACATCAGGCGTTCCGTCTTGAATTAATATCGGTCTAAATAAACCTTTCCTGTTTACATGTGAAAACTCACATCTTTGCCTTTGGGGACCAAACTAGATCTATTCATCCTCCTTTTGTGGCTTTGTAAACAGCGTGCCTCCTGTGACCTGCTCCCCTCTCCCTGCAGCTGCTACCTCTTCCGCCACCAAGAGAAGCTCTGAGAGCATTGAACATCGCTCATATGGTTTTCGGTGTCGAGAATGTCTCCGTGGAGGGGGGGGGGTATAATCTCATCTGACACGTTTTTTTCAGGTCTCTTCATAGCTGATAGTGGTACATAATTCTCTCTCTCTCTCTCTCTCTCTCTCTCTCTCTCTCTCTCTCTCTCTCTCTCTCTCTCTCTCTCTCTCTCTCTCTCCTCACTTGTGATTCTGCTTGGGGAAGGACCACAGCACCAGCCGGAAGTAGGAGCTGCTGCAGCACGAGGTGACCTCGGCTTAGCCTTTCTTGGATAAACCTCTGTGGCCTTCTCTGTATTGTTTGTACAGGGGTAGGAGGAGGCAGAAAGCCACAGAGTAGCCTGTGTCCTTAGAACTTAGGCACATGACATTGCATATAGATATCCGGCAAACTTGGGGTACCACAGTTCATCAAGAGTGACCCACGGAGCGGACACTGAAGAAAGTAGCACAGGTGAAGCAATTGGTTCCTGCTGAATTTGTTCCAAATAGCCCAACATCAAAAGTCTTGGAGCAATCAACATCCATTAGGCTCAATGACTGCACAGACCTGGCATGGCAGTCACCTCAGTTTCCTCCTATGAATGTGACCTTAGGCAAACTAGTGTGTTTAAGCCATGGCTTCCTGGAAGATAATAAAAGGTTCATGATTACCTCCATCACCAGGGTTACTGTGAGGACAAGATGATGCAACACTTGCTCTGTGCCGGTCATAGAGTGAGCATCCAAAGGGGCAAGACTCCGTGAGGAATTGC
The DNA here is from genome assembly GCF_903992535.2 of Arvicola amphibius. Lineage (NCBI taxonomy): Eukaryota > Metazoa > Chordata > Mammalia > Rodentia > Cricetidae > Arvicola > Arvicola amphibius. The sequence continues at coordinate 97,967,119 of NC_052049.1, read as the reverse complement.
CATCACATTTGTAAAATTCACAGAGATGACATTCTTTCTCTTTTTACAACTTTGAGTATTTGACTCATTCGATGGATGTCTCTGATTTGTTCTTATCCCAGAGATGTACCTCCTTCTGGACCTAGGTCCTTGTATTGCCATTGATTGACACTCAGGACCACGAGACTTCTCAACAGCTCTATGGTTGCTAACAATGAGTTTTCGGCATCTCCATAGTTCCCATGTTTAGTAGATTCTGGGTAGAGTAGTGTTTCCATTAATGTCTGGTGGGGAAAAGCAGGTAAAATGGCCAACCAGCAACCACAGGGGACTTATTTTGTTTACTTAGGAGCTCAGCGACAGCAGGTAATAAGCCAGCAGGCGGCCCTTGGCATGTGACAGAGGAGAGCACCTGTTACTTTTGTGTTCACATTTCTCTGCAAAATATTTTCCCAACATCCATCTTGGGTTTACTCTTCTGAGATAGAGTCTCACTCTGTAGCCAGGCTGGCCTCAAATATGCCATCCTCCTGCCTCAGCCTTCAGAGCACTGGGAATATAGACATGCCCCACCACTCCCAATGCCATCTTTCACTTTTATTTGTGACGCTAGGTGCTGCCGACTGGGATGGATGCGGGCGCCGGTTTGCTGGAGCCGGATAATGCCTACTCTATGCCTCAGTCGCCTTCAGTGTCCAACAGAGGCACTGAAGGCACAACCTGAAGTCAAATGTTCGTCGCCACCCACCTGCCAATGTTTTACTGTCAGGAAAAAGGCTACTGTGACAAGTTCATCATCTATACCCTTGCTCTGTACGTCACTGTTTCCCCCAATCTTCCTCTCTCCTTACTTGGTGTCACCATCAAGCTACCTGCTCAAACCTGAGACCAGGAGCTTCCTACAGCCGTCATCCCCCCACGCGGCCTGCTGACGTGAGGCTAGCTCTTTTTATCCTGATGCCACTTCCAGACTTCATCTTGAATTTTTAGTGTTCCTGATTCTCCGCCCAGGAAAGCCTGTGCCCTGGAATGACAGTGCTGACATGTGACTAGCACATTCCCTTCGTCACTGGAGCCTGGGGACATGCTGAATACATGCTGTCCCTTGGGTCACTCTCATGTATCCATCAGTAAGAGACTGACCATTCCCCGGGAGTTGACCCCAAATGCTTCTAAGAGTTACAGAATTTGGTGTGCCTGTCTGAGAGAATTTAACTCCCAGGTCCTGCTGCCAGTCCCAAGAGGACAGCATTGAGTTCTCTTGCTTTCAGTGTTCCCGCTGTCTGGACTCTTTCCCTGTTCAACACACTTGCCCACCTTCCCCTTCTTCCAGTTGCCACTAAGTACTGGAGAGCAGATCTCTCACCACTTACTCTCATTTGGGTATTACCTATTGTTCTTTCTTAATGTGATTTATTTGTGGCTATGATGTAGACTAAAATTTATAAGACTGACCACAATCAAAGGCTGGCAAGCATCTGGATCTACTAGAAATCTCACACACTGATCTTAGAAATGTGAAACACTGAGACACTTTGCAAATTGTGCGCAATTTTTCCATCAGTTTAAATACATAATTCTGCTTTCTTGATATTTCCTCCCATTTCTCTTAGACAGACAAAAATCATATGTCTACACAAACACTTTCACACGAGGGCTGGCAGCAGCTTTATGTGAGTTGTCCACATTTAGAAACGATCAATTACCCACCAAGAGATAAGTGGGTTGACAGATTATGGTAAATCAAAACAATGGAATACAACTGAGTAATTAAAAGGGAGGAACTACTGACCCTTGCAACAACAGGGATGGGCTTCCATCCTCATGAGTGAAAGAACTTGAAAACAGACAAGGACTGGTTGCAAACCTGGAGTCAATTTGCATGAATCTAGGAAACCCAAAGCCTCTCTAGGGACAGAAAACAGAAAGGGGTTGACATGGGTTTGGAGACCAACACCAGAGCCACAAATTAACTCTTGGAAGCTATGAGAGTGCTCTCTCCCGAATGGGATGGTGCCTATACAGACATACATACTCCTCAAGTCCCCTTGAGTCATACTGCCTAATTTTTACATTAATTATTCATAAATTTATCTCAATAAAATTGACTAAAAATGACTCAGGTATACATGACAGGATGCCTTAACTTTAGATACACGCATAGATCTTGAATTTCTCTCTTGACCTAGGGTAAGATTTGGTTACCCTCAAGTGGAGACTGACAAGGGCAGTAGAAGAGAAAGTCATTCCATCTTCCTTGACAGCATTTATAAGAGAAGTTAGGAACTCAGGCTGCTAAGATAAAGATGGACTTCTCTGAGGGTTGCTGGGAAAAAAACCAAACAAAATGGGTATAGGAAAAGCTAAATTCTAATTTCTGGTAAATAGCGAGAGATGTTAGTCTCAGTACATGAGCCATAGTTACAGTGAAATATTCATGAGCCTAAAATTTGGACTTAACTGGGCCCACTGTGTTTTGATTTGCCAAGACAACTGGTAACCTTTCTAGCATGCTTTCTTATCCAACAGTGTTTGAGCTCTCATGTGCAAAAATGCTTTTGAACATGGTTCTCCTGCATGGTGCCATTCACTCAAAATATCTACAGAGTGAAAACAAGATACGTCTGCGTGCAAGTTAGACTCTGTCCCTAACCCCACTGCCTCTTCCCTCTGGGGAATTAGACCAAGTCCTCAATATCATGGCAGGGTGAGGATTCTTGTCTAAGTTCAAGATTCTTGTGAGGGGTGGGGATGAAGGCTTGACCATGACACTCTCATGGAGATGTTCTTTCTTTTCTTACTGTCAGTGGAGATCAGTCTCTCTACTGCCAAGAAATAGTAACATTGATACCTGGGCAGAAAGTAAGAGCAGCCCGGTGCCCTAGATCTCAACCTAACAGGGGACATAGCTATAGTTTTGGTTGTCACCATGAATATCCACACTCTCACCAGCATTTGTAAAAAGGCACGTGCTGTAATGGTGACAGTGGAGGAAGGTGAGGTTGATGTGTTATAATCCACTGTCTGCTTGTGCCTTCCTAGTGTGGCGGGCATATACGTGGTATGTGTGTGTGTGGTGCATGCCTGAGGGAATGCAGGTGCACATACATGGGAACACACAGAGAGCAGGATGTCAGGTGTCTTCCTCTGCCATTCTCTGTCTTACAGCCCCAAGACAGGCTCTCTTACTGAACTAGAAGCTTGTTGCTGGAAGATCAGCAATCTCAACCCCCAGGAGCTGGATTGCAAAGATGCAGAGCCATGCCTGACATTTTACATGGGCATTAAGGATTTGAATTTAGGTTTCTCTAATTTCAAGGCAAGAGCTTTTGTCCATTGAGCCATTTCCTTGGCCTTGTTGGTGCTTTTGGATAAAGGTTTACCAGGCACAATAAAGGAGGAGTAGAAAGAGGCCTGGGCAGAAACTAGGGGGAGTCATTTTAGGTTTTGGAGTTACTACATACTGAAATTACCTGATCTCGGGAAGAAGACGGTGTTCAAGAGGAACATTCATAATTATTTCCTCCTCTGACCTGTTTTACCCGAGGAAACACAGAAACACGGAAGCACTTTGTAGAGGTCAAGGCCAGCAACCTCTTGGACATTATAAGGAAAAGCTTCTTTGCTTGCAGTGGGAGTTCACTATAACAAACTGGGTTGAATTTTAAAAGGTGACCCAGCCATTTTATTATCCATCAAACCTTGACCATTGATAGAGTTTCAAGCCAGGCAGCGTGCGCCCCAGTGTGTCCCTAAATGGCTGGTGCCTTCAGAGGGAGCAGGCTGTCTTTGAGCCAGCTATTCCCACCCAGTCCAACACATTTCTACCAGGTTCCCCCTTCAGGAGATGGGGTGGCATCCTAGAAATTGCTACATAACCTTTGTATTTGAAATTTCCTTTTGAAGTTCCAATAAGGTAGTTCTAGCTCATGCCCAGAGGACTGGCTTGTGTTACTGGACACACTTGTTTCTTTCCCCCGTCTCTGTCCTAGCCCTGTAGTTGTTTAACTCTGATCTCTACTCAACCACCTTCTTCGCACTTGGCCATCACCTCTGTGAAAAGTTCCTGGTATTAAATTGTTGCATTTGGGGGACGGGTTTTGTGAGCTCCGTCAAACTGACCCCCTCCATGGTGTGTCTGGGAGTGTTAGCTTGTACCTGACTCATTTTCGTTGAGTGATGATTCAGTCCAACATCTGCAGTCATTATGTTTTGGGGTGTTTGCTCAAGGATAATCAAAAGGATTCACCCTTCCTGTGATCTTCAAGATTCACTTACAGACTGGTGGCCATCGAGAAAGGTGCCAGCTGTGTGGTCTGGGGAAGACTGAGGCCCGTGGGCTTGCTGTGATGGCTCTCCCTGCACGGTATTCTTTGTCATGTTTATGAGTCCTCTAAAAATTGCCTGAGGCTTTCTAGGGAATGAGGAAATAATTCCATCCTCAGGCTTCCAAGCAACAGATTCCTAGGACTGCAAAAGCAACAGTGCATGCCCAGCATCCTAGAACCTGAGCTCAAAGACAAGACAATATGCAGCTGCCACACTTTCGTGATTCCTAACCAAACATGCATTGGGGCGGCGACCTTTCCATCGGCTTGCCTACTTCTCGTCCATCTCTCCCTTTCCTTAGCTCTTCCATCCTCTTTATTCCCGGCTCATTGTTCTGCTTGCTTTGCTTTTGGAGAACACACACTTACGATCGTAACAATTCTATTTTTCTCTAGTAACACATTCACAAACACACATAACAAATTTGTAAGCGGCTATAGGAAGGTTCTTCTCTCCTTAGGAGGCCAATTGCCAGAGAGGATTGGGAACCTTGAGAGCAGGCCTTGGCCTGGGAGGGCTCGTTTTTTTAGAGCCACTTCCAAACTTTGTGGGAAAGAGTGTGCTTCATCCAGGTCAATAATTTCCCTGCCTGAAAACTAATAAGATAAGAAGCAGAAGTCCGTTGAAACCTCTGTCCCAGATGGATTTCTCCCTGCAGGAAGGGATCCAAGTTTCCCTTCTATTTTATTGCCTTGAAAGGTATTCTTCAGAAGAGGGGAACAGGAGATGTGAGGGTGTTAATGAAAAAACTAAATAACTCTCCAAACATGAACCCATCATCTGAAAAACAGAAGCTAATTTTGAATTATTAAAGGAGGCCGGATCACAATTCACTACTGAGAAATGGAGGGAGGGAAAATGGTGTTTGGGAAGTCCAATTATTTCTGAACCAGAGACAGTCTTATTAAGTTGGGCAGAAAATTAATTAGGCTAATTAGAAAACCTCATTGGAATTCAGCAAGGAGTTATGAGAGGAACCACGACAACAGTGGATGTGCTGGGAGAGGGGGAGGGAGAAGGTTCTGGGGGGAGTGGAACGAGTCTTTTAGGAAGCAATTGGGAGATCATTCACACACAGGAATCTGATCACTAGGTCGCCTCCGAGGGAAGCAGCCATGTTTTTATAGGCTTTCTGCTCCTAGCTGTGGATCTTCAATGAGTATTAAAAATGATGTCTAGTATATGTTAAAAGAGGGAAGGAGGAAAAGGGGGAGAAAGGAACCTAAGATTTATTCTGAGGCGTCAGTGGGATTTCGTATTTATTTTGGTGTTTCCGATATGCTGGTTCATCAGCGTGGCGCATTGTTAAAAAGTGCTGGGTGGGTGGTTTCTCATCTTCACGGATTTACAGAGCCCTTAAAACATCTGTTCCGTTCTGATTCCTCCGCTCAGTACAAAGACGTTATTCAGGGATGTGGTTTCCACGCACTGGCGTTGGCATCCCGGGTAGAGAGAGAGCTAGGCTCTGGCATGTGGGCCTGGGAATGGCCAGGAGGTTCCATCTGTGGGAATGAGACTGGCAGCATCTGGTCCTGTTGCACACGGTTTGAGGGCTGTCCAGAAAGGATCCCGGAAAGGGATCCCAGAGTGCTGAAAAGCTGAGGAAGACTGCTCCCGGGGAGATGAGGGCACAGGAAGGGCGCTCTGCCAAGAGATTGACAGAAGACCATGCATCTCTCAGTACAGCAATCTCCTGAAGTTCCAGGAGAGCCCTCCTACCTCCCAAAGGGTGGGTTCGTTGGATGATTTTTGATAGCAAAATTATTAGGTGAAAATCCAGCATGAAAGGAATCACAAAAGGAATTTTCTACATGTAGTGGGGCAAAGGGCAGACCTCCTGACAAAAACAAACAAACTAAAAAAAACAACAAAATATCCTTCCTTTACAAAAAAAACCTACAAAACAGAAAACAACAATCAAGATCCCTAGAAAGGAACAGGAAAGAAGTTGGGGAAAAGATAGTGGAGAATCTCCTGTCGGCTAAGGCTTTCCCACACTCTCTAGCCCCTTCCCACAATGCAGCCTGATATGGGAGGAGGGTGTTCATCCTGCAGATCAAGCAGCTGACACAGAGTGACGTCACACAGAACTTCCAGCTGACGAAAAGAGGAAGCTGAAGTTCCAACCAAGGCCTTGTGCTCATATGGTTATTCCTCCAAAGTCTTATGCTGCAGCCCTAATCCCTTATGTGATGTGCTTTAGAAACAGGCCTTTGGGAGAGTAATGATGGTTAAATGCAGTAGCGCGAGTGGGGTCTTCATGATGGAGTGAGTTAGTGGTCTTGTTTTCTTTTTTAATGACTGTTCTTATGGCCCTGTGTTCTGAACACTGGGCCTATAGTCATGGGCCACTATGCTTTGTTTGGGGGAATAGAAAAGGGAACACCTTCTAACTACATAGAAACCCCAACTTAACAGTGCTAAATATCTGTGGTTTTTAAAAGCTGCCCAGCCTGTGATATGTTGATCCAAAAAGCCTGAGCTACTATGTTTCAGAATCCCCAGGGAGTTCACAGCACCGGTGGCAGCACCCTGGAGCCTCTCAGATCTGGTCAAGGAGCTAAATTCTCAGATAGCTCGAGGGATAGGTCAGCAGAGCCTTTAGTAAACGTTTTCCATATCCCAGGACCATGCTGGTCTCTCAGCTTCCCCAGATAAGGACCCTCCTTCCAACTTCCTTTTGGGAAGATTGCACAGGACTTGTTCATGGGACTTACAGGTGAGCTCTTGGTGGCGTGAGGACAAGGATGCTGAGAGATGTGACTTCTAAGTGTCCTTCCTCACTGTGTTGGTGCAGGAGACAGGCAGATGGCAGCACAGTCTCCCTGTAGACCAGGGCCATGTCGGAGCTGCATGTTGGAAAACTGCAAACTGAGCTCATGGGGGTTGACACTGGGTAGTCTGCTCCGCCTCCCTCAAGCCCAGCAGGTGTAATGGCCTCCTGACCCTTCCTTGGTGTGGGCCTCTTCTGAGGCCATACTTTCCCAATCATTAGGCTTGCCTGTCAAGCTGAGCCAAATAAGGAGGCAGGAGTCAATTAGTTCCCCCCAATAGACTGCTCCCCTGTCTATTCCTAGCCTCCCAGGTGACCCCATTATGATAATGGCCCAGCCTGGCTGCTCTCAGAACAGGCCTGATGGAGAACTGAGAGCTTCCTTCAAATGTGAATTACAGAGAGACTGGCAGACTACAGCTCTGTTCCCTGCTGGCTCTGGACAGGAGCCTTCTGCCTCCCCATTGTCACCGCTGAGCGATGCCATGTGCTTATTCATCCTGCATGCTGCTGGCAACCCAGGAACATCCCATCGCGCCATTCATTCCAACAATGGGCTCAGTTCTGCTGACACCCGGGGAGACAGGTGGATTCAGAGTGCAAAATGTGTTGCTATCACTCTGACTTCCCCTTCTGAGCTCAGCCTTCAGAACAGGTGTCTGTTTTATGTCCTCAGGTGGAGGATGGTGTCCCTCACTCCAGATCTCAATAAATGCACCTTTATATAAACTTCAGGCAGCCTGACTGCAGAACTCAGCGATAAAATCATATTAGCAAGTCAGTCCATCATCTGGATATTTGATTTAACACCAAATATTATGGTCTTTCCAAATATTGAGCTATGCTAATACTGGGATAACACAACCAAAGAAATATCCAGGTATGGTGATTGTCTCCATTATTTTCACAGTGATATCATATTTGGCCTCTGGTGAGCCTTGCTTCTCAAGCGGACCCACTGGTTCCTCCAATCAGTGTAGGCAATGGAGGAGTCGTCTTGTATTTAGTCAGGACTAAAGGAATTTTGAGATCATTTGAAACACAGAGATGTGTTTGTAACATGTGGGCCATTTTAGAGCTTTATATTATCCAAGTGATTTATAGCCATAAACAAATTGCTTTGCATTCCGAGGGCAATAAAATTCACACACATGGATCCGAAATAGGAGGCAGGGGATTGTTAGGGCCCCTCATCCGGGCCCACCCTGCTTGGTGGTTCCCCCACCCAATTCTGCAGACTGCTTTAGAGCTACATGTCTCCGTAGTTCTGCTATAATTTATTATTTAATTATGTAACCATTAAATAATTCTTCAGCTTTAGCCTTCAATGTTTCTATTGTTTTTAGTGTAACTGCTAGTGAGGCATGTAAGTTTTATTTATGGTTTCCATTGCAGAGCAATGATTATGTAACTCTGTAATTTTGCAACTATTATTTCTGTTTGTTTAATTACATAACTATCACAATATTAAACCTCTAAAACATTTGCTGATAGATTTATATGGACGATGGTGGGAGACAGCAATAATAATGATATATCAGAGTCATAATAAAATTAAATAATAGCATTGATATTAATATTAATGGCGATAACAGTAATAAGCAGCAATAGTACCATTTACTTTCCCTTCCTGCTGCATTTGGTCTCTTTAATGGGTTCCTTCCCAGATCTCTGCGGTTAATTAGCTATCTAACATTTGGTACTCAGCAGTGGGTGCAAACTCATTTCCAGACTTTACCTGGCAAAGCTGGGCTCTATAGAATGCCAGATGGAAGAGGTCTGTCTTGTCCTGTTTGTAGAGCATAGAATGGGCAGATTTCTTTCTTTCCCAGGTGCCCTGAGAACCTCCCAGGCAGGCAATACTTTGTACTGAGACAGAGATGCTTTGGAATCCCAATAATCTGAGATGTGCTTGGGACACAGGCATTGTGTTGCCCATGAGCCATTAAGATGGAGAGAGTTTGGGAATTTATTTCAACAGATGTATATTGAATTCTAGCTCTGCCACTAACTACTTGACCTTGAAAGAGTTACCATACCTCTGGGTGGACCACATTTTTCTCAAACCAAAGTTGAAGGTGATAACCCAATGGAAAGGCAGTGGTAGCAGGATCGTATTACAAGACTGTTGGGAAATTAAATACAATACTGTGTGAAATAACTTGGAGTCCATTTGCTATCTGTTAGTAGCTGTTGTTTTGAAGGCATTGGTTGACAGATTAAAAACCAAAAGATGGTTTGAAGTTGATCATTTCCGGGAGTGCCTTGCTCTAACTTCAGCTCATGACCAGGAATTCTTTACCAACCCCTAAAGGTTATGATGGAAGTTAAAAAGAGCCCATATTTTACAAAGTGATCGATCTCTATGTGCCAGACTTGTTATATACAATACTTAACAGTCAATTCTAGATGGGTGCTCTAAACACTATCAGTTAAGTGAGAAAACAGAGTCACAATGAGGCTAAGGCCTATGCCAGAGTAATCCGGGCTCTCTGATGTCACTGATAGTGCGGGGAACCCAAACTGCCTATCTCTGGCTATTCTGTGCGTTCCTTGTAGGTCTAATTACCAAGTCTAATTACCATAGGTTGAATGCCACGTCCTGCTTCCCTTCTGTCTTACTTCCATCCATGGCACACAAGACAACTAAACTGGGCACCTTAAAATGCAAATTAGATTCCACATTGACCCTTTAAGTCCAGCAATGGCTTTCCATTGCAATTGAAACAAAGTCCTCACCCCAGCTAACCGAAATCTGGGTATCTGTGTGATTTAAACTCTACTTGCCATTTCAATCCCTATTTTTTTCTACTCTCCATCCTATTCCAGGCTCTAGACCTTTCCCATACTGTGCCAAGCTTTACTCCATCTCTCCCAAACTCCCTACCCAGATGTCCCTCCTAGGACCATTTCTATCTCATCATCTTGCAAGTTTCAATTATTCTAGCCTCTGAGAATTTACCCCACATTCCGTCTACATGAACCCCGGTCCCATCTGTGTCCTGTTCCTCATTATCCAATGTCTCATTTGTTTCTCATATTGTCCAGCAGTATCAAGGTGGTTTGTTTTCATCTCTGACTTCTTCGCGGTACTGTTCCACAGCACCATCTATACCTCCACAGTTGGCACAGAATGGGCCCTCACGTAGTTTCTGCCAAAGAAAGCATGGTCTGTTTTCACTTGGAGAACAGTATGTTTTGTTGGAGTTTAAATAGCCATGCATAGTGTGCCTCAAAGGAGGGCAGAGTCCTTGGAGAAAATCCAAGGAGTGGTGTGCTGCCCATCTTGAAAAACTAAGATCTTGGTAAGATGCCTGGGTCTTAGAAGGCAGGTCCTATGAGCACACAAGATGGAGTGGCCAGTGGCCAATCTCTATGAGAGGGTCTAGGAGGAAGAGCAGCTACAGCAGGGGCATTTGCTGGGTTGAGGCAGAGACAACTTGTCACCACTGAGAGGTGTGGGAGGCAACTGCTGAGGGTCCCACCCTGCATCTGAGTGGAAAGTCTTCAACACAGAATACCACACTGCCACAGCAAGCAACCATTTTGCTAGGAATATTTTTCATTTGTATCACTCTCATCCAAAGAATCTGGACCAGACTCTATTATTTTGCCTGGTCTCCAGATACTATTTGGATGAAACAATTGCCACCTTTGAGTTATATGTGCATCTGCATCACTTTAAGACTGTAAGTGACATCATTTCTAGCATGCATTCGTTCTCCTGTCCACTCAAGTTGTACTTTCAATCAGACTCTCTTCATTCTTACATGCTGTGGACACTTTAGTCCCTGGCGCATGAATAAAGGGGCACATAAATATTCAGTTCTAGCCTCCTTTGTCCTTTTTCTTTTTTTCTTTTCTTTTTTTTTTTCTTTTTTTTTTTGGTTTTTCGAGACAGGGTTTCTCTGCAGCTTTTTTTTTTTAGAGCCTGTCCTGGAACTAGCTCTTGTAGACCAGGCTGGCCTCGAACTCACAGAGATCCGCCTGCCTCTGCCTCCCGAGTGCTGGGATTAAAGGCGTGCGCCACCACCGCCCGGCTCCTTTGTCCTTTTTCAAATTCCCACTTTTCCTTCCACTCACCTTCATGAGGATATTTCTTCACTGTTTTATCTGTCACGTTGTCTCTAGTGCTCTGTCTTCTTTGGCTGATTTTGTTTTGAAAATCACTCACTAGTATGATGAAGCAGAACACTATAAACCATTTACATCACCTCTCTGCAATGCTTTCTTTTATACCCGAACTGTGGGCATAGGCCAGGGTGAAGGCCAATAGACTCCGGAATCATGCCTGGATTCCTCTAGCAACTTCCTAGTTTGGTGAGTGCCCAAAACAAACTGTTTAGCTTGGTTCCTTTACCCCCAAAGAAAATTCAATAATCTTACACCATAAGATTGTTTTGGAATTGAACACTATATCCATGAGGTATGCACAGGAATCTCTCTGCCGTTTTCTAAAGTTCATCCTCCAATATTTTGCTATTATAAGATGACTTTAGGGTATGGGACCTTTGGAAGATAATTAGGTTTAGTAAGGCCATGAAGGTCATGAGTCCATGACAGGTTCAGTGTGTGTATTAGAAGAAAGTGGAACCACGTGAGGCGATAAGAAGGACGTCAACACTCTGTTGATTAGCTGCACCTCTCAATTTCCACTCCTATGAGAAAGGCTCAGGAAATAAGAGCAAGAATTGGAAAGCAGGGTTGCAGATCATGGAAAAGCTTCTCTACAACAGAAGAAAGAATCAACCTGTTAAAAGACAACTTATAGAATGGAAGGGTTGTTGCTCTTACTAGTTCATCTCATAGGGAATTGATGTTCAGAATATATAAAGAGCTTTAAAACCCAAAAGCAAAAAAGCAGATTTCACTTTGAACAATCAATATGTAGGAACAAAAAACAAAATTATAAAAGGAAGAAAAAAGCCTTGACCCTCAGCCATCTCCCACATATAATATCTGTCATACATAACTGATCAAAGGCACCAGGATCATGTGATATTTAATAATTTCTCTGTATATTATTGTTTGTAGTAGCAATAATTGTAGCGTGTAGAGCAATATCACTGCTAGAAGGTAAGTCACTATCTCCAGTCTAAATGACCCAGGCCTCAGGATGTGGTGGACTTTACTGAATTATTATTAACTATTAATAACTGGAAACATTTTGGACTATTTTTAAGTGGGTATGTGTCATAAGGCTTACTACTATAAAATGTTTAAACACTACAGATTTCATTGGATATGAGTAAATGTTAATGCTAAGAAAAGGTTGGGGAATGTTGACAGCAGTTACCAAGCGCAAAGGCCAGGAGTGTATCAGATCTCCCTCATTCCTGCCCCCATTCAGATAGATCCCTCTCTGAACAATGGTATCCAACACTGTAATGGCTTCTTTCAGGTGCCAGGTGCTTAGCTCTCAGGGTTCTCTCCTAAGGTCCCCCTCTGTTTAGCATTTCACTTCGGCTCAGAATCCCCTGTACTCTTTCCTTTCTCCCAGCTCTTATTTTATTCTCCAAGATTTTGGTATTTTTAGTTTCTTTAGGGCTAAAAAGTCTCCTACAGAAAGTACTCTTTCAATTAAGTCGAAAAGCACTCAAAACCCTCTTAAAGCTTTATGCCTCTGAAAACGCTGGCAGAGAGAACGCCAGTGGAAAACCAAGATGTGAAAAGAGACGGGGAGGAATGGAGGAAAGCGAAATTAAAGAGCAAAGGAGACAAAAAAATAAGCTTCCATCGGTAACTAATTCTTTTCTATTTACCAAGCCTTTACTCTTTCCCCCCTGGGAGATCAAGAAATGTTGAGTTCATTAATTACAGGCATTTGGATAGTGCTGTCCTATTTGAGCTCCACACAAGCCAGCCTACCGAGCTAGTATCATTAACTCTCTTCCACAAATGAGGTAGCAGGGAGGTTCAGAGCCTTGCCCAGAAGTGCTCAAGGTGACCCAGGCAATGACTTGCATCAAAGCCTTGGTGTCCAAACATGATGCTCTGCATCTGTGCGAGAGGCTTGGGGAGTGTGGACCACCCATTTCATCTCTACTGGCATATTCGGAATCGTCGGAGGAATAGACCTAGAAGCCAGTTGAAGAATGAGAGCTTTGTCACTGATAAGAAATATCATCCAGCCCCAGGCATGCCAGGGGTGCAAGCCCAGCTCCCATTTCCTGACTGTTTGACTCTCAGCAGGTCTGGGAGGCCATCTACATTCTGGGGCCCTTTTCCTACTAAAGCCCAGCTCACAACTCTGCAAGAGTAAGTGACTGGCCGTTTAGGCAGGTTGGTTGTTAGAAGAGGCGGGGTCCTCAGGGAAGTGGCTGTTAGGTACAGCTAGAGGCCATGCTCTTTCATGGATATTAGAGGGCTGAATGAAAATTATTTAAGTGGCAGGTCTCGTGTGCCAGGCACCTGATTTGCTCTTCACAGATGGCCACACCGAGAGGCCAGCCTTCAGCTCAGAAAGGACAAGACTCTGCTGTTAAGGAAAAGGAAATGTGGGGGCATGAACTTCCAACCCTGCTTAGGTCGGATGAACAAAGTCTTCAACCCAGCTGACCCCACTCACTTCCTCCACAAACTGCAAAAATACTCTGGTTGCAAATGATGAAACACACATCTCAGGCTTCCCAGAACAGTCGGTACAGCTGTTTTTTGTGTGTAAATTCTTTGGCAAGTCTAACGGGAGTGAAATACTTAGTGCTTAGGCCCTGGGCTTATGACCACTCCTGAGCCTGGCATTATAAGATTTCCCTAACAACAACAACAACAACAACAACAACAAAAGGTTCTAAATTAACCCCATCGCCTGTGAGTGGAAATGATAGCTTCACTTGTAGAAATCTTGAATTCTGGTGCATGAAAACAGAATGGGAGCTGTTGTCATGTCCTCTTTGGTCTTTTTCACCTGGAACTTTGCCCTTGATCTCTGAATCAACGGGAGATATTGGCCCTTGGCAAATGGGTTTTACTGCTTCAGAGGCAGAGGCGTCAACATTGGCATTACCATCAACTTCTTTCTCCTCTTTAGCCAGTATTTCCCATGTGAAGGTCAGGACAGAAAGGATCGCCAATGAAGAGACACTGTCTGGGTTTTCTCCTGCATCCAGAGATCCTAGCTTTTGCTGTGACAGAGTTCTGGCTGCAGCCATTGTGAGCCCTGGGAAACAATTACTGTAGGTACTCGGCTGCTGTCAGCACTGGGCAGCAGCTTCCTCAGATACTTGGGCTCAGAATGATTCTTCTTTTCAGTTGGTCCCAGCACCAGTCAGTGAGTCCCTCTGAAGAGGCCCTCTGTGCATGTGTGCAGAAACGCCAAGGCCCACTTCTGTGAAGGAGCTGCAAAATGCCACAAGCCTCCGCTGTAAAACTGACATCACACAAGTCTGCAAATAAAAATGTGCAGTCTCTCCCTAGACGGGATCTTGGAAATTCTCAAAATGTTGCTTCCATCTTGTGTTACAGTTTGTATCAATTGCCTTACTCTTGTTCATGACTGCGGTAAAAGAATTGTGTTTTTACGTGGTATTTTAGGAGCGTCACAGGGCATGAAGGTCCTAGGGTGTGAGCTGTGAGTGTGCCCATCACACAGATGACAAAGAACTGAAAGTATCATGGTTCCCTTTGGGACTGCCTGGGAATCTGATTAAGACAAACCACCCAGGGTCCCCTGAGGGTATTCTCTGGGCCTCTGATGATCTTCATCATCTGATTAAAACTGCTAGCAGCAAGACAAGGCAACCTTTGGGCCTAACTCCACATTGTTTCCCAAGGCAATTCTTCAGAACCTAGTATGTTTTCAAGAAGGGAGTCTCTGTGGTTGGCCATGTCTGGCACTAATGCCCACATGCTGCGGCTCAGAGCCTTTTATTCTCAAAACAGCTCCTTCCAAATTGCCTCTGCTCCAAGTGACTCAAATTTTGCAAACACGGAAAACATGGAAGTCCACCCTTGCTTCTCATGTTGCTTCTCTTTAATCTTAAAGTTACTCGAGCAAACCAGTACTGGTACCTTGTCTGGCAGTGATGTAGAATACAATGATCTTTGTTAACAATTCTGGCATGTTCCAGAGGATGCAATGCCCTCTTCTTGCCCCTGCTGGCAAAGCACTCACTCACTGGTCCACATTCATACTTGCAGACAAAAGCATTCATACACATAAAATAAATTAAGTAAGCCTTAAAATTTGTTTAAGATAACCTCTCACCCCAATCTATTTGTCAATATTTCCTCCATGGTCAGACCCACATTTCCCTTTTGTTTGCTGACTGACTCAATGTGTTTTTTCTATCACAATTTATCTGAGAAGCTATTGAATATCTACTTGTTTTGGTTTTGTTTTGTGCTTCTTAGAGTCAGCCTTGCTTCCTAGTTTAGGCTGTCCTTGGCTTTCTGAATCTCCTGCTCCAGTCTTCTATATATGCTGGGATTATGTGCATGGCACTGTGCCTACCTACAGCTTCCTCATATTCACAGCCCAGGGAAGCGAGACAGTGGATTACTCTCTGCCTTCTTGACTTTAAATGAGGACACAGCCCAGCATGTACCTTGACATCACTCTCTTGCGACCTTAAGGAGGCTACCCTGCTAATACCTAAGAAACGCTATTGGACAGAAAGCAAGTGTTATTTGAAGTTATTAAATGTGGGAGATCATTTACTTTTTGAACCAGTAGAAACTTTCTGTGTCAATTTTATGCCAAAACCAAGAGGCTTCAGATGGATTCGTTCTTGATGGGAAAAGATGCAAGGCCACGAGAAGAGGTTATATCTGAAGTGATGCGAGAAGAGAGGGGGTTTGCCTGCCAGACCAGGGGAGTGGGGCTATGGGTGCAATACCATAGAAAGAATGTTTGCGCAGCACCCAAGGCCTTGTGTTATCCAAATGATAGCTATATACACCAACTTTCTGTCCTTCTAACAAATAACATAATCGATTTATATAGAGAAAATGCTTGTTTTGACTCCTATTTTCAAAATTTGTTGTCTTTGGTCACTTGGCCCCTTGCATTTGGGCCTGTGGAAAGGATACACATCGTAGTGGGGGACACAGCAGAGAAATACTCCTTATATCTTGGTATCTGGGAAGTAGGAAAGGGCAGAGGCATCTGGAATTACAGAGTCCCATCTAAGGGTATGCCGCTAACGACCTGAAGACCACACAGTAAACTCAATCTTTTAAAGAGTGCTCCTCTCCCATAGCACCAAGCTAGAGATCAGACATTCTTATACCACATTGGAGGACATCGCCGATCCAAACACTAGCTTTGTCTTAATGTGTTTGATGCTATGACAAAATGACTAAAGTTGGGAAGTTTGTAAGTGATGGAAATTTATCCCTCACTGTTCTTCCAGTGGATGGACCGAGTGCTGGCAGGACAGTGTCAAGGTGGGTCACAGTCTGCTCTAGCACTTTACTGTAGCATCTTCAGCAGGAGACATGATGCTATCTTCTCACATGGATAAAGGGTTAGAAAAGCTAAAAGGGAAAGACAGCTTAACGAAGCCGAATTCATTAATAGAACTAGACCCATTTCCTCCCTGAAAGCCCTGCTTCCGAAGACTATCAGTTTGGTGACTGGGTTTTCAGTTATGAACTTTGGAGAAACACATACACTCAAAAACATGGTAGAAGGGTACCTGTGTTCCCATTTCTCCTTTGGTAATGAAACCATTTTCTAACTACCTTCAAGGATCTGGGCATGCAAGAAAAGGAACCTCCCTCCCTCCAATTGTTCTGTTGTTTGTTCGCTTCTCTGTTTTCTTCTCAAGGTCAGGCTCCTATTGATGCACTTTCAAGTCAGATATCCATCATCAATGCATGCAAAAAAAAGGCTGAATGTTCACTTTGACTCTGTCCTAGGGTATTTTTCTCTTTCCTCAGACTGTCCACATTCTCACATGGCTTAACTGTTACTTAAGTTTCATAACCTCAGCCACCCCAAACCACACATTGTCTTGTCAAATACTCTGCTCTTATGCAGGAGTGGTAGGTAACGTGAGTCTGTTCCAACCTCAGCATGTCATATGGCTTCACTTAGGGTGACTAAGCAGTGCATGGTCCCCCTGCCTTTATTACATGGTCTGATTCCTCGTGCATCATTCTGTCAGCTGCGACTGGCGGATGTAGTGCACAATTCCCACACGTGTGTTAAAGCTTGAATTCAATAGTCGTAAGGACCTCTAATCCCTGGCATCTTCTGCCGTCCCATTTTTAAAACAAAACAGTCCACAGCCATCAAGGCACTGCTTCTGCTTTCTTCTGCTTTTCCAAAATTGCTCTGAAACCTTCCACCAAACGGAAAGTACTTAATCGTCGGTGGATTCTTCATAAATGTCAGTGGAAGCCCCATCTATTTCAAGAGTTTTCCTTTATCTCAATAGCCTTTATTAAGCCTCCTACCCTGCAGGCACTGGGTTTTGCCCCTCACAACCTCAATTTCTTCTTTGGTAGTGGCATCTCAGGGAGACAGCAGATGTGCCTTATTTCTTCCTCGCTCCCATTCTGCCTTCCCCTTGGGGAAGCCCATTCTTATCACTCACACTAGCCCTTGACTTTACACATAATCCCCCCGACACACTTTCATAAGGAGCTGGAGAAATCATTTTCAAAAGCCATTCTCTTGTAATTTACTTTGGTAGAATAACATACATTTACCCACCTTCTATTCTCTGAAATAATCATCCCCACTTGTATCCTTCCTCCTAGGCCAATTGATGATTGATTTGCTACAAATTTATTCATTGCATGCAGAAAACGTGAGGCTGTCAGATGGGGGGGGGGTCCAAATATAATTTCCAATCTCTGTTTCAAATAACCATGTCATCACAAAGAACCATCGTGAGAATTCTCCTTGTATAACTCGCCATTAAAGACCACCTCCTAAGAGTGGTTCTCGCTGCAGCTTCCAGGAATGCATTAAACCGAAGGTGAAAATAATTTGCTTCGGCATTCACTATGACTGCGTCACTAATGATCTGAGAGCTATTGGGGGCTACTTCCTCCTTGGACGCCTGTGGTTTTTAAAGCGCACTTGAATTTCAAATCTGCTGAGAACCCAAGCCTGTTGTAACATTTCTATGATACCTCTCGGGGAACAAACACACACTTCCTTTGTCTCTTTCGCGGTCTCTCTTTTCCTGCAAGGGATTCTTAGGGCTTAGCCAATGGGCTTCTCTCCTAGTGGTTTGTTTTATGGGGTTTAGAAAGAATCATTCTGAGAAGAATGCTTGTGCAGTTGACAGAGGGACCCACCATTGCTGCTATGCCAGCATCACTGGAGTGTAGCTCAGGACAGCACTCCTCCTGGGGTCTGCTGTCATGATAACTTGTTTACAATTTAGAAAACATATTCAGTTGTTTCTCATCAAACATATGCCATTAATATGCTACACAAGGCTCGACTCCTGAAAATGCTGCGTTTGGATGGAGCTTTATGGCTCAAATGTATCTTGCCCCTTAACCTATTATATTGCTTGGTATATGTTTCAATATCAGAGCACTCTTTGCTACAAATAGTGGCTGTGTATAAAGGAAAGAAAGCTATGTACTTTCTCCCCAGAGTGGACTTTTGGTCAAGTTAAAAAAGAGATGAATTTCTGATGAGTTTCCGACAATAGGAAACAACAGAAATGAAATGTCATGTTATTCCTACTAAATCCCCATAGGAAAGAATTTGGCCCTGGATTCCCCTCTCCCTACTTTTGATACCATCCCTGGGGAGAAGCTATGGAACACCTTTTCCAGATGCTAGTATACAAAAATATGATACATGTTCCAGAATAGCTCTGTCTCACATTTGGAAAATTGGAAAAGAACTCCACATATTTGTTCTGCATTGTCGATGGGCTTTTAATCCACGATATTCATATGGAGACTCGAGAAGCAGGGTCAGCAACATGCCGACAGCTTTTCTTGCCAACTGGGAATAATACTTACCTACAAACAACCTTCCTTGCCAAATTGCAATGGTGCCTGTAGCCTTCCTTACCAAATAGCAGTGACGATGTGAATTTGATGTGGAACACAAATGACAGGATTTACACATTTATTTTATGAACATTAAGTGACTATTTGGGATGGTGTAATCATTAGAACAGGACAAATGCTTTGAGAATGATAAACCACACTGTTCATTGATTTTCCCAGCCTTTCTACAAGCCAGATATACCAGAACTTCTTTGTTGAAACAATGGACTATTTCCCCTCCATTCCTGAACACCTCCCTGTCACAATGGTACTGGGTCGTTTGGGGTTGTTTGGAATAATAATCTTGGGTAGATGCTCCAGCTTAAGTCTGGTCCAAGCTACACAGCTGTGGAGCTTTAACTGTGATTTTTTTTAAAAAAATTATTATTCTCTAGTATACTGCATCCCATCGGCGATTTCTCCTGCCTCCTCTCCTCTTCTGCCCCTGAATCTCATCTCCTCAGATTCACTTCTCCTTATTTCCCTTCATAAAAGTTCAGGCCTCTGAGAAATATCAACCAAATATGGCATATCAAGTTATAATAATAAAACTAGGCACATCTCCTCATAGTAAGGCTGGACTAAGCAACCCAGTAGGAGGGAAAAGGTCCCAAAAGCAGGCAAAAGAGTCAGAGAGAGCTCCAGCTCCCACAGTTAGGAGTACCACAGGAACACCAAGCTGCACACCATAGCGTATATTCAGAAGACCGAGGTCAGGCCCTTCAAGGCTCCCTGGTTGTTTGTTGAGTCTCTCTGAGCCTCTATGAGCCCTGCATAGTTGATATTTGACTCTGGACCATTTTCTTGTGGTATGTTGACCTCTCTGTCTCCTACATCCTTCCTTGTCGTCTTCTGCAGGATTCCCTAAGCACTACCTAATGTTTAACTGTGGGTCTGCATCTGCTCCCATCAGTTGCTGGATGAAGCCTCTCTGATGACGGTTATGCTAGACTCTGGTCTACATATATAGCAGAATATCATTAAGAATCATTTCATTGTTTTTTGTTTGTTTGTTTGTTTGTTTTTGCTGATCTTGTTTGGTTTTATCCTTGGTCTCTGGCCTACCCAGGCTGTAGTTCCTGGTCCTCTTGGCAGTGTCATGGATGAGCCCCTTCTAGTGGCATGGGTCTCAATTTGGGCCAGTCATTGGCTGACTCCCCTCACAAGATCTGAGCCACCTTTATCCCAGCACATCTTGCAGGCAGGACTAATTGTAGGTCGAAAGTTTTGTGGCTGGGTTGGTGTCCCAGTCTCTCCACTGGAAGACTTGCCTGCTTACAGAAAATGGCTGGTTCAGATTCCATATGCCCATCACTAGGAGTCTTTGTTAAGGTCATGGATTCCTGGGAGTTTCCACTGCATTGCGTTTCTACCCCGCCTCCAAATGGGCCTTTGTCACTGTTTTCACCTTCTTTGTCCTAAGTTAGGGGTAGTTTCAGATGAGAGTGTGACTCTAAATTTCTGGTACTTTTATTCTGTTTCTTTTTGTGTGCAAACCAGCTAATTCCATCTCAAGCTTGTCTTTCTTAAAATACCTTGCCAAACACAGCAAGGGGGAGATCAACATATGCTTGCATTCTGCCTCCTTCCAACCACTTCCCAGAGATGCACCGGCTCAGTAGGCACTTGGTCTGTCTTCCATGTTAACAAGGGTGACAGTTTTACCAAATGTTTCAGTACAGCAGAGCAGGGATTTCCAGCTTGTGAGGTCTGTTTCCTCACTGTCTACCACTAAACTGCTAAGCTGGTGTCAGTTACTGCAGACTTTTAAAAAAACTATTATGACAGACAGCATCTACTTTAGGACCCTGAGTTCTGTATTAGTTAGGCTAATATTACTCATTGCAAAAATCAAGTATCCCTACATTTTAATGCCAACACAGACTAAATTATTTTTTTTCATCTTCACATAAATCTCAGTGCAAGCCTTTCTGAGGGTTGGAGAGTTAGTTCCCTCCACATTGTGATACAGATGACCAGGTTTCTTCTGTTCCCTGAGTCCACAGCTGTCTTAATCCCCTTTATCCCTCAGCCACTGAGAAAGACATCTTAGTTCAATTCTGAGTTGATGTTAAGGATAAAAGTTGGTTTCAATGAAGAAAACACACATCATACATAAGCATAAATATGCCCATTAAGTGAGGATCTTTTAATCTAGAAGATTATTCCAGTTATAGTAATTCTTATTACATAGGGCTCTTTTAATTAAGTTATGAGATAAAAATGTCATGCATTTCTGTGCCTGACTTTCGTGAATAAATGCAACAGTACTCATTCTCGTGTGCAGTGAAGCCTGTAGTAGCATGGGTTCTGCCTGTGGCTAAAACGCTGCATACCTTGCTCTTATTCAATGAGCTCACTTCCAAACATAGTCTTAAAAACAAAACCCCTAATGTTTGCAAGAATGAGTTCAACACTATTGCTCACAAGAGTGTCAGTTTGTTTTAATTTCCTGGCAAATTGACATGCTTGATTATTACAGTTGTTACCAAGTTCTTGATTGCTTTAGGAATTTCTAGTTTGTATTAGTGTAATGACAGAGTTTATCTACAGCACATGACTGCAAATACCGAAGCACGCATTTCCATTAATAGAACACCATTGTTTTTTTTAACATTAATCATAAAGGGAATTGATAATTGCCTGTGGGAGTTTTTGCCTATGAGCAAAATAATGTTTGACCCAATTCTGCTTGCATGGTGAGGGATGAATATGTTGAATTACGATACACAGATCATCGCTGGATTGCAGGGTAGAAAAGGAGCTATCCCAGGGGAATTAGCCATGAGCGAGCAAATGTTAAAAATTTGAAAGCTGATAATACTGTCATTTTATCACCTGTCACAGCTCAGAAGTGTAATCCCATTCAATGCAGGAGATGAAGAGGCAAACCTGGCATGTTCGGTAACATTAAGCACCTGTCATTCAAATCCTAGGTTCTAGGAGGATTTGTACAGAAGACGCAGGCACCTCTGCAATGAGCCAAAAGCCTATGGCTGTGTTTGGTGACTGGTTTTGCAAAAGGTTAAACTGTAGCTAATGCAACTAATTTCTACCCACTTATTTTTTTTTTTTTTACCAAAAGGTTGGCTGTCAATCTTACTGCAAAAAAAAAAAAATTAACTATATTCTTTAAAACTTTAAGATTCCACTTGGAGTTGATCAAGCTGAGGAAGAAATTTAAGAGCAACTACTCAGACTTAATACCAAAGTCAAGTTCCTTTTCACATATTTATTCCAAGGCTGAGGGCTTTTTTTCTCCCCCTTTGTTGCTAATGAGTAGGAGTAGAAGACGATTATAATGCAGAAGAATACCCCGTTAGCTGTAGTCAGGAATTCTACCATAAATTACAAGTTCGTCAATTTTCATGTTCATTTATAGAAGGAAGAATTTAAACACCAAAAATAGCTCTCGCGTATAATCATGGTAAAACTCATATCTTGTAAACACTCCTAATGTCTCCTTTTATCTTCTTCTTTAAGACTGACTCTTTTCCCTTTCTTCCTCAAGTGTGCTGTGCTGGCTAGTTTTATGTCAATTTAACTCCAGCTAGGGTCATAGTAGAGGAAGGGACCTCAACTGAGAAAATGATCCCATGAAAACGGGCTGCTGGCAAATCTGTGGCACATTTTCTTGATTGATGGTCGATATGAAAGGGCCGGGCTCATGTGGGCAGTGACACCTCTGGGCTGGTTGTTTTGGCTGCTATAAGAAAACAGACTGATCAAACCATAAGGAGCAAGTCAGTAAGCGGCATTCCTCTCTGGCCTCCGCTTCAGTTCTTGCCTCTAGGTTCTTGCCCCCAAGTTCTTGCTCTGGCTTCCTTTGATGACAGACTATTACTTGAAAACATACAAAGAAATAAATCCTTTCCTCCATAAGTTGTTTTTGGTCGTGGTGTTTTATCACAGCAATAGAAACATTAACTAAATTCCTTGTGGGCATTTCCAGTCAATTATTGTGGTACATAAAATTCTAAATATTGTCATCAATATATGTGGTGTCCGTGTAGAGTGCTCTGCCTTTGAATGAGGACATGACCTGTGACTATGATAGAACAGTCTCTCTCTCTCTGCCCCTTGCCTGGGTTGTACTACATGACGAGTGTTGATTAAATGACCACACCTGTGACTGTTCACAGGGTTACCACAATAATCTGGAGAATACCCGTTGGCCCGGAAGAAAGCAACCCACTTTCCTGTAACTTGTCCATGCAGTGGTATGTGATTAATAAAAATCACAGCCAGCATCCAGCCACTGAGTAGACCTAGACAATACCTAACAGGAACACAGTAGCTCCAGAAGCACAGAAAGTAGACTGTGCCCACAAGCAATGAACTTGGAGCCTGAGCTGAGAACTGGGGAACAGGCTGACATTCTCCTTTCAGCTGGTGCAGACCCTGAGTAAAAGACTCCCAGAATTCCAACTGTGAGATAGCAAGTATTTATTATTTTGAACTGCCAAGTCAGTGATAATAGTTTTTGTGGTAATGGAAACCAAATGTAACTCTACAGAATACTTCTAATTAATGCTTAACACACTGTTGTTACTTTGCATTTATTCTATGTTACCGAGGACAATACCCACAGCATGGGAGACAGTGTGCTAGAGACGTGTTATATAACATGCACTCTGCTTTTTAAGTCTTGGACACTCGCGAAGAAAACAAACGTTAGACTCTGTTAAGAAAGAGCCAAGTGTACTTTGCAAGTAGGTTCATCCCAGTGTAGCCAGCAAGCAAGGGGGAAGAAAGTAAGCTACTGTAGGATGGGAGAGGCATCAGGGAAGACCATCAAACACTCCTTGGATTAGTTGTTGAGAGAGGAACAATTGCTTTTGGAGTGGAGAGGAGAGGGAAGTGCATGCTGACAGAGAAGCTGCGGGACAAATACAGCAGCTTTCTCTAGCAAGTGTCTGCAGGTAAACTGGGGGAAAGGCCACACGTGCAGGAGAGAAAGAGAGAGAAAGGGGAGTTTGGAGTTGCATATAATAAGATGCCTTCAAGACACGTTACATGGGTGTTGTGAAGTGCAGCATCCAGTGAGCGTGCTTCAAACATGCAGAACCCCCTGACTGCCACACACACATTCCTGCCTGATCAGATTCTGTGTTTTCATCAAATGCCGTGGAAGGTGGGGCTACATGCATAGTAAGGTTTTGGGGACTCTGAGGTTAGTGAATCTGGTTCTTCCTTTCAGAGATAGGGGTGGTTTTAAAATGCCTTTCATTAGAAAGCCTTACATTTCTCTTAGAAGAAGACTTGGGTAAGGATTACTCATTAATCCCAGCACTCCGGCAGCAGAGGCAAGTGGACCTCTGTGGGTTTGACGCCAGCCTGGTCTATATCCAGAGAGGCCAGAGGCCAGTCAGGGTTATGCAGTGAGACCCTGTTTTTAAAAAAAGGGGGAGTGGCTTGGGAAAAGTGGGAAAGACTAGAGATATAAGCTAGGAAGAAGGGAAAAAATCCATCAGAAGGGAAAACTCAGAAGGGAAAGAGCAAAGGATGCTCAACCAGCAGGCAAACTCACTCAACCAGCAGGCAAGCTCACTGCAGCACACTGGATCATCTCAAAGGAATCTCAGGTATCTGCCTGGGTCTTGGAGATAAAAGTGCCATTTTCAAATACAGGAAGCATAGGAAAAATTATGAGTTTCATTTTGAACATACTGAGTTTGAGAGGCCTGTGGGACTGAACACTGCTATTCAGCAGGAAGTAGGGATGCGGCTCTGAGGTCACCAGCATAGTCTGGGTCATTAATTCAATTGTCAGAGAAAGTTCGGGGACTATCAGATGCCTGGAGAGTGAGGGGGCGGGTTAGTGTCTCTAAACTGACAATTGCCCTTTAGTGTGCTCTTTTAAATTCTTGAAACTTACAATAGAACTCTGTCCTTGCACTTGGTGACTATCCCACCTTATTTAAAGAATATTCAGGAAAACAAATAAATATAGGTAAAGTTATAACATTTGCAATGGAATAAGCTGTCACGAAGCCTTTACGTTTATGGCATCAAAGGATTCTGATGGTTTCACCCACCCACCAGTGTTTACATACCTTTCCTACTAATAAACGTTAGGAAAGATCTAGTGGCCACAGGAGCCTTGTAAACAAGATGAATATTACTGCGCTTGAGCATAAGTAAAGAAGCAGGTGTTGTTCTTTTCGGTTTAAACATACAACAGTTTACTTGGTACCACAGGTCTGTGATCGCAGCTACCTGGGAGGTTGAGGCAAGAAGGATCTCAAAGTGAAAGCCTACCTGGGCTACATAGAGTTCCAGGTCAGCCTAGGAGAGACAAAACACAAAATACAAAAGAGATAGAGACACGACTCAGTAGTAGGGTGCTTGCCTACCGCGTGTGAAGCCTGGATTTAAACCACACACGCACACACACAATACACACACACACACACTACAGAAACCAGAAGGCAGCTTTAGTAAGCACCATACAAAGAATTTCATGAAGGAAAAAAGAGCCAACCAACTTTCTGAAAATGAAAAATAGAATATGATGTAAGAGAAAACTGAGTAAAGCGGGGAGTCTCATTATATCAAGAAATATTTAAGGAAACTAAAAATGCCAGAGAAGAAGTGCAGGACAGAAATAGCGATCTAAAATTTAATCGGTGATGCAGAGAACATGTTTGAGAGTGGCTTTTTTTCCCCTTTAAAAATTTAAAAGAACAAAGAAACGAATAGAGCAAACTGCAAAGCTCTGCAGTTCTGAACTAAGGAGAGTTCTGGCCCATAAGGACACATCATCCCCAATGGGAGCAATATCCAAACAACACATAATCATTTCTTCAGTTGAATAAACATTCTAATTTATACGTTGAGAATATTGAGTAAACACCAGGTGAAATAAATGAAAACAAGAACATAGTGATGTATGAAACCAATTTACATGTTTCATTATATACTAATTTATTATTGTTAAATGTGTGCCACTATAGTAAGTGCTGAATAAGATCCCGCTGAATTAATTAATTTAAAAACAGAAAAGAGACATCGGAATGCTAATCGTGAAACTCTCATAATTTTGCTTGTGGTCATGAGATATTAATTGACACTTGAATTCCCTCCTGCTGGAAACAACTAAACATGGCACAAATGTATCCTTCAGCCAATAGCCCCCGAGGACTATGAGGATCGATAAAATGAAGATGCATAGGGGGAAACCCTCTGGCTCACATGGCGTTCTGCCAGGAAGCCCTTGCTAGAAGTCAGGCAGCCTCACTGAGCTGGACTGAGAGTTCAGCGTTCATCGAGGATGAGGAGACTAGCGAGGTCTCAGGTGCAAGGGACTTCAGAGATCGCTAGAGGAATCCTGAAGCTTCTCTGGGTGAATGAGAAAGGGAAAGCCTGTGCAGAGCCATGTACCCAGCTGTGATCTTTAAAATAGGCAATTTCTCAGGAAACTCTGGGAGATATTTAATGTCAGCCCAGCTAGAGGAAGAAGTTACATCACACATGCGGAACCATCAGTAGTTATCAGAAGGCTGACAGGACAGAAAAGGGCATACTCAAACCTAAAGTTTAACTCTTGCAATGATAAATAAACAGCAAGACTGATAGAAAAAACACCCCGGTTACAATTAGCAATCAGAAGTGAAGGAAAGAATACCAACAATCAGTGTTTGTTAAAAGGATAAGGATATGATATAGATTATAAGATAAAAATCTACATCTTGGATGTAATTAAATAATATTAAGGGAGAAAATTTATGGATATTATCATAAGACTAAGTGAAAAATTGAATATATAATTGTATAAAACTTTCCAAAAAATTCCAGACGCATATGAGTTTGCTACTAATTTTACCAAGTAACAGAGGATGAAATAATAACAATTCTATTGAAACAATTTTAGGAACTACAGAAGAAAGAAATATTTCTTAATTAAACTTATGAAGCCAACATATACAGATACCAAAGCCAAAGGAATTGCAAGAGAAAAAAAATCTATAATCCAAAATTACATCTAAGCATAAACACAGCTAACTTTGACAGTATGTTAGAAAATTGAATCTAAAAATATATGAATAGGATAATTCATCATGACAAGTAGATTTTTATTCTAAGAAGACTAGGTTGGTTTAATATTTGAAACACAATCAATAAACTTTCCTACCCTAACAAAATAAGAAAGACAAAAATCAATATAAGTAGAGAGGCACTTGACAAATTTCAATATTGTTCACAACTACAACTCTTAATAAAGGGATGGACAAAAGTTGCTTTCTCAACTTGATAATGACTATGTATAGGAAATCCATATCTATCATGACACTTAGTAGAGAAAGTCGATACTTTCTATCTAAATCTAAGAAATGAAGAATGTTTGCTCTCTTCTATTTATCATCGAGCTTGAGTTCTAGGTGGTGCAATAACATAAGAAAAAGAATAATATACAAATTTGAAATATTGCCCAGGTATCTGAATTTGCAAGTTAAGTGAAATATAAGTTTGTGTATGTATCTTGAAGGAATATACAGAAACACCCAATAACTGCACTCAGATATGGTTACGATTGATAAGTTGAATGATAAAGGGTAGATAAATAAGTTGATTTTTGCAAAGTAGAGGTAAATTGGAAATTTCAGTTCTGAAAAATCACATTTATAGTAGAATTACAAGCACAAAATACTTGAGAATAAATGTTTAAGTACACATAAGGCTTATCCACGTGAAGCTATGTAGCACTACTGACAGTTCTTTGAATACAGTGTCTGAATCAGCAGAGAGAAGGTGTGAATCCATTAGATGAAAGGAAAACCCTTAATATGTCAATGCTTCCCAAATTATAATAAGTTCAACAAAATTATAATCAAATCTCAGTGTGTTTTTCATAGAGATCAGTCGCCTGACTTAGAACTGTCATACACATCTGCTCAATTGGTTTTCTATAAAAGGTCTCTGGTAATTGAATGGAGGGACAGGAAGAATCTTTCTAACGTATACTATCAAAATCATTGCTGGTTATCCTCATGTGAAATACTGTACATCATCTTTGTGTGATATGTTACTCAATTTAGAATGATGATAGATAAAAAATGTAAAGACAAAAAAAATCTATGAAATTTGTACAAGGAAATGCAGTTAACTTCAGCTGTAAACTTAAGACAAACATGGAGACAGTTGGGAAAAAGCAATACCTATCCAAGGATTGCCTCCATCAGAATGGCTTGTGGCCATGTCTGTGGAGCATCTCCTTTATTGCCAGTTGATGTAGGAGGGACTAAGCCGCTGTAGGCAGTGACACCTCAGGGCAGGTGGTCCTGTGTCGTATGAGAAGGCAAGCTGAGCAAGCCAGAAGGAGGGAGTGGCTGAGCTCATTTCTCCATTGGCTTCTGCTTCAAGCTCCTGCCTCGAGCTCTTATCTTGACTTCCTTAAACGATGGGTTATCATCTGCAAGTTAGAACAAGCCTTTTCTTCCCAAATTTGCATCTGGTCATGGTGTTTATCGTAGCACCAGGAACAAAACCAGAATTGCATCCTTTGGTATATGGTTATTACACCTTTTAATAGCAACTCACAGAAGGACTCTTTGAATCACGGGTTAAGGATACAGTCCACCGTGGTCGGACAGTCAAGTAGCAGGGGTGTGAAGACAGCTGGTCACATTTCATTCACAGTTAGGAACCAGCAACAGGTCAAGGTTGCCACACGGCTCCTTTTCTCCAATGCCAGTGCATAGCTACTGCTGCTCACAATTAGCAGGGGTGGATAGTCTGCCTCAGCTAACCCAATCCAGAAACTCCCTACAGACACACTCAGACACTTGTCTCCATGGTGATTCCAGATCTGATCAAATTGACAACTATTATTAACCAATATATGATGGTCAGAAATAGTTTTTATATTCAATATAGAATACACAAACCAAGAGGAAATTTATGGAATTGAACCTTATCGTCTTTTCTTATGGGCGTGGTGACCCATAAGTGTAATTCCAGCATATGGAAGGTTGAGCCAGGAAACCCATGAATTCAGGGCCAGTCTGGGTTACACAATGAGTGTCAGGGCAACCAAGCCTACATAGCCAAACTTTAATTTTTAAGAAATACAGTGGAGAAAATAGCATGGGAAGCCACAAAGTGGATGAAAGTATCTGTCATTGTCAGTATCTGAGAAGTGGCTTTTAACTATAAAGTATTATTAAAACCCAGTAGCAAAGGATAAAGTAGTTCAAAGTATTTTAATGGAAAAACTACTTAAGCAAATACTCACAAATGATCAATATGTTAAGCTGATGATCAAATGAGACGTTGCTCAGCAACAGCCAAACAAATGGAGCTGAGAACAGGCTGGATTCTTCTCTTGACTCTCCAGCATAAGATGCAAAAGCCTAAAAAGGGAAGTATCCATGAGGATGTGGGGAAAGCAGAACTCTAATCCACTGCAAAGGGAATGATAAGGTGATATGGGCAGCTTGGAAAACAATTGGGTAGTTTCTGATAGAATTCAAAACACTTTAACATGTGCTCTAGTAATCCCCAGGTATTTGTCTGAGATACATGAAGCACGGCAGTTTTGTTCTTAAAAGCTTAAAAACCAGGAATGGCTCATGCCCACCAGAAAGTGAGCGGATGCAATATTATATTATATCCACACAGTGGAATCCTACGGAGTAATAAAAAGAAACACTGGTGTACAAAACCAAATGAATAAATTCAAAAAACATTATGTTGAGCCAGGAAACTGGACACAAGGGTGAATGTATTACAGATGCCCCCCCAATATATGATAAGGTTATGTCTTCATGAGCCTTCAGACATTGAAATACCTCAAGTACAAAATTCACTTAACAAAACTAACTTACTGCATATCATAGTTTGGTCTAGTTTAAATTAATGCGCTTAGAACATTTATACTAGACTACAGGTGGACAAAATCTTGTCATGCAAAGCCCATTCTCTAATAAAGAATTGAACAGCGTGTGTAATTCACTTGACAGAGTACCCCATGGAATGCTGGCCATATCCCCTCATGACCGTGCGGCTGACTGGGAGCTGCAGCTGCTGCCAGTGCCTGACATCACGAGGCAGAATTACACTGCATATTGCTAGCTTGGGAAAAAGAGCAAATTCAAAACTTGAAGTATGGCTTCAGCTGAATGCATATTGCCCCCAACACGATAACCGGCTCTCCGATGCTCAGGTGCCTTGTACAAAACCTGTTCATTAACAACTCTCCTTTAAATCATTTCTAGGTGGCTTATGGCACCTAATGCAATGCAAATATTATGTAAAGTGTTTCTAGACTGTATTGTTTAGGAAAGGATAGCAAGAAAATTTTGTATGTTTTCATTATAGACACATTTTTTTTAAAGATGATTTTCTGTCTTCAGTCGACTGAATCTACAGGTACAGGTTTCATGAAAGGGAGGACAAAGTGTATCTAGGATTTATTTTTACCAACAACAGAGTAGATTAATCATTTAAAAATAAAGGGGAGCCCAGCAGGGGATGAACAACATTTGAATCTATTTTTCCCTCTCCCAGTCTTCGGAGCTGACCTGTGTGTTTTCTTGCTTTCCAACACAAGGTCATGATGGGTACTGACGGGCAGGTGGGGGGGCAGCAAGCTGACCAACACAAAAGGACGACACCTGAGTCATGGCAAGGCCAAAGCTTGATCAGAGGCAAAAAATATGATGATGACATGAAATTTAAATAAGCAAAATGAGACTGAGATTAAAATATATCAGAACTCCTTTTAAATGGGAGTGGATTCTCCCACACCCAGTGAGGATAGTTTTGTAATTGGACTTTAACAATAATACCAGCGAAGAAGTCATAGGGCATTAGTTGCTCTGTAAAACAGAGAGGAAACATGCCGGCAAGAGTAGAAAGGGTGTTCCTGGAGCAGAACTCAGGACAGCATTTACTGGGAGGAGCACTCTCCTCTAGCAGGAAGGCTAAGGGTACCCAGAAGAGAATTTCCCGAAATAATAGGCGCACTTCCCCTGGGCTCTGTGCTTGTGCCCAAGGTAACAGAGAGGACTAAGCAGGTGAAAAAAAATATTGTCAGTTTGGAACGATAATTTGCAATGCCTTTTTGTATGGTAATCTAATTTAACACAGTTCTAGTAGGAACAGGAGAAAAATAACAGTGAATCTCTCTCAGTTAATCAATCTTCTAAACAGAGCCGGTGTGTTACAAGAGCCACCGGCTAACTCTGGGACTCAGACAATTTATGAGTGCGTTCTCTAACAGGTACCTGTAGTGCAGGCGTCCTAAGTTGCTGTGATGGCCATATGCTTGAGCCACCAGATGGGAAGGAGATGAGATGTCACTCCGCTGTGAGCGGTGAGGAGCAGACAGAAGGCTATCTCAGTGCAGACAGGTGCAGGCAGCAGGGTGTCTTTCAGGTAGAGCCAGCATTTTCTTCAGCGAGACACTTTCTGCCTGCTAAATGATTTCAACCAGTGTTTGGTTAAGGCCACAAAGTTATACACAGCCTGTGGATGAAAGACTTCTGTTTGAAGTTTATTTATTTATTTATTTATTTTGATACTAGACTGAACGAACCTAGATTGTCATGTACGGGACACAAACTCTGGAGCGCTTGACTCCAGTCCTTGCTCTTAGCTTGAAAACTTTAGAATAAGCCTTGTAGCTGGCTAGCTTGCTTATTGGTGTCAACACTGAGTGATGGCTAAATGTTAGACAGAATTTACATTGCTATGCATGCCGAGATAATTTGGCTACCCAAGCACTAGAGCTGTGAACTGGTTATCACTGGACTATGGCTCCCAGAGGTAAACATGTAACGCTTGGTCCTCAGAAGCACTGCTGGGTGTGTGAGGTTGAAGGGGACTGTGGGACGTCTCTCTCTCTCTCTCTCTCTCTCTCTCTCTCTCTCTCTCTCTCTCTCTCTCTCTCTCTCTCTCTCTCTCTCTCTGTGTGTGTGTGTGTGTGTGTGTATGTGTGTGTGTGTGTATATTTCTGTGTCTGTCTGTCTCTCTAGCTCTCTGTCTCTCTGTCTCTGTCTCTCTCTGTAACACAAACACACATTCTCTTTCTGTGTTTTTTTCTGCCACAAGGCAAGTGACTTTGCTCTATATTGACCTTCCACCACCATGACAAACTGCCTGACCGTAAGCACAAGTGTTGTGTCAGCCAATTATGGGATACAAACCAACTTCCTACGTATAACTCCAGTAGCACAGACAATAAGGGTAACATTGAATAAATGGGACCTCCTAAAACTGAGAAGCTTCTGTAAAGCAAAGGGCACTGTCATTAAGACAAAAAGGCAACCTACTTCTCAGGAAATTCGGGATCAACCTGCCTCAGGATCCAGCAATATCACTCTTGGGAATATACCCAGGAGATGCCCAATCATACTTCAAAAGCGTTTCTTCAACT
This sequence comes from Arvicola amphibius, assembly GCF_903992535.2. Taxonomy (NCBI): domain Eukaryota; kingdom Metazoa; phylum Chordata; class Mammalia; order Rodentia; family Cricetidae; genus Arvicola; species Arvicola amphibius. The sequence goes on along the minus strand of NC_052049.1, from coordinate 97,934,693 downwards.
ATGTTCATAGCAGCATTATTTGTAATAGCCAGAACCTGGAAACAACCTAGATGCCCTTCAATGGAAGAATGGATGAAGAAAGTGTGGAATATATACATATTAGAGTACTACTCGGCGGTAAAAAACAATGACATCTTGAATTTTGCATGCAAATGGATGGAAATAGAAAACACTATCCTGAGTGAGGTAACCCAGACCCAAAAAGATGAATATGGTATGTACCCACTCATAAGTAGATTCTAGCCATAAATAAAGGACATCGAGCCTATAATTTGTGATCCTAGAGAAGCTAAATAAGAAGGTGAACCCAAAGAAAAACATATAGTTATACTCCTGGATATTGGAAGTAGACAAGATTGCCAGGCAAAAATTGGGAGCTTGGAGGTGGCAGTGGGGTGGGGATAAGGGGAGATGGGGAGAGAAAAGTGAGAAGGGGAGGATGGGGAAAGCTTGGGGAAATGGGTTGGTTGGGATGGAGGAAGAGTGGACATGGGAGCAGGGAAGTATATATCATAGTTAAGGGAGCCATTTGAGGGCTGGCAAGAGACTTGACTCTAGAGGTGTTCCCAGGTATTCATGGAGATGTCCCCAGCTAGTTCCTTGGGCAGCTGAGGAGAGGAAGCCTGACATGGCCCTATCCTATAGCCATACTGATGAATATCTTGCATATCACCATAGAACCTTCATCTGGCGATGGATGGAGATAGAGACAGAGACCCACATTGGAGCACTGGACTGAGCTCCCAAGGTCCAAATGAGAAGCAGAAGGAGGGAGAACATGAACGAGGAAGTCAGGACTGCGAGGGGTGCACCCACCCACTGAGATGGTGGGGCTGATCTTATGGGAGCTCACCAAGGCCAGCTGGACTGGGACTGATGGAGCATGTGATCAAACCGAACTCTCTGAATGTGGCGGACAATGAGGGCTGACTGAGAAGTCAAGGACAATAACACTGATTTTTGATCCTACTGCATGTACTAGCTTTGTGGGAGCCTTGTCTGTTTGGATGCTCACCTTCCTAGACCTGGATGGAAGGCGGGGGACCTGGGAGCCAAGATCAAATTTTCCTCAGCATGAGTCTACTTATTGTGGGAATTGAAAAATTACATTTATTGATTGATTGATTGATTGATTGATTGATTGGAACGTGTGGAGCATACACATAACAGTGCATGTGTAGAGTTCAGAGGATAGCTTGTGGGAGTCAGCTGTCTCCTTCTACTCTATGGGTCCTAGGGATTGAACTCAGGTTGTCAGCCTTGACAGTGAGCGTCATTACTGTCTGAGCCACCTGGCTGGCTCCCTCCTCTTTCCCAGGCATCTTTTATAGTAGTAGAAAGTGAGAAAGGTAATGTATGCTTACCGTAATTATATTCATGAGTGCTTTACAGAGGCAGTGTTGGCAGCTTGTGTTAAACGTGGTGGGGAAATGCTTGAGTCCAGAGTCCTCTCTTTTTAAAAAGCTTAATGTATTTTAATAGCAACTGCCCAAGAACAGCACAGACATTAAAAGCACATAGGACAACTCGGAAAGGCGTAGCGAATGGATAGAGTCCACTGTATGATAACTGAAGTGACACAGGGAACCAGGGTGATAGGCTAGTTCAACATTGTTTAATAACCTAGGTAATGACAGAGCGCCAACCCAAGATGAAGTGGTAATAAATAGATACTGTAGGGAATTTAAAAACAACAAACAAAACACTCTCAGCAAGTTTTTTCTTTCTTTTTTTTGAAAAGCACAAAGTCACAGTCTTTTAGATTTAGCATATCATTTAAATATTAAAAAGGCAGCTAAAGAATACTTTCAAGTTCACTTTTAGCTAATAACATTTAAGCCAGAGACTCCACCTACAGGGGGTTGCTCCCATCAGGACCACAGTTTGCAGAGGAATTCAGATGTCATCCTGAAGGGCCGTTCTCTGAGAAGCATCTATTAGCTGCAGCTTCTCCTGTCCGGTGAGCCACGTTAATGAATCCTGCAAACAGGCTTCCCTTTAATGATCACATCTTTTATTTCTCTGTAATTTGAAACTAAACAAACACATCCTACTGTAAACATCCAGTGTACGCCGTCCCTCAAGTGCGAATGTACTTAATCTTTCCTTGCTGTTATCCGAGTCTGTATGCTAAGAGCAAAGCTTTGACGTCTGTCACTAAACACTTGACGGCAGAGAGGTTACCTTCTAAGGGTCCATAGCGGAGGTAGCTTTCAGCCAATAATCTCCAGTCATCGCTTGATTCATTTGCTCTTTCTACTTAGCGTTCCTCCACCATGGCTAGGAACAATGTTTCATTGTAATACAGCACATTGCTGCTAACAGCTCAGTTCTGTCACTGATGGAATTACTGATAAGGTCTCCGTGTGTGTGTGTGTGTGTGTGTGTGTGTGTGTGTGTGTGTGTGTGTGTGTGTGTGTGTGTGAAAGAGTGAAATCGATTCACAGTATTTCTATTAGGTCTTAGCATTAATATAATACAGATTCATAAAGCAAATTTGAAAATTGTTAATTGTTATGTGGCCTGGAATACTTTGAATATTAGTGGAATTTAAAGGTTAGTGGGACCTCACCTGTGTCCCAGTCTCTAATGAAATGATGGGTGTTTCACTGTTTCCATCCCGGGTTCCACTTCCTGGCTGACTTTGGCTCCTTCGGCTGGAAATTGTTTTGCTAAGGTGTTATCTGTGTTCTCTGGGTTGCTACCAGCTTCATAGAACACTCTCTTTAAATTCTTTAACCTTCCAGAACTGGCGCTTTGTTTCCTTTGTCCCTTTGTCCCCTCACCATCATGTTTAAGCTAGCTGATGTGTGTGCTGTCTCATTCAGGGCTACAAATAGATCTTCACTGAACTCGGCTGGGGAGAGTCTCTCTTCCATTTTGTTTGTTTAACTGTTTTTAATTAATTCTTGATTGTATCGTTGTTAATTCCTTTATCCTTTTTTCTGTATATTTTGCAGTTCATTCTCTGCCTTAAAGTGAATATTTAATATTCATATTTCCTTATTAATAGTAAAGAAATTTAGGGATGGACATACTCCTAGTGTCAGGAGATTGGATGTCAGATATCCTTTTCTCTTTTTGCTTCTTAGATAAATTAAAATTCTGTTGCTTTTTCTTATGGTTGTTTTGTATCAAATACGACCTACATATTTTATTTTTAAGTAAAGGTTCCAATAATCATTCTATTATTCTTATATAGAGTTTTGATCTGATACGGTTACCCACTAAAATCTTTAACATGTCTATAAAGTTTCCTTATAGTCCAGTGAAAGTTTATTTTTAAAAGTGAATTCTTATACAGATAGACACGTGTCTATATTTGTGCTACAAAAATGCAAGGTTATAAATTATATCCAAGGCCAATTTTATTAATTATGATTTTAAATCTCTCTTTCTTTAGGTCTTGTCTGTTACATTCACCAAGTTCTGAAAAGGTTGTGTTACCTTTTTTTTCTTGACTTTCTCTTTCCATTTATAACAGTTTTGCTTTTGTTGTGCAATTGGCTCCATATGCTATTGTATATAGAGACCTATGCCTAGTACATCAATTTCTGCTCATTTTGTGGCTCTAAGGTTTACTTTTCAAAGTTTCATTCTGTATTAAAAATAACTACATTTTTTCTCATGATGTAGTTGGACATATTCTTTCTCTTCCCGCCCCCCCCCCCCGTGTGTGTGTAGGTGTGCTTATCTGTATGTGCACATATGGAGGCCAGCGATTGATATCAGGTGTCATCTTCCATCACTATTATTATATTATTATTATTATTATTGCTATCAACATTATTATTTGGGACAGAGCCTCTCAGTGAACTTGGAACTTGCAATTTCAGCTACATGACTAGCTAGCTAGCTCGTGGCATCTGCCAGTTTCTGCTTGCTCAGTCCTAGAACCACAGATGTGTGCCTTCACTCCTGGATTTTCTGTGGGTGCTGTAGATTCCACCTTAGAGCCTCATCCTCACAGGACAAGCAAGTATTTTACCCACTGAGCCATCTTCTCAACCCCTCCCCTTTTTGTAGATGGCCCTGAGGATTGAACCAGTAGCCTCATGCTGGTCAAGGGCTCTACCGCATGGCATATCCATAACCCTCATTTTCTTTCTATTTTTTAAAACCAAATAATGTTTTAGTATTACTTCTACTAACATTTATTTTCACTTGGAAAATGCTATATTTTCCAAGAATTCCAAAGGCTAGAGCAAAAGGATTGTCATGACTCTGGAGCCAGCCTGTGCTCTATACTAAATACCAGGCCAGCTGAGGCTATATATCAAGACCTTGTCTGGAAAAAAATGAATTATAAAATAATAAAAGGATAATGTGTTTCTATGTTCTTTCCCTTCTTCAGTGAGATATGAATATTGTAAAAGGTTGTTTTCTTCTTCCTGCTTACTTCTCCAAAGTCTTTGTTGTTCCTCGGGGATTTTTTTCCCATTTTATTTTCCCCACACCCGAAGTTTGGTATAGTGCTCTAGACACTGTGCAGAACCGTTTCTGAGTGTGTGCCCACCTCTTTAAGGTGGGCTTAAGGACATTCCTGAACAATCTTTCCTCTCTGTGGTTGGAAGAAGGAGAGCAGGTAGCTGGTGTCTTACTTCTCTGTCTCTTGCCTCTCATGTTCGGGCCTCGCTCTGGTTTGTCTTCCAGCTTGAACTGCCTATTGGGCTGTTCTTAAGAGTTGTCGTCACATGGGGTCAGTGTGAGAAGTTCTTTATCATTGCTTTCTAGTTTCTAGGTTTGCCTATGAGATGTGTGCAAGTCTGAGTCTTTACCCCTTCCCTCCACGGTAAAAAGCTGTGCTTTTCACAGGATATATGACACATCTACATGCTTATATGGGACCCAGAAATTCATTGTAGCATTGCTAGTTGGTGGCACATACACTGTATAGCATACATCTTTCCTGTCTGGAATCCAGTGAACACACCGAGCCTCGGGTCTATCCCACAAGTTCTTCATATCTTTGTTCAGATTTTTTTTCCTCCTTCTTCTTCATGTTTTGCAACATGTGTGACAATGGTGTGTGTGTGTGTGTACATTCAAATATGTGTGTGATTGTGTATGATGTATGCACATGTATGTGCTTCTGTGCTTCTGCCCATTCATGTGTACAGAGGCAGAAAAGAAAGTCAAGCCTCCCGCTTTATTATTTTCTAGCACATTCCCTTGAAACAGGGTCTCTCAATGGTAGAGTGCCCATCTTACCTGCACAAGGCTGTGTGCTCAATCATTACTTCTACAGAGAGGGGAGTGAAGAGGAGGAGGCCGAGGTGGCTGGCAGCCACCAAGCTTTAGTGAGATCCTCGTGCATTTCGTCTGTATTCACAGGGATCCTGTTTTTGCCTACAGCTCACGGAGCACAGGTTAAATGCACATATGCAAAGGCCTATTTTGTTTTTTCAGGAAGGATAAAAGTTTGAACTCAGGTCTGCATGTTTGTTCACATGAGTTCATTTGCCTCCTGAGCCATCTCTCCACATATATGCATACACACATACATACCTGCACATAATGTATAGATTCCCATTAAATTGCTGTGCTTCCATTCACAAATATCTTTTTATTCTACTGATCTATGCTTTGAAATATACTTTTTTTTCTCTTAACAGTCTAGACAAAGAATTGGAATTTCAACACGGGCATTTTCTCTGTCTATTAAATTACAGAACCTAAAAAAACATTTTTTTTTTTTGCTTGAGAAAGCATGAGTGTTTTCAAAAGTCATTTAGAAATTCTTCTGTGGTGTGTTTGAGTCTTCTGGCTGTCCATCTGTCTGTTTGTTTAACTGCTCTGTCAATTCCAGCAGCTCCGTTTTGTTGGCATATGCCTTCTTTGTTTTGATATCCTAATTTTCTAATTGTTAGGTTTTCTTAAATGGATTTTCCCCCTTGTCAATATTGTGAAAATACTAAATATGAGGGGGAAATTGAAACAGTGTCTCCTGAGGTTAGGGTATAGAATGACTACGGCCTCTAATCCATACACACCATATGCTTTCTTTCCCCCTCCTGGCTTCTAGAACAAGAATGACTCTTGTCACCTGTTCGGCACTGTGAGAACTAGGCCCTTTCCACTAGGCTAATGTTGAGCTATGGAGCTTCCTCCTAGGAGCCTACATATTGCTATAAGAAAGGATTGTGCCAAGATGTGAGGTATGTTTCTTTCTGGTCCTGAGGATAATTTCCAGTCCTCATCCAGCCCTCAAGAAATGAAGAGCTAGAGAAATATTCTTCATAGCAATTCAAGCAGAGCTGCCTTCACCAGGCTGCCCTCTAGCATGCCCTGTGTGGCTCCAAAGATAGATTAAAGCTAGAAAGAAAGAGAAAAGGGAAGCATCCAGGTCTCCAAGGTACTACGTCTGTTTCTATCACTCGAAAATATCTTTGAGGAAATCTCCTGAAAGAATGGGATGGAAGTTGTAGCAACAGTACGGACTACTAATTGATATTAGTGTTTTCAGGCTTAAAATAGCATAAAACTTGGAAATCCTTGACCTTCTCAGGAAAATGGAACTTGCTGTTCTCTATGCAGCATTTAAGGGAGAATGCCCACATTCTGGGGGCATCAGTGTGATAACAGAATCAAATCAGCTTTGTCCAGTGCCTACACTCACAAGTTGGTCACAGCAACAAAACTAGTTTTCTTACCTATGTTCTAGGATTTTTGATTATTTAAATAAGGAAGTGGAAGTGAATGCTACCTATAGTTGTTCCTAATAAATATAAAAAATTGTCATAAGTATATAATGATTTCTGACAATAACCCTGCTAGACTTTTGAATATTCTTGTGAAGGCAGTTTGCCATTTTATTGAGTACGGTATTTTCCTAAAGTCAGATGGACTGTCTATTTTGCTTGTTTTTTTTTTGTTTTGTTTTCACTTAAACTTTTATTTAGTGTAATTTTTGTGAATGTGGGATGCATAGGCCCATGGATATTTGCATAGAGGAAAAAATTCATATATCATAACTCATAAAATTTCCACACTGAGGATACCTGTGTCACTGACACGCAAACTGAAGAATGACACCCTACAACAGCTGAAAATGTCCTTCATGCTCCTACCTCCAAGGAGAGTCATGACCTCAGCCTGAACCACCGAAAAGACCTTTGCAAGGGCAGTGGATCTTGACATTTTCTACCTAATCTGTAACAGTGAAAGCTTGCTGCATAGATTGCAAGCAGATGGAGTGGAAGAACAAGCCGACTCTCGAGTGAAAAGGCCTTTAGAATGCAGCCACAGTTTACAGTGCAGATCTGAACTCAAACTTGCTGAATCTGGAACGAGATATTAAATCTCAGTAAGCCTTGAGCTATTCATCCAAAACCATGAATGGCACTGTCTATTTCAGAGAGCTGGCATAAGATTTAAAGTTAAAGAATATGGAGCCAGATCCCAGAACCTAATTAACTATAATTAATGCTTAATAATTATTGTGTTGGTTAAAGGATGCATCTATATTGATTTAGAGTATGACCCTCTTAATATCATCATTTCTCTCATAAGTATTACTTAAATCCTTTTTAAAATGACCAAATTTTGATACATTGGAAAGGAAATTTAATTATGCTTCGTATCTTAAGCAAAACAAATGTATGCATACATGCAAATCCAGGCACATATGCATTTACATACATGAATGATTGCATGAACACGTGTATATGCATACAAGCAAGCATGCAAGCACATAAAAACAGAGAATAGATCTTGGGGGGAATAAAATAACTTTTTCATGACCTAAAATAAATTTAGATTGAGATGTGGATTTCTGCTTCTTTGCCTGCCTTGCCTTCTCTACTCAGGAGTTTCTTATTGATTTTTGTCTTGCCAGTCGTATCTGGTTAAGCTGAACTAGCGTCCTATCAAGTCTGTCTTACACATATATGCCTTAGTTCCTTAAATCCAATAACAATCAGCCTCCCTGCCAGCCACCAGTGTGACCCCCTGCTCTTAAGCTCTGCATACTACTGCCACCACCTATTCATAAATCTCCTGCTTGCTCATCACCACTTCCAGCCGTCATTGCCTGCTCTCTGCTCCTCATATCATCTTTGGCAGAAAAGATGTAAAAAGGGTCACGTGGCTCTTCACAACTCCTGCTGAAGGACCACTTGCAGCCCATGCTGCTTGAATTGCTATTGTTTTGAGGTTGTGAATTTAAGGGGGTAAACATAGAGCAATTGGTTTCTCACGCAAGGAGAGACAGTAGCTACCACAAGCTTTACTTTCTACATTTCTAGTCAAATATCTGGATAGAAGATAAATATTTATGGAATGAATTATATTTACTTCAATCAGATGTTGAATTTCCCTTCTTTCCACTTACCTAGAATACAAAGTGAAAATGGTCTAGATTGGATTCTGAGTTAGCGCAGTTAGAGAGTGCCGTTAGGGAACCTGAGTGCAGGAGGTCCCATTTAAACGGCAGTTCTGGATCTCTCCTTGGCGAGAATTGCCAACTGGTTTAGAAGTACTTTCAGTATTCCCATTATCCTTCTATAGGTACAAAACAGCAGACCTTGGAGAGCTCCCTATGTATACAATCTGAGAGGAAGCCCACCATGTTTACAGAGTATGTTTTATATGCTAAGAGTGGTAATACAAAATTGATTGGCTATTATATTGTTACCGGCATCAATAATAATGACAAGTAGCAATAATTGGTTAAATCAAATGGTTAACTCTACCCTTTTCATACCCTACTCTTAGCACTTGCTATCTGGCACAGCACAGGGATCTGGAAGCACCAACTGGATAAATGGAAAGAGATGTGGCGTCCAGTCCTTTGCTGTGATACCTCCCTTCACTGGACGCGACAGAATGAAACAAAAAGCCTTGTCTTCATTCCGCAGATAACAAACCTTAACAGCAGAGATGCTAAACAACTCATTAAGGACACAGCACCGAAGTATGTGCCGTCTTTCCTAGCCCCATCTGTGAAGCACCTCTCTTCTTCTAGGTTGATGGGCCTTTGGGGCACCACAGGAAGAAATCCTTCATAGAGCAGTTGAGAGCATCTCATTGTGCGTGCACCTCCCACCACATCCCAGGCCCCATCTCCCATCCTATTCTCTCCAGAACCAGGAGGCAGTGTGCTAGGGAGACACCCTGGCAGGAGGTTGCTAAAGAGAAAATTAGGAGGGTTCTGACTGTCTATGGACCCGAGCACCAGAACTCAGAGATGAGGTTTTTGCAGTCCATTGCGGCGGCTGCTAGGCTCAGCCACTCCTGATTCAGAGAGAAGTAGCCAGATGGAAAAGTCCTCACCATAGCACAGCAAGAATGATTAGAGGATCAGAGGGCTTGACCGGGGAGATGAGATTAAAAGACTTCAATATTTATCATTTATCTGAGCTCTGGCTGGGACAGAGAGGGAAGTGATTGATGAATCCCCACCGATTGTGATCATCTCAGACTGCAGGACTCACAGACAGCTCTCAGGCAAGAAGATGCTGCTTATGAGAATCCAAAGGAGGGGATTGGGAGGTGTGAAGGGTGGCTTCCACTGATCCTTGCTGATGTTCCCAGTGGTGCTCAGTTTCTCTCTTGAACTTCTGGGTGGGAGATTAGCTCAGTATCTGCTTCTCTGAGGTGAGAAACTATACTGATATTTTAGGAATAATTCAGTCTGAATCACAAGTTTAACCATGTCGCTACCTCCTAAATGAATGCAATGAAGGAAGAAGAAAGGTGCCTTAATGTGGTGCCCGGGGTTATGGAACTTGGTCAGAAATTCACAACCTACTGTGGGACAATGGTCTTGAACCCTGTAAAGATTTGTCACTTGTATTGATTTAATAAAATGCTGATTGGCCAGTAGCCAGGCAGGAAACATAGGTGGGGTTACCAGAATATGAGATTTCTGGGAAGAGGAAATGCTCACAAAGACACAGAGGAAGCAAGATGAGAATGCCTCACTGACAAAAGGTACCAAGCCATGTGACTAACAGAGACAAGAATTATGGGTTAATTTAAGATGTAAAAGTTAGTTAATAAGTAGCCTGAGCTAATAGGCAAACCAGTTTATAATTAACGCAGGCCTCTGTGTGTTTCTTTGGGACTGAAGGGCTGTGGGACTGGATGGTACAGAAACAGCTAGTGACTACAGCCATCTGTCAAAACCTCACTTCTTGTCTCTACTACATGGGTTCTTTATAGGAATGCTATGTAGGTGGTGACTGCTTCTGTTCCTCATGCATAGTTTACTTTCTGGTTCCTCAGGAGTTATGCTCAGGAAGATAGAATCTCTCAGTTCTTGTCATTTTTTTACCTGCTTATTCAGATAAAAATCTGCAAGTCTTTGCATGAATCATGCTAATAGACTGCTATAGAACAAATGCGCACAGACTGTTGTTCAGGAAGTGGATGGATGGGTAAGTAGTACATGCACAGCTGACACTGTGCCCTTTAGTCATCATTTTTACAGTAGTACTCCAGAATACATGACATCTAACACCAGAGACATGCTCCATTGGATTTAGGGGAAAAAAAACAATAGCTCCATTTGACATGTGGAAATTATTTAATGTACTTTGAAGGCTCCTACCTCAATTGTAAGATGCCAAACTCAATATCCATCTCCCAAAGCTGCAGTAAGCGATGCATCCTACAGAAAGGATGTTACCATCATGGAGGCTCTAACAGTGGCTTATGTGTGTGGTTCAGGCTTTGGAGGTAGGAGAACCTGGGAGCATGTCCTAGCTCCTTTTATCAAGGATGCACACTCATCGGCAAGACATAGAAGTAGTCAACAGTAGTGTGATGTGTCTGGGAATCCCAGGAAGAAAGACAGTGACACTAACTTGGTCTTATTTTAATTTTTCACATTTTTCTATCAATGATCTTTCCATTAATTTTGATTTTTTAAAATAAGGTATTGAATTGTGCTTGTAAATTACTGAAGTTTTTTTTATTTTCCCATTTCTCTTTCATTTCTTTAAATTTTGCTTCCAGGGAGAAAGCATTATGCAACTCATTCTAGTCCCAACCTTCTTGGTAACTTTTTCTTCACTGGCAGTAGAATAATGATTTCTCTCTTAGAGAGGTGTTGTTGGAATTTAATGAAATCATGCAGTGTCTAATTGTTTATACATACAAGTGACAAATATTATCATCACTGGCTTTCTTTTCTACATCCGTTAAGGAAGAAACAGCAGTGAACTTGGGTTGTTCTTAATTCACTACTGTTAGGTCAGATGCTTGGTCTGCAACTTCAGGAGATGATAGATACCATGCTGTCTAGAAGCTGGCATCCCCTTTGCTGTCTTTATGATTCTGCCTCATAACAAAACACTACCATGCCAAGACACAGCAAGGACATCCTAAGATTCTGCATGACAACTCATGTCTCTGCAGGGCAGAAGCCAGGGTTTCACTGTAGGGGTTTAATTCTTGTCCAGACTTGTACAATGATAAGGCACATGAATTCAGGGCAAACATACATATGTGCATTACACCTCCCATGTTCCATGCATGGTGCAAGGTATTGAGGCTATTGTGTTTCCTAATTTCTAGGAGCAGCTGATAGGGAGACACAAGCTGCTCTGGAACTAGAGAGGTGAGGAGTTCAATGTAGGATGCATTTCTTGGCATGGGTGACCACTGAGCTGCATCATGGACTGGATCAGTTACTGCAGTGCTTTGGACGGAGAGGAGGTCCTGAGCAGGGGTGCACATCGAGGCAGCATTTACATGTAAAGGTGCAATGTGAATGTCTCTCAGGAAAGCAGAACCCATGGTAGATATTTTACCTGAGAACATTTCTCTAGAGAATGATGACCAAGGTGCTGGAAGACTGGGAGGCAAAAGGAAATATCAGTATACTCTCCTGTATACAGGGACACCAAGAGAAACAGCTGGGATTATTAGAAACTCTAACTGATCAGTTTGGGGAAGAAGTAGGGCCCCGGGATATGTGCATCTGCTCTAGCATCTCAAGAGCAGGCGGGAGGTACTCACAGAGATAGGAACAGCCTTATGAGGCGGCACTGAGATCTGGGTGGGGAGAAAGGTGAGAGGATTCTAACGTGACTGGATGTTCTGGGGCAATTCTGACAGAAAGAACAAGCTGAATGGAAGGAACAGGACCCTTGTCCCTTTTCTGCCTCCCACCCTCACTTAATGGTCCCCTCAGAAGCACCTAACAGAAACTCAACTACCAACAACAACAACAAAATTGCTATAGAGTTCAAATCCCTGCACCACGAGGCAGAAGATGGAGGATGTATTGGGGTGGAAGGAACAGGGAACTCGTTAGGAATATGGGCTACTTTGCTGTCAGTTGTGATGAGGCAAATGACTGGAACTAGAGTGAGGTAGGGCTCAAGAGTAGATGAGCATGTTCACACCCATGCACCCAATAATGTGTAGCCCAACGATAATGATGCTCGATTTACTCAGCAGATAAATGCCCATGTCTCATCCTCCTAGAGAAGATGTAAGTCACTATAGGAGAAGTTGAGTTTATAACACTAGTAATTGGAATCAATACATAGTAATCCATCAAAAATATATTCAGTGAAATATGAAATGGCGGCGATTTTCATCCTTTCTCTCTCTCTCCTTGTTTCTATCTCTCCTCCCTCTCTCTCAGAAAAGCACTTCACTGGGTAAAGACTAACCGAATGAATACTTAGCAAACTCTGAGAATGCAATTCTAATTAAGAGCTTTTTAACATACGAGAGACCCCCCCGAGGAATGTGTTTAGTAACTAATGGTGCTCCTGAATAGCCCTTACATATACTAAATGGCTGAGACCATTTATAACAATTCAGTGGTATCTTGTCTTCATTATTTTATCCTTGTGGGTTCCAAAGGTGAGCAGAAGAATTCAGCCAAAGAGGTAAGTTGCTTCTTAAGGATTATCAATTCTCCCTGGCCCACATCTTTAGCTGTATATTTCCAAAGAATGTTGTTTATAAGACATTCTGAAAGTGAGGACTGCCTGCTTCCCTCTGGGGACGTGTAATGGAAGTGAGTAGACTAATTGGAGCAAGTGTGCGAGGGAAAGTTTATAGCCACAAACATTGCTATTCCAGATACAACCTAAGGATGTATGAAACACATGGGCCCCTTGTAGTAAGTGCCTTTTATTTTACTTGGCCGCCCACTTTAATAGCTGTTCCTTACTTTGATGTACTTTTGCTGATGAAAGCAAGAATCCATCAAACATTGAAAAGTAATAATGTAAGTATGATAATGTGTACAAATCAATAATGCATTTTAGAACACTTACTAATGTAAGTCCCAGGTGTCTTCTCACGGATGGATTTTCACATTTGCTGGAGAGTAACAATCGCTTCAGTATGTATTGCTAATTAAAAACTGTTGAATAATTTCCAACAGATATTAAGTAATTATTGGCATTTCCATGTCAGCACTAGTAAATAATTATCTCACCTTGTATTACATAATTAAAATTACAATGCACCCCCAACAAATATTAAACAGTCATAAATAATTCCAGTTATTCACAGGTACCAGCCATGTACCAACTCAGTTATGTTCGTAATTTAAAATGACATTTTTCATTTGACTGCTGATTTATGAATTTTTTTTTTAAAAAAAAATCAATTTACCTTTCGTAATGGGCTAAAGCCCTCTGGGATATACCAGATGTTCTCCTGCCCAAGGTTGGCAGCTAGGCAGAAAAATAGATTAGTCAAGCATATTGATGAAAGACCTAAACAAGGAAAGGGTAGCCATAATAGGTGTCTGGGTAAAATAATTGAACAAGCTATCTGGTCACTGAGATCTTCAGTCTGGCGAGGCCAATAGGTGTCCAGGCAGATGTTTGTAGGATCCAGTTTGCCCCTCTCCATCCTTCCTCCCAGATGCTGCTATCATCAAAGACAGCGTAGAGTAGAGGACTTGTCTAGACCTGTAATTGTCTTTCCATCTTGGGCCAGAAAATAGTAGAAAAGAGATGGGGGTCTCCTCAAAATGTCTTGCAGCACCCGGCTTCTCACAGACTCCATGGCACCAAACGAAGGGCCTGGTCACAGTAGTTCTTCTTGAACCCTTCACTAGTTTAGAGCGGATTGCAACCCCTCAGCAACCCAAAGTACATAGCACCTATTGAGTACTAGAGGCTCTGGTGACAAGCTGATTTTAAGGTTTTGTTTTGGTTGTTGTATCTATTGTATTGGTTGGCTTGTTTTGAGATGGTATCTTATTCTCTAGCCCAGCTAGTTGTCTTAGATTTCTCAGTGTTGAGATTACGTCCTGAGCCACCACACCTGGGTAGTTACTTTTCTTTTAAAAAGAGAACTAGCACCTGTCATGGCTGCATCTCAAACAATTTAGAGGCATGTTGATTTGTCTTCTAGGACAGGAGGTGGCCCCTGCCCATCCTCTGAAGGTAAGACCATCAGCCATGGTGGAGATGCATCATCTCCACCTCTGAGAAGACGAGTGCTGGCTCCAGGTCATTTAGAGCACCGGCCCCCACCTGCACTGCAGGTGGCTCCCCACCATCTGTACTGACACCTGCCTCGGGTTATTTCAATGCTTTCAGGAAGCAGATGGCAACATCCAGAGAACTCCTAACTGTTTGCTGAATGATAGTGCCTCCTCCAGACCATTAAATTCCAGAGGGGCAGAGTCCACGCCTGCATTAATCAACAATGCATTACTAGCAATTAGTCTCGGGTAAATATTTATTCAATTAGTTGTTGATTAAGATCCTGAAATAGCAAAAAGTGGAGAGAGTAAAAATGTCCAAGACTCTAAAACATTTTGTTGTTTAATTGTTACTTAATCATTTAGTTCATCAGTAAAGAACTTCATTGTTCATCACAAATAACTCCCACTCTTAATGATAAAGTAAGATTATCCCATTGAAAGACAAACAGGGCTGCGTGCTATATGCTATGCTATCCTTCCCCAGCCTGGCTCTGTTCTATGCAACTCTCAATAGCAAGTGTATGTCAGAAAACATGCTGACACAGAGTCCTCCATGGGTCTTGCCATTTGAAAATGGTTTCATATGTGCTAATAGGCATCATCATTCCTTGCACAAGATATGAAACCTCTAAGCTCTCAAATCATGTTGAAAAGCGTTTTATGTTTTCTAATCTCCGGTGATGTGTAAGATCTGTTAAGTAGTCTCAGTTGGAGAAAAGCCTGTTCAAGGCCTGGGATGGAGTCAAGGAGTGAGTCGTTGAGGACAGTATGGTGGACCACCAGATCAATGAAGAGTTTGGCCCCATCTGTGTAGGATGCTGGGTCTAAATATTTGGGTCCTCATCAGCTGTTCTAAGCAGTGTTCCATGCTCACTGTCTCTTGCTTGGAGTCCTCCTTCTCTAGGGGCACAGGAAGTGAGGGTGAGGAAGAAAAAAGAACAGATAGAGAAGACCAGGTTACTCACCAGAATGGTTCAGATGCAAGGTGTCATTATGTCCAGAAAATCCACAGTGTGTTTGACCTACACAAAAGCTCATTCTGAAAGCTTGTTGAAATGGTCAGATGGTTGAAGACACAGGGCAACGGGGAATGCTGCAAAAAAGTTCGAGCTGTGGCTGGGGTGGATTCTATAGAAAGCCCTGGTCAATTATAAGATTATGTGGAGCTGGTACTGTAAAATGAAAAGTGCTCATTCTTATAACGAGTAGGTTCGAGCGGGTGGGACCAGGATTTTCAAATATCTCTGCCTTGGGGTTCATAGCAACTCAGTTAAAACTGGCCGACCTATTGGAAAATATATTTGATTAATTTCTGCATTTATAAATTTATAAATACCTACATTCATAAATAAATATATGCATAAATATATTACATACAAATTCTCAAGGTCAGAGGATTGTGAAATTCTGTTTCTTGTAGCCCTGGCCGCACATCTCTGAGCGTGGACTTGGACACAGGTGGTTTTAGAACACATCCAGTCCACTTCCTACAGCCTGTAAGATCTTGGCTATTTAAAACATCAGACGGTTACCGAACTTGTTATCTCTATTTGAAAATAGGAAAATAGTAGCCACCTCCAAGGTTATTGGAACTTTTAATGAGACCATGGACTTAAAGCACCCTGGTATTCTTGGCACTCCCTAGGTCCTCAGTAAATCTCTATTCCCTACAAGTTTGGCACCCCGCCAGGCAGAGTGACACCAGGAAAGAAAGAGCTTTCCTGTGCGGGAGGAAAAAAATCAAAAAACCAACACATTTACTAACACAAAGCGTTTATGACTTTTACATCTTTAGACAGTGTTTCAAAAACTAATTACAGTTTTCATTGTCTCCTTTGACAGAGATGACCTAGCGAAGTAAAGTTTCCATTTGACTAATGCCAATCAAATAGACTAAAAGGTCTCACCGTCATTTAGCCCATCATTCTGTTTGGGATCTGAAACTGTGCTGTGAAGCTATCAGCGCCCACTCTCATCCCTTCTGGTCCAGATCCCTGGATTCTCAGCATGGAAACAGAAACAGAAAACCACAGGTGTCCCCAGCCAAAGCTAAATACCTTCCCAGCAAAAGATTCACATGGACACAGAAAGCGGATGGGCACATTCTGCTTTGTTTAAATAAATCTTGGTTTTGTTGCTTTTAATCACCGTGTCCCCTGAGCAGGCATGCATTCTGCACCATGCACTGGCTGCATACCTAACAGATATTTTGAATACAACAGCTTGATTCCCCTGCTGCTTGGAGGATGGCAATTGGCTAGGTGTTCTTTCCTCTTCCTTCTCCACCCCCAGCCCCCAAGGAGATTTCAAGTGCAATTTGGCCTTGCACATCAAACAGCAATTTTCCTGTAGAAATCACAACCTCCAAAAACTCTCCCCTAATCAAATCTATCAAGCCCAATTTAGGGGTGAGCTTGTGTCTGTTTATCAAGGAAATGGAGTTGAAATTGCCCCCTTTAATGGAATCACAGCTGCCCACCATAATCTTTCACATGGTTGTTTGAATTAATGGCTGGACTTGGCCCATGCTCTCCAACCTTGGAATTTGATTCAGGTTACAGGAAATTGCTATAATTTCTGTTCTGGGATTCTCAGGGATGTTGAGGCTTTTGGGACTGGGGTTAGAATTAATGTGTCAGAGAAATTAAAGAATTCAGAAGTGTTTGGGGGGAAGATTAGCACTTTTACACAATACCCAATGAGTCACCTCTGCATCAAAGCAAAACCATTGGGAGCCATATGAACTATTTTTACCAAGCCATGAAGAAAAAGGAAATAAAAAAGTCAACGAATGGCTTTTTCCAAAGTCAGATTTTAAAGTGGAACATAGCAGATATGGGTAGAATGGGTTAGCCCTGCGAAAGCTTTCTTGAATCAGTGGAGTATTAGTGTTCTTAAACTAAGGCGGCAGATATCCTTACTGAGCTTGCGGGTTCTTGTGGAGCCAGGAAGAAGCCAGCAGCTTTGTCCACCCCTTCTCTTGTTCACTCATTGGATTCTTAGGATAGTATACGTTCCCAAAGAAGTCACTCTTGAAGACTGTAGTCCTTCCAGCACATGGGAAAGCTCTGTAACAGCTTACCCACAACACAGTCATTTCATTTTTTAAAAAAAGTCCTTATTATTAATAAATGTCTTAAAAGGATGTTCTAGTCCAGAGTGTGTTAGAATCATCATCATCATCATCATCACCACCATCATCATTTTAGACGGGGGTCTCATTTATCCCAGCTTGGCTCCAAACTTGTAGCTGAGTAGGGCACGCTCTTCCACCTGAATGTGAGATTTATTGGGATTTATAAGCATGTACCACCATACCTAGCTTATGCGGTGCTGGGAATCCAACTCAAGGCTTTGTGCATGTTAGATGAGCGCTCTCCCAGCTGAGAGCTAGATCCCCACCTACCCACTAGATTCTGGTGTTTATACTCAGCCATTTTGAGCATTTCCTCGTGTCTCCATGATTGTATCCCATTTTGTTCTCACAGTAAAGAATGGAGGCGACACTATTTTTAGTGTCACAAATAAAGAAACCAGAGTTGGACGACATATCCAATTACTGGTGTCACCAGGACAAGGCCACCGTGCTACAAACCGTTTGTTTTCCAGATCACGTTGGGCATTTCTGAACTTTCCTTCAGTCCCCTTCATTTCCACCTTTCCCCATGTAGCATCCAGAAACCTTGCCTATTCCTATCCACACAGACCACCCAAGGGTCCTCATGTGCCTCAAGTGAGGTGAGCTTGTCTCTTTTTCAGCACCCCACCCCACCCACCTGGCCCCACCACATCCCAGGGTTTAGTGCTGAGTAGTATAATGCGTGTGAATGGGAGATTTCTTTCTTTCATTTTTTTCTTTCTTTTTTTTTTTTGAAATAAACCTGACGACTCTCATCTTACAATTGAAAATAAAAGACTTCCACGTTAGAAACTCATGGAAATTTAATAAATGCGAGGAGAAAGCCTATTCATTTTCTCCAAGAGTGGCTAATGCCTCTCAGAAATTCTCTTACTCAAAACTAATTCAGGTTTTCTCTTGCATCTCTTCCCTGTTCCGTTTCTCCCTGCTGGGTCTGCCTCCTTGCTTTTTACTTAGGGCCATTTGCATGAAAACACCTGTCTAGCTATCTGCAGTTTCATCTTTTCCTTACTGTTTCCCCCTAGAATGTAGAGTCCTTTGATGTCACCTCCACCTCATCCACACATGGGGATATCTTTGAGAAGAAGGGTGCATACTGCTGGTGTCAATGAACAATGTCCCCCACCCCGGATTCTGAAGACCTCTGTGTAACTGAATTGCCCCGAGGAAAGGAGAGAGCAGGGGATACCAGACAGATGTCCAAGGAAGAGCTGCTGAGGGTGGGGCCTTAGCAGGCTTGCTCTGCTCAGTAGATCCATGACTTGTATCAAGAATACAGGCAAAAGTTAGTTCCCATCTTCTGAACTTACCTGAGCTCCCCTTCCCACCCATGACCATTGCATCTCCCTAACCTCTTCAGAAGACTTCTCATGGGTTTATCAAGTGACGCTTATCCACCATGATGTTTGGTGCCTAGGACTTGGGCAGGAGTTGGCAGTGTTGTGCACATGCATGTGAACCTCCAGACAAATGCAGAGCAGTTGTTCAGAAGTGCTGTGAGCCATGAACCTCAGAAATAACTCGAACGTGTTAGTTGCCAGGTACCCGTAGTTTCCAAAACTCCCTAGGGTTGCAAAGTATCAAATGAGGCAATTTTAAGTAAGAGTTTCAAGTACGGCGAGAAGACCAGCTTGACTTTTCCAGGGTATTTTCTTTCCTTTTTCTGACAAACGTGTGAGAGAACATTCTGCACTTCGAATGTTCCAGCCTGTCTAGGCTTCTGCAGACTCTGCCACCTGCTTTCTGCTTTCACACTTTCCCAACTTCTCTCTTGAAGTTGATCACCAACTTATTAATTATGAAATGAATTGGCTGGATCTCAATCCAGCCTCCTCCCTTGCATCGTTCTTCCCTCCTAGTGACCTGTTTCTCTGCACAGCAAAGCCCCCCCCCCCCACACTGCACACAGCCCGCCGCCTTCTCCAACCTCTTTGGCTAATTGTCCACCACCGATTCCTGTTTCTCCATGCCGCTAGCAGAAGTCACCATCCAGGAATGTGTCCCTGACCCTTTATTTTTTCATCCTTTCTCCTGTGGCAGTTTTCTCGTCATCTCCCACTGTCCAATTATCACCTCTGTGGGAATGGTGCCTAGATCTGCTTCCCACTTGGACTCCTGTCCTGAAAGCTAATTCTGAAACTCTCTCTGTCTGCAGAACCTGCCAGTGTTTACCCTTGCCTGTGTTCCTCTGCCCCTGGGGCTCCTGATCAGTTGGTGTGAAAGGTGTCATTCCATACTGTTCTCCCACACCAGCCACCATCACCTCCCGCCGGCTTTATCTGTTGAAATACCAGAATAACCAATTAGGACATCTCTCTCCCTTGGTCTTCTTGTTCTTTGTACCTCTGCTTCATTAACTTCCCGATGTGTAGCTCTGACTCTGGCACTCCCTGATCAGAAACTGTTAACGAAGACCCTTTTGCCAAGAAATCTAAGTGGACCTAACCTTTTCAACATGGTTGGATGGGGTCAAGCCATACTACCAAGCTCCAAGGTGAGTGTTGTGTGCTTGCACAGATCACTCTCTAGTCCCCATCCTCTCACTCACTGTGTGCAGTAAGCATCTTCATCACTCTAGATACCCACTAACAATAGTTTCTATAGCATGCCATACTCTATGATGCTTCTCATTTGCACATGGGCCTCCATCTTGTAGGATTGTAATTGCCTCCCGTTCTGCTGAATCTCACTCTGTCTCCATGCTCTCTTGGCAGTGTGTTTGTGACCATTTAAAACTCACGGATTATGTCCTGGGCAATCTTCTCTCGCCCAACCTGGCAACATTAGCTATGGTTTGATTACCAGGATGCCTTGTTTATTGCACTGTGAATGTTTCCTCTCCAATGTGCTGACCCTTAACCACCACTGTGGTAATGTTGGCAGGTAGGGTCTTTGGGGGAGTGACAAGCCGTGACGTACATCCTTCTGAATGGACTGATACGTTGTTGAAAGGCTGCAGAGACAGAACCTAACTACAGCTCTTTTCTTCAACCTTCTAGCCCTTCTTCCATGTAAGGAAATAGCTCTGCCCTTCCAGAGAAGGCAGTTAACAAGGCAGGGCCCTCAGAATCTTTAGCCACCTAACTGATGTGGCTTCCACCTCAAGTTCTCAGCCTCTAGGGTGGTGACAAATACATTTCTTTTCTTTATAGTTCACCTAGTCTCACAATGTCTTTGAGACAGGATCTTGCTCTGAAACCCATGCTATCCTTGAACTCACTATGGATGCCAAACTGGCTTGAAACTTGAAGAAATCCCCCTGCCTCAGTCTTCTGAGTTCTGAGATTACAGGATAAGCCACCATACCTGCCTTTGATATTTCATCAGAGCAATGCCAAGGGACTTCCATATTTTAATGACTACTGCACCTAACCAGAGCCCTCCTTGAACAACTTATTTGTTTTGTAGTCCACAGACTTAACAAAGAATCAGCACTAATTCTTACTTTCCAGGCAATTTTCAATGCGTACTATGCATGAAAGCAGACAAGTGTTTTATGGAATACAAAAGGATCAGTCTCATAATACTAAGGTGTTCCCAAATTTGCAGATGCTCCAATCCACTGAAAACAATAGCATTGAATTTACAAATAACCTACACAATTCTCTCATATATTCTTATAACTGATTAAATGTGAATATTATGTAGCTGATGTCTTAGTTAGGGTTTTTATTGCTGTGAAGAGACAGCATAACCATGGCAACTCCTATAAAGGAAAACATTCAATGGGGCTAGCTTACAGTGTCTTATGTTAGTCCGTTATCATCATGGAGGGACTTGGCAGTGCACTGGCAGACATGGTACTAGAAAAGGAGCTTGGATTTTTACATCTTGATCCACAAGCAACAGAAGGAATCTGCATCCCACTGGCCAGACTTGAGCTTAGAAGATCTCAAAGCCCACCTCCACATTGACACACTTCCTCCAACAAGGCCACACCTACTCCAGGAGGCCATACTTCCTAATAGTGCTTACTCTCTACAGGCAAAGCAGTCAAACACATGAGTCCATGGGGGCCATACCTGTTCAAACAAGCACAGGCAGTGACTGTGCTATGCTATTTAGAGTGTATTGACAAGAACAATGTCTTCACATGTCCTGAAACAAATCAAAATCTCAAAATATTTTTGATCTATGTTAATTAAATCCATGGATACCGAGGAGAACTGTGCTATGATGTCCTCTCCATTTTTATTCTGGTCTTTTCATCAAGCTGAGCTCCTTCTTCTATATCTGTTTGCCTGGATTCTATTCATCCTTGACAAAGTTCAATGCACATATTTTCTTTCATGTGAGGCCAACTTTGATCTCACTTTACCTAATACATAAATGTGTGGCTGGGATATGTGGGCTGGTGGGTATATTTCCAAACACGACTGAGCGTGATCCATGGCTATCAGATTCCTATGGCTCTTTTATGGATAAGATAAATATTTATCCTCTCCTTTAATATAATTTTATATTACACTAGCATCACACTCCTTTTTTTTTTTTTTTTTTTTTTTGGTTTTTCGAGACAGGGTTTCCCTGTAGTTTCTAGAGCCTGTCCTGGAACTAGCTCTTGTAGACCAGGCTGGCCTCGAACTCAGAGATCCGCCTGCCTCTGCCTCCCGAGTGCTGGGATTAAAGGCGTGCGCCACCACCGCCCGGCCATCACACTCCTTTTTCAGCACAATAGTGTTTTGGGGGTGTTGTTGTGGTTGTTTGGTTGGTTGGATTTTTGTTTGTTTGGTTGGTTGGTTGGTGGGTTGGTTTGGTTTTGGTTGGTTTGGTACTTTGAGACAGGGTTTCTCTGCGTAGCTTTGTAGCCCATCCTGGAACTCTCTCTGTAGTCCACACTGGCCTCGAACTCCCAGAGATCCATCTGCTTCTGCTAGCTGAGATTAAAGGTGTGAGCAAGCACCACCCTGCAAAATAATGTTTTTTTAAAAAGATTATAGTACATAAGACACAGAATATAGCGAATGATTAATCAACATTAATTCACGTCCCTTATTCTTTAAGTCATTTGTTGTTTTGTTTTTAACACACTCATGTATTTTTCTTATTGTCTACAATAGAATAAAAGCTCTTACCAACATCCAATGCACATTTTCCTTACCAGCAGCAACTATGAGGCAACCTTCCACAATTTTGTTGCTTATAACATTTGTTGGATTTAATGGAGCAAACTGATTTAGAAAACTTTATGCTCTGATTTTTGTATCAAAATTAAATGTGGTGTTCTTGGTCATGCCTGAAACACACTGGACGTCACACTTCTGGTAAGGAATGTCACCTACATGATAACACATTTTCAGTGGGAAAATCAGATTAGACATCCGTCATTTCAATTTGTAACTTTAACAGAAATGTTCATTCTCTGTTATATCTTCATACAAGCATGGAAAGCAAAACAATATCCACTTGACAACACTCCTTTAAAAGGTGATCTAATTAGATTAAATATTATTACCTGGTAATTCCATGCAACAATTGAGGTTTTCTGTAAATTTAAAGTGCGAATTTTATGAAAACCCTTGCTTTCAGTTAAGGGGCAGATTATTTATAACTGGTTAATCAGCGTTATTCACCATGACTCAGAATCTTAAAAATGCCTGATGAGCATCAAATGTGAAACTCTGAACTTTAGCTGTTATTTTAAAAAAATTATTATTCTAATATCACAAAGTTGATATGAGATTTTCATGAAAGTCTTTCAATTCATTTGCCTTTTCCCCCATACCTCTGAAGCCTACGAAAGTGTCTAGAGTTACGGTAAGGAGTGTTTAAAAAAAAATGTATTATAGATTTAGAAAGAACACTGGAGGCTGGAGGGGGCTCAGAATTTAAGAGCACTGGCTGCTCTTCTAGAGGGCCTGAGTTCAATCCCCAGCAACCATGGTTCCAAACCATCTATAACTGGATCTAATGGCCTCTTTTGGTGTGTAGGCACACATGCAAACAGAACACTGGATGCATAACAAATGAATAATTAAACTAGAATATAAAGAGCATAGGGAAGATTGTGGCTGACGTTCAAGTGTTACGTGATGCAATTTATATTATCTGGTACCATTCTTTTCTTCTGGCTGAGAAAACAGTTGGGAAAGGACAAGGAACTTGCCTAATGTGTAAAGCCCATAAAGTAGCAAACCCCAGATTCTAAACCCCTAACTGATGGCCTAATGCATTTCACACGCGTCACTCCATATCAGCTGTTTGCTGAGTGAGAAACACTCTCTGGTGTTAAAAAAAGAACAAAACCAGTGTGCAGGAAGCTCGTAGTTTGTTCCAGTGAAGATACCAAGTGCTATGAGCATTACAGGCTGAATTACAGTCTTTGCTTTTAAGTGCACAGACGCACATGAAGGAAAGCATAGCAACAAGACTCACTGAGAGATAAATGCTCTAGAGGGAGACAGACAAAGTGGGGGAGGTTGTGTGCCCTGCAGGGTTGAAGCCTGTGGAGTGCTCTGGGGAAGTGGCAGTTAGGCTCCCCTTTGGAAGAGACAGGACAGCTCTACTGAAGGAGTGGCAGGAATAGACTGGGAAGGTGGCATTATCTTTCCTCGGGCTGTGACTCACTGTGATTACCGCAGAAATCCGAGAGTAAAATGGAACCGGAAATGTGCCCTAGTCTTCAAGGACCATGCAGCATGCGTGGGAACTGGGACCATAAGCAGAAGGGATGAGAGCCTTTGAAGGTACCTGAAGATGGGTACTGTCCATTTCCGAAAGCCATTCTGATTGCGTTTGGGTTGGGATTGAAACTGGATCAAGAGATCAAGAGCAAGCCTACTTAAAGTTACAGGAAGTTGACAGTAAACAGGAAATAATGCTAATAATAATAATAATAATAATAATAATAATAATAATAATATGAAACAGCCTATAGAGAAGAATTAGCTGCTTAGACTCTGGGTTCAAATTGGTTTTGCTGTCTATGTCAGTATGCACATTTATTTATTTGCTTGTTTAGTTAGTTAATATCCTAGCCATAGTTTGCCCTCCTTCCTCTCCTCCCAGTCTCTCACCACCCATCTCATCTGATCCCAGCCCCAATACGCTCCTCCATTTCTTTTCAGGAAAGGGCAGATCTTCCATACATATGAACAAAATACGGCTTATCAAGTTGCCAAAAGACTAAGCACCTTTCCATGTAATAAAGCTGAGCAAGGTGACCCACCATGAGGAATAGGGTGCCAAAAGCTGGCAAAAGAATTGAAGACAGCCCTTACTTATTTCCCCGCTATTAGGAGTCACAGAAGAGAACCAAGCTACACAACTGTAACTTATATGGAGAGTGCCTAGGTCAGTCCCATGCAGGCTTTGTGGTTGTCGGTTCAGTCTCTGTGAGCACCTACCAGCTCAGGTTAGTTGATTCTGTGGGTGTCCTTGACTCCTCTGGCTCCTGCAATCTCACCTTTCACTGTTCTGCAGATTTCCTAAGCTCCATCTGATGTTTGGCTTTGGGTTTGCATAAGAGTCCATTTGTTGCTGAATCAAGTTTCTCTGATGACAATTGGGTTAGGCACCAGTCTGGTGACAGGAGATGGCCATTTCAGGCTACATATCCCCTATTGCTATGAGCTTAGCTGGGGCCATTTTTGTAGATTCCTTGGAGATTCCCTTAAGCCATATTTTTACCTGACCTTGAAATGCCCCCTGCTTTCCAATAGGATCTTTCAGTACACTCTCCTCCTCCACCCTAACCTGATTGCTCATGTTTCCATCCCCACTGCACCCACAGTCTACTGCCAAAATGTCTTCTGTAGCCTCTTCCTGGGGAGATCTGGGCATCCCCCTTAAGTCCTCCCTATTACCTAGCCTCTCTGGCTCTGTGGACTATAGTTGCGTTATCTTTTATTTTATAGCTAAAATCTACTTATAAGTAAGTACATACAATGTTTGTCTTTCTGGGTCTTCGTTACCTCACTTTGGATGTTTTTTTTTTTTCCTAGTTGCATTCATTTGCTTTCAAATTTCAAGATGTCGTTACTTTTAACAACTGAGTAATACTCTATTGTATAAATACATCCCATTTTATCTATTCTTCAGTTAAGGGACATTTAAGTTATTTCGAGGTTCTGACTATTACAAATAAAGCTACTATGAACATAGTTGAGCAAATGTTCATGTATGATTGATAATCCTTTGGGTATAAGCCCAAGAGTACTAAAGTTGGGTCTTGTGGTAGATTGACTCCAGTTTTCTGAGAAACTGCCATCTTGATTTCCATAGTGGCTCTACAAGTTCCCAAGCCTGATAGTAATGGAGAAGTGTTTGCCTGGCTCCACATCTCTCCATCACAAGTTGTTGCTAGTGTTTTTGATCTTAGCCATTCTGATGGGTGTAAGATAAAATCTCAGAATCATTTTGATTTACATTTCAATGATGGCTAAGGATGCTGAACATTTCTTTAAGTGTTTCTTGGCCATTTGATATTTCTCTGTTGAGAATTCTCTGTTTACATCAGTGCCCAATTTTTTAATTGGATTGATGTCTAGCTCTTGAGCTCTTTAAATATTTTGGAAATCAGCTTTCTGTCTGATGTGGGGTTGGTGAAGATCTTTTCCTAGTTTGTAGGCTACCATCAGCATGGTTTTGATTCTCTGAGCTCAGTGGGGCTGAGTGTCCACTAAGAATGTAATTACTTGAAAATGTGAGCAGGCACTTACAAGCCATTGATAAGCAATTAATACTTGCAGCCTTTATTTTTATTGCCAGTGTCTTATGCGCACCTTCTCCCTTTGTACCTTTTTAGATATAATTGCACACGATGTTATTTGCATAAAGACTCCAACAGGAGCATTTAGACAGCCTCATTGATATGAAGATGGTTATTAATGGTACCACAATCTTTCCTAAAACTGACTCTCATTTCTAAGTATTCAGCAGAGAACTCATAGAGAAAGAATTTTCCATTGAAGATGAATACTCCAGAGGCATCAGGCCTTGAACTTGAAATAGGAGATCAGTGAGCCAGGGTTCAACTGTCATAATTCTAATGTCAAAGACTCTTTCTTGGTTGCTGGGTTGACTCGCTGGGTCACAAAGGCTCTGCACCCTCTCTAGAAGTCACTTTACTGATCTTTGGAATGAGATTAGGAGCTAATCTACTACAATAGTCTGTGTTCAGCAATGAATATACTTCATGACTGAGGGTGCCACGGTACTAGTCAGAGACCTTTGTAAAGTACATGCGGATTCTTAAAGATGATTGGGAATGGGTGGTACAGGTTCAGGAATTAAGTTCCCTTCGCGCTTCAGTTGTTAAATGTACTCATTAGTTCCGTTAGAACTGATTTCCCCTATTTAAACATCAGTCCTAAAAACGTTCTTCCTACCACCCCCAGCAAAGCACCTACTATGGGTCCTACCGTGCGGTGGAATGTGCGTGATGGAGCTGTGACACAGTGCTGTGAATGGTCAGAAGTCATATATGTGATAAAAATGCAAGTCCAAAAAGGAAAAAAAAATGTTCTCATGGAAATTCAATAGTAGAGAGAAGATGAAGGCTGCCCTGTGCACGAGATAGTGTTGCCTGAACAGCACCACAGCTGAGAAGCACAAGCAGCTTAGCCAAGGCTATCCCCAGGTGTGGGAGACAGCACAGGCATGCTCTTAGAGTCATTGGTGTGAAGCCTCCAACAGGAGGAACATACTAAACATTTGATTTGAATGGGAGGAAGGTGTCAGGAGGCAGGCTTGGTTGGAGACGTTGACTTCTGGGCGAGACAGACAGATCTAAGCTTAAACTGGTCTGTTGGTCCTCTGACCTCTGTTTTCCTGTCACATTGTCTGTGTAGCCATGCTGATATGAACAGAGATGCCTTACACTTTCAATGTGCTAGAAGATAATTAATGTACACACACACCATATACAGATATTTACATATAAACATACTATATATATATATATATATATATATATATATATATATATATATATTACTTCCAGAACTTGTGGTGATATCAAAGTGTTTGGATACTCACGTTAGTCTCCCATTTTACTTAGTTTGTTAGTTAGTTAGTTTGAGACATGGTGTCTCTTATAGTTTAGGCTGCCCTCAAAAGTGGGATCCTCCTTCCTCAGCTTCCTCAGTACTGGGATCACAGGCTTATTACCTCACTATATTCAGCATCTCCCATTTATTTTATTTTTATTTATTGTTTCCAAAGCTTTTGTCTTTTTAAATTTTTATTATTTGTAAATAATATGTGTGTGTGTGTGCAAATGCATGTATGTGTGTGTGTGTCTATCTGTCTGTCTGTCTCTGTGTTTTGGTCAAATCCACCCCTCACCACTCCCTCCCTTTGAATTTCTCCCCTATCTCTCTCTCTCCCTGTTTTCCTCCAAGCTTAGGTCTCTCTCTGTATCAGTCTTTAAACCCAATAGGTACACTTGGTGCTTCCTGTATGTGCATGAATATAGGACCATCTTCCAGGATAACCTTTCAGGAGTCAATCCATGAATAACACTCTACCTCCCCTAGTGGCCATCAGTTGCCAATAGCTTCTCAGGTAAGGGTGGGATATCGCGAGATTCCCTCTGTCCATGCAGAAGTTTGTATAGGTTTGTGTATGCAGTCACAGCACTGTGAGTTCACATTTGCCATGGCTGTCACACCTAGCAAACAGTGTTTCACTGTGGACATTCACTACTTCTGGGTTTTTTTGTTTGTTTTACCATCTTTCTGCTCTCTTCTATGATGATCCCCGAGTCTTGAAGTGTGATATGTAAGTATCTCATTTAGAGATTTAGAGTCCACAGTCTCTTTATTCTCTGTATATTGACCAGTTGAAGTTTTCTGTATTCATTTTTAGTATTCATTTTAGTATTTTAGTATTTTTAGTATTTTGGTGTTTAACTTTTTAACAAGATTTTATCATATAGGCTAGTCTGGACTCAGTCTCAAGGAACTCTCTGCCTCAGCCTCTGGAATGCTGGGGATACAGGATGCCCCACCATGCCTGACTTCTTACATATTCATTAAATATTACTCGGACTATCTGTAAGTGGTATGTAAATAGTCACCACAATGTGTTGTTCGGGGACTAATGATGAGAAAAAACAAAATCTATACAAAATCAATGTAGATTGAATGCATGCATGCAATGTTTTGGATGCAGGGATCAGACTACATAAACTGTGTGCAGAGGAAGATGCTAGGTGCTTTGCTGATATATGTTCTCTGATTAGCTTGTTTAGTAGTTCCTTTTCAAAGCCCTATAGGTATCTGAAAGAAGAGAACATTCACACAGATCGTCACACGAAATGACATCAAATGTTCAACAGATAGATGTCCCTTAGCATTAGCAGGCTTTTCTAAAGTGAGGTGGGTAGCTGATTGGCCCTGCCTGATGTGGCAGCTTTCTTATAGTATGGCACTGCCACTGCCCCTGGCCGCTGTCACCATCAACCCTGGTCACACCTTGTGTCTTTGCTGCTTACAGCTGTGCTCAGTGGAGGCCATCAGTACAAGCCTGAGGTCCATGGAGCAGGCATGGAACAACAGGGTTGGTCCAGAATTACCGCCCCCACCCAGCACTTCAAATTTTGTCAGAGCAGAGGCTTCAGAATTTCCCTTACTCATCTCTCCCTTCTCCCATCTTTGTCAGCTGGCATCTCAGCTTTGTGACTGTGAAATCTCCTTTTTGGAGAACTCTATTTGGTTTTGATCCGAGACAGCTGTTGCTTGGTGACAACTAGCAATTCCTGCTAATGGTGGTGACATAAATCCTCAGCTTCCCTCCCATCTTGTCAAAGATTTGGGTGAGCATGAAGTGCGGCAGCAGACTCTCTTTGTCCCTCGGCAGGTGAGCTATTAGACTCCTATGGCTGTCCTTCGAAATCACCTGGGAGATTTGTTTCCAAACTCTTGCTTGACATCGATGTGTGTTTTGATAGAAGGTTAATGCATACACAACTTTTTGATTTATTATCATTGTGAGCTCATCACTCTTTCCTTTAAATTAAAACTCCCTCCAGATGGGAATCTCTGACACAGATTTATTGATCTGCAATAAAGCCTCACTCATAATCTCTACAGATGCCCATTCATCTTCTCCAGAAAGAGGCTTCATTACTCTGGATGTCCCAAGAATGAAAGCAAAAAGCTAACTTTCTCTTTCGCTTCCTTGCTGCCCCTCCTCTGCTTTCTGTTTCTCTCCTCCCTCCCTTTAGACTTCATGAAATCACCCAAATACCCCCCTTTTCCCCATCTCCCCAGACTATCTTGCATTTCTCTTGACTTCTGTGCCACATAATTTAGAGCTGCCCTGCATGTCATGGGCATCCCTAAGCTGAAAGCTGAATTGATCTGCCTCGGTGTTGTAGCAATAGCCCTTCCCTCTATCTACTCCTTCCAGATGGTTTGTACACTCCTCTCTGGACAGATCACTATGGAACCTGGTAGATGAATGAGATCATTAGACAGAGGAGACCTGAGCAGCCAGGCTGATGAAAATCAGAACAAGCAGCAGGTGGATAGTCCTTGGTCTGTGTGTGAGGAGGGTATCTGTGGATAAAGAATGCTTACTACTCTGTGTTTTGTTGGGTCCAAAGAGCCCTCTGATTTATTGCCTAGGAGATATTCTGGAGAGCACACACCACTGAGGATGCTTCCACTGGTCAGCAGATGGCTTGGTCCTTGTGCCAGAAAACAAGGGAAGTAGCTTCTACCTCAGGCCCAACAGAAGGAAGGGCAAAAGGACTCTTGGAATGATCAGATGGTTTGCCTCATCAGCTCAGTGGAGTAGGCCTTCTTATTGTTAAAATTCCTTTGGATTTCTCTGCTAGAACAAAGCACATAAGTCTGCTGGTCTAGTGGCTTCCAAGTGTGTTGCCATCATATACTGGCACGTGTGGTCAGCTGTGTGCTGCAATGCAACGTGTCAGCGTGCTGTGAGCAATGTGTTCCTTCTGACAACAAAACACTGAAGTTTAGAAGTGAAACGGTTGAAAATAGTGATCAAAATATATGTATGGTTCTATTCATACTGATGCCATCTTCCCTCGAATGAGTTCTGATACTCTAACTTGGATAGAGTTGGGATGTAATAAGAGCTAACCTAACAAAAACTGCCTGTTACACAGAGAGGTGGGATGGACAGACATCTAGAATCTAGCCCTTGGACTTGGGAGTTAGTCTGCTGATGGGTCCTTAATAGTGGGGGTGGGGGAGGCCGTCCTTGGACGAACTCTAAGTACATGTTCATCACTGTGTCCTGATTACACAATAAAGGACACAGCTTCACAGCCATATTTAAAAATAGCAAAGTCACAACCCGGAGTCAAGGGGTAATTGCCAAAGTCAAAGCCAGGGTTTAAACCCAAGTGTGCAAAGCAACAATTCTGTGTGCACCTTCCACTGACCACTGTCTCCTCCAGCGGGCAGGAGGAGCGTGAGGACCATGGGGCAGGAGCCAGGAACAGGTGGGGAGAGCGAGTTGGAAATGAACTACCATTTATCACTGTAATCAGGAAGCTACCCCAAGCAGCTTTAATCACTCCGTGCAGGGAGGTATGCGGAGTGAGTTTATGGTTTACAGTGAGCAGGCTGACACAGCTGATTGATGTCAAATATGTCATGATGTATATTGTAAAGCAGGGAGATTTAATGGTGTAACTCTATGGCAAGCTCAGAAGTGAGTTGCTGTAGAGCAAGGAGTGATGGATGAGCTCATTTACATGTAAAATTGCCAATGGCATTGACAGCACTGGTATGTGAGGGGAAGATAAGAGGCACATAGCAAGATTCACTCTTGTCATAGTATTGGAATATTAAAATACAGCTGTGCCAGCATCTGGAGTTTGCAATGGTTTTTTTTTAAAGATATAATTATTTTTCACCTTTTAGCCCAGAAATAATCTACATCTTTTATAAGGTTCTCTAGAAGTCTCTACACCATCCCTGAGTGCACTGTGTATGGTAGTTGATGCCGGTGTAAAACTCAGTTGAATGGAGGTTGTTAGCCAGCAAGGACCACTTTGTGGTTTTAACCTATTCCCAGCCCAGTGACCCCGCTCCCAGCAAGAATGCATACTGGCTTTGAAACCTCATTTTGCTTGCTCTAAACTCTGGCCTTCTCATTGTCTTTTCTGCCTGTTCCGGGGAAAGAATTTTCCTCTCTTTGTCATCTCCCTCTCTCCCCTCTTTATTTTTTTTCTTTTAACAAGACTGTCATTATCGTGTGTGGGCAAATATCTAGCGCATATTAGAATATGAGAACTGATGTATCCTTTCAACGAATAATGAGTTTTGGATCAACTCCAGTTCAACATTCAGGCACAAGGATTTACTCTTGAACCTAAATTGTTTGGCTGAAAAACACTTCATGTTCGTCAACCCAGATTAGAGAAAATATTATAGCATTAGAGTTGGCCTGCCTGCCTTTCTTCCCTCTCTGAATTCCCCCACCTCCTCCTTCTCCCCTACCTCCTTCATACTAAATATACCATGGACTGTACTAAATATCGGGATAGCGCAAATAAGACACTAAGGTCAGGATATAGGACGCGAAGGAGGAAAGAGACTAAATGTCAGGGCTTGAGGGGTAGCTACCATATATGCCCGTGAAGTATCATGAAAATGCCAAGACCATTAAGGGAGTTGAGGTGGCTGTCAAATAAACAGGGGACATTTCCGTGGAATTTACCTCCGCAGCAAGCCTGCAGGCCACACTCTGAGAGAAGGCAATGCGGAAAAGTGAGGTTATACAAACAAACAAAACAAAACAAAACAAAACAAAAATGGTGACTGTCTCCATAGTTGGACAGGCTTTGGCAAATTTGAGGACACGAGACAATGGCAAAAGAATAAAAAAAAGCATATGAGAAGGCACAGTCAAGAGAGATTAAAAAATTATTTTCCTTAAGAACCTCATTACTCAAAGTATGAACTTTATCACGGCAAGAGACTCTTTGGTGCCCATTATGTTGCTTGAGATTTGCCTTTTGTATGTGTTCACCTTTAGTGAATAGTTCTTGTTTCTCTACATTCTCATCAAGAGTGCGAAATGGAAACAGTAAAAATGTTCTCATCGAAGCCACACCTTTGTGGGTGCTCATTGTTTGGGTTTAAGCACTCACTATAAAGAAGGGAGGGCTTCTCGGGTCCATCAACCCTGGCTAAAGTGGTTTAGAGTTTCAGAAACAAGATGATTACTATCCTAAGGTGTTTGTATCACAAGTGGACAGTACCCACGTGTTGTGACTTGCTTTTTTTTATTTAAATTTTATTTCTTCAGAATACATTTGTAGAGAACATACAATGCTATTTCCAAGGTATTAGGGTGGCAGGGATGCATAAGAAAAGATTTTCTCAGGAGTGACCAGTGAATGGTTGCCAGTTACTTCAGACTATTCTCTACCATGGGTGGACTCTGGAGAGCATAGGAATGTGTGAGCTTTAAAGGGGAGGTCTAGAACCCTCAATAGAAGAGATGTCTACGCTTTTCTTAAAGAGTAATTAGGAGTTTTCCATGAACAGATTTAACACATAGGGAAGCTAAAAGGTTTTGATGTAGACAGTATACATACATAGAGAATCACCAAGTTCTCCGTCCCCAGCAAAATCAGAATGATGTTAAAAATCATTGTTATTTCTACAAAGTCCTTTAGCTCATAAAGGATGCTGGTTATAACATCATTTCTCTGATGAAACTGACCAAACAGGGCGGTAGTTAGGACCAGAATCTTTGGGGTTACAGAAATCTGCCTTCACATTTCACCCTTGCCAATTAAGTGTTGTGTGACCTTGGGTGCGTCACTTCAAGCCGTCACTCTGAGCTCTTCATTTGCAGGAGAGCTGCTTCGGAGAATCCAGAATGTCACAGGAGTAAGAGGACCTAGTTTAGCATTAAGTCTACAGGAAGAGCTAAATAAATGTTAGCCGTGTATGATTAATATTATTATTACCATCTGTCATTTAACACCTAATGAAGCAGTGGACGAACCACAACCTAGTGACTTTGTGGCGCTAATGTGCCTCCTGGAGACCTTAATAGAGCACTCTTCTCGCGTCTCTTCAGAAAGACTGCCGGTCCTCTTGCAATAAATCACCAATGCAAAAGTGGGTACGCAGGGTCCCTATTCCCCGCTGCCACTTGGGTTTTAGTCCAATTATTTTGCCCTCCTCCCTGGCACTTCCCATTCTGGCTACTCAGCCGAAAACTTCATGAGTGTGCGGTTTACTTCCTCTTCCAGATCATTAACAAAGCTGCTATGAAAGCCTGCACCTGGCTCTCCTCCCCCCCGGCTTCCCCCTAGGTGCCTCCCCAGCTGGTTCTCTGCTGAGCCAGACTGCAAGGCTACACCAATAGGTTCTTTATTGCATATTAGCTCTTCCACCATGGAAACGGAAAGTTCCGGAACCCTGTCATGTAGTTTCAGGATGTTCGTGTGTTTTTCACTCGTCTACCCCTCTGCATTCCAAACGAAAACAAGGAAATTACCAATGAGCTGGATTCTAAGGCAGTTCCTAAACTTGTCTCTGGTTTTCAGAGAAAAACAGCTACCATAGGGGAGTGAGAGGTGAGCCCATTTACAATGACTTCCTGCCTTGTCCTTGTTCGGTTTACTTCCACTTCCCTCAGGGCAGCACCCACCATTGCCCTTCATTCTGTGGTAGTGCACTGCACCCATGGTCCAGGCTAGAAACCAGATTTTCATCTTGATCCCCCTTCTTCTGCATCACCTCCAAACATCACTAAAAAAAAACCCGGTTTTGCCAACTCTTAATTTCCCCTGTGCACCAACCCTAGCACGCTTCAGTTCTGATACCAACATGACCAACCCGCACAACAAGGGATTTTGAGCTCTTTGTGCTTGGTCTCTTCCAGTCCTGTGTTCTACTTGCTAATCAGAGCTTTCAAAGCACAAATGCGGTCGTATTGCTCTCCAAATGAAAATGCTTGCATGGCTTTCTGCTACTGCCAGGGTCCAGTCAAACTTGATTTAGAAGGATCTTTATGCTCCTTTCATCTCCTATACCCTGTCTGTCATGATTCCATCCTGTGTTTCTGCGGGCACCAGCTACCTGCCATTTATCCCTCTGATCAGTACCTCCACGTGACCGCCTCTGCACCGCCCCTCCCACTCAGTGTGCACCTCCTCCAGCACAGCCCAGTAGGTGCTCAGTTTGCATTGGTGGTTCTTGATAAATCTTTCTGAGGGGGAAAATGAAGTCAACAAAGAAACATCTTCCTTCCTGAGATCCCTTCATTGCAAAAGAAATGGATGGCTTGGTACCATGCCACCCATCCCCACGTGCCCCCCTCCTGCCACCTGCATCTCTCCCCATCCTGTCCTCTGATCAGGATCCAGTCTCCCATTTTCTCAACTTGACAGTCAGCAGAAGGGCCTAAATTAGGATATTTTCTGTCGGCAGGTTGAGTAAGCACTAGCTGAGCTGACCCTGATAGAAATGCTTAAGAAGCTTTGGGAAAGGATTAAGCAGCTGCCTTTAATCTTGCTTCCTTCTGTGGGGGTGTTGGGAGCAGATTCCAGCATGTCCTGAGGACTGAGCTGAAACCTCAATGCCTCAACAGATCTGAGGGATGAGCTGAGGGGTGTCTAGAGCTGGGGAGAGAGGCGCATGCCAAAGGTGTATTGTTTCCCTGTAAGAACCTAACTTCTATTTTCTCCCAATATTGCATTCGGAGAGTGCTCACGTTTGCTGTAATAAACACCGTGACCAAAGCAACCTGGGGAGGGAAGCGTTTATTTCAGTTTACAGGTTATAGCCGTCATTCGGGGGAGTCAGGGCAGGAGTTCAAGGCAGGAAATGAAGCAGGGAGCATGGAGGAAGTCTCTGGATGGTGCTCTATTATTCACTCAGCTGGCTTTTTTTATCCAACACAGGACCACCTGCCCAGGGGTGGCATTGGGGACAGTGGGCTGAGTTCTCTCACATTAGGGACTCACTTACAGGCCAATGTAGTAGAGGTAATTGCTCAATGGATGTTTGCTCTTCCCACGTGACTCCAACGTGACTCAAACTGACAAAAGTTGAGCAACCCTAGAGCCTTCATGGTTCTGTGAGAAGTTTTCATTAGCTAGTGGAGAAGTTGGTAGTTGCGGATCAGGCGACAATCAAGCAAATCCTGGGGATGGACGAGTGTACTCCAGGTCACACTAAGTGGCCCAGTGGCCTTGGAAGTGACCATTCCTTACAAATGCATCTCCATGACAAGAAACTTGAATCAGCATGACGTCACAAGTACCATGGCTTGGCCTAAGGTGACAATGTCCACTTTTCCTTGAACTCCCCTAAATGCCTGAATGTTTCCTTCTTAGGTGACCTACCATGGTGCTGTCTTAAAAGCATTGAAAAGGAATATTATTTATTTATTTATTTAGTTAGTTAGTTAGTTGGGGAAAAGGGGTGCAAACATGAATGCGGATGTCCATGGATTCCCGAAGAGGGCAGCAGATCCTGCAGAGCTGGAAGTACAGACAGCTCTGTGCTGCCCAACAAAAGTGCTGAGAATTAATTCCGAGAGAGGCCATGGGGCTCTTAGTCACTGAGTGACAGATACGATATTTTTATAGAACCGTGGGGGCATGTCCTTTTTTAAAATACACCATACCTTACTTAGAAGCTTTGTTAGTATGAATCTAAGGGAAAAGTAGTGGGAATCAGAGAGAAAAAGATTTTGATATTAAATTAGGAAAGGAATTTAGAGATTATTTTAGCTCATCGTGGACAAGGTAAAGTCTGTGAGGCTCTAGAACTTTCCTCCAAATCATGTAACTCTGTAACAACAGAAATGGATTATAATTTCACCTGCCTTACTTTTTACCACATCAAATTAGAGACTTTAGAAAGAGAAGGTTTTCTGGGTCTGTCTTTGTCTTTGGTAGCAGCCCTATGTAGTCCCAGAGTTACACGTCTGTGCATCTTTAAACCGCCTTTAGTTGGGGGGTCAGAGCTAATGTTTGAGATCCAAGGTCCAACACTAGCATAGCATACCACACAAAGACCCATCCTCTTTTTTTATTCTAAGTTTTTCAAGACAGGGTTTCACTGTTTAGCTTTGGCTGTCTTAGAACTTGCTTTGTAGATCAGACTGGCCTCTAGCTTACAGAGATCCACCTGCCTCTGCCTCGCAAGTGCTGGGATTAAAGGCCACTGGTCGTATTCATGTTAACTGCATAAATGTAAAGCCATGCTATCTATTCTGTATGTACGCTGGCTGGATTTTCAAGGTCTTAGTAATAGCAAATATTCCATCACTTCTGACTTGTGAT
Source organism: Arvicola amphibius (assembly GCF_903992535.2). Taxonomy (NCBI): domain Eukaryota; kingdom Metazoa; phylum Chordata; class Mammalia; order Rodentia; family Cricetidae; genus Arvicola; species Arvicola amphibius. The sequence goes on along the minus strand of NC_052049.1, from coordinate 97,897,907 downwards.
CCAGGCTATGGGGGAATTTGAAAGGCAGGAGTGCATGGAGATCCATCTCCTAATCTTGACTCAGCAGAGTCCAGCATTTGAGATTTGTACTTCAGGAAGTTAAGCGAGGCTGGCAGTGAAGGTCTCCTGCTGTCCATCCACACCTACGCTGTTTTGAATTCTCTGTATCTGTGAAAGGCTCACGTGCACCATTGCACTTCTGTATTAACAATGTATTTGATTCATTACTACTCTACCCCAAGCTAAATGACCGCAGGGCATATACCTGACATTTAAGACTAAGGATTGCTTCACACAAAGGATTGTCTTTAAAAAATAAAATCATCCAAAATGAATACTGAGAAGTAAAAATTAAAATAGTGATACTTACTTTAAACAAGCAAACAAACAATTTGACCCTCATGTTGCTGTTTTTTTTCCTCAGCCTGACCTTGAAGTAGCCTTGGCATTGCCTAGCAACTCAATGACAGCTCCCAGCAGAGGTACCAGCCTCAAATTCTTTGCTGCTGCTCTACTGTGTCTCTGCAGACATTCACATCAGTAGCAAGGAAGAAGAATGTCTGCATCCCACAATACCCAGCATTTGCAAGCGCCGGGTCTTTGGTATCCTCACAGGGTTGTGTGGGAAGGAGATGGTAGGTCTCTCTCCCTCCAACACCCCTGCCCTGGCTTTACCTTTCTGACAAAACACGCTGTCCAGCATGGAGGGCTTGGCCTCCTCATTTAGTTAGCAATAATTACCAGCCCTCCCTGCGCCGACTTGGGGCCCCTTGCTGCCCCATATGTCATTAGCCTACACTGAATGACTTCTCAGTATTTCCCTAAGCCCACAGGAACTGTGAAGGCCTTGGGGCTGGTGCCAGCTGCTGTGGCTGGGTTTGGATCATGCCACTTACTGTCTTTGTAAATAAAGGAGAATCCCCTGACTGTGCTTCCTTCCAAATAGCTTTCTCACCGCCAGCAACACTGAAGATGAGAGGCTGGGGGGCTGGGAGTTTGCAGCTCTCCCATTCTGTACACATTAGCAGCTTTTAGCACCCACCAGCCATCGACTGACACCATCTGAGAGGGACAGTGGGCCCAAATCACCCGCCTGGTTGCCGAAGCCACCTTCACGCTGCCGTGCTTGCTTTATGATGACTTCTGGGGAATAAATTTAAAATCGTTTTCTTCTGGCCTGTCAGTACCTCTGGGATCTCTTCACAGGGCCCCACGACCCTAGGCCTACCTGATGCGAAACCACATGCTTACCTACTGGCTTTAGTAAATGGGAAAACCACATTAAAAAGAGAAGAGAGCTTGCAGAGGAATTGTAAAGATTTCTGCCCAGTGCTCCTAAATTAAAATATTCCTTATTGCAAATGTGCTCGTCCTGTAGGAGGGCGGTATCTCTCCAGGCACTAACGTTGTGACAATTGTGTTGTTGATAGATCCTGGACCTGTGCAGCTGGATTCTGATGGGGGAGGGCCTTGATCCTGCCACAAAAGGGTGTGTCAGACTTCCTTGACTCCCTGTGGGAAGCCTTATCTACTCTCTCTGAGGAGTGGATGGTGGGTGGGGTGGGAGGAAGGTGGGGGGAGCGAGCGGAGGGGAGAGAGTGGGAACTAAAATAGGTATGTAAAATGAGAAAAGATCATTTTAAAAAAATAAATTAATTTTAAAAAGAACAGCACACACACATACAAAGAAATCATCAAGAATATGTCCGGTGAGGCAGTTTCCAAAAACAAGGCACCCATTACAGTGGCAATCATTCATTCATTCATTCATCCATTCATAACTGGAAGTATGAATGAACACAATGTGTCGAAACCTGTAGATCCAGCACTGTCTCTATTATTTAAATATACTCACCATGCTTGTGAGTCTGCCTCTTTATACAGCATCTATGTAGAGTATAATGGGCCCTGGAATAGTCCTGGCCTCCTCCTAGCTCCTACAGGAAGCATGTCTTTGATCTCCCCATGGATGCGCTGTGATTGTGCTTGTTGGTGGATCCTGGACCTGTGTAGATGGATTCGGATGTTAAAATCCTCAAGCCTCTGTCTGACACACAGCGGTCAGAAGCAGTCCTCGGAAGACTTGTATGCTGACTGTTCTGAATAGCTTATGGGTTGTCAGATTTTAAGGTCATAAACTTTGCAGACACAAAACACCACAGAATTATCTACTGAGCATTTCTCCATGCCAGGATTGGAAGCTGAGCACAGGAGCAGAGCACTCGCCTAGCAAGCTCAAGACCCTGAGTTCAGTGCCCAGTTCATAAGAACGCATCTTCCTTTTTAAACTGTTTGAGACACTTGGATTTAGAAAGTTTAATTGATTGATTCGAAGCCATAAAGCTAATTGCTGACAGGAGTATGACCAGGCTCTGTCCCTGCCATCTCCTGACTGTTCTTTCTCCTCAGCAAGACCATGGCTTACATGTATCTACTCAAGTCAAGAATGGGGAGAAACCTTCCCATCAAAAGAGTTTCTGCTCCAGTCACACCCCCTGGAGGGGCTTACATGGCCAGGGAAAGCTATACAAGACTGGGTGTCACTCAGACATGTTAGTGTCCTGGTTTGGGGTCGCGCCTGAATTTTTGAATTGTGACAGGGTGTTGCGGATGGCTTTCCAATGGTTCTGGAAGAAGTGAGTGGAATTCTCACCCACCCGCCCCGCCACCGTGTACCCATCTGTTCGCCAATTCCCTTTCATTACACATTCCCGTAAACACCACTTCAGCATGAACCATGCACATAAACCGGCTGCAGAGTTATCCATATCCTGTGTCAGGAAGATTCATCCCGGCTCTGGGCACACTACTGGCCCTTTTCAAATGTCTTAACCCAGTTACTAAATGTTACTAATGGGCAGGATTAGCGAGCACACCCATGAGAGCTTGTGGCTCCCATACCCAAGCCTGCCTGGTGCACAAGCCATTCAAAGCTCTGCTACCCTCAAATGGAAGCATGTCTGTGTTGAGGGCTATGACAGAATGCCACCAGGGACTCATTTCCCTTTATTTACTTTTAATTATAATTTTCCTGTGTGGCTGTGCCCTCCCGTGAGAGCCCAGCACCCTGTTAATGGGATTATGTGGTCTGAACGCCTCCACGCTCGTGCGCCTCGCTCCTCCTGCCTCTGAATTTCACCCAGATAATTGATTTCTGTCTGTTCTCTGACACTTGCCTCCATGGCACGGGATGTTATTAGGGCCTTTGTTCCAGTTTTGAGTGACAAAGCCTTTACAAGTGAGCCAAGCAAAGGCAATTGTTGCATCTCTCACTTTTCTTATTAACTAACAGGCAGCTTGAAACCCGCTGAGAGAAATAATAACATAAGCCTCTGCTTGGGGACCAAAGTGAGTCCACTCAACCACAACAGCCTGGTGAGATTAACAAGGGCTGCTGGCGCCCGCCCACCTGCCTGCCCACCTCCCCAGAACCTCAACTCTCCTCGTGATCTTCACCGTCTCTCTCCTTCTTGTGTTCCCCCATTACATCTCTGTCTGATTGCGGACCACCACGGTCAGTGGTCTACTGAGAAGTGCTGTTGTCTGGCCGAGTGGCAACGGGATTGTCCTCTTAGCCAGATGTGTGTTCTCATCTCTCTTTGTCTGGATAAAGATTATTGTCCATCCCCATGGTTGCTCTCTGCTGGTGTTTAGGTGTTTCTTGTCTGACGATTATCATATCTGCTACTCAGATTAATGAAAAAAAATATACATGACCAATCAAGCTGAAACTTTTTGAGGGCCCTTCTCTGATGCGGTTATCTGTATACCCTTTCTCATACAGGGTCCTCTGTCTTGATTCTTCCTAGGCACTAATGGACAGTCTACCCTACCCTATACATGTGTGTCTCTCAAGGGAAAGCATTGCCATGTTTTGAGACACACACAAAGATTATCATACCATGTCTAATCCATAAGATGAAGGTTGTATATTCATCCTTCCAATTGACAAGTGGGCCTTTATTTCAGAATTTCACTGTTCAGTCCTGATCACGTAGCATGATCAACCATAATGCTGCAGTTACCATTGCGTTTGTTGGAGGGTGTTCAGGATGTCACATACTATGCAATGTTCACATCTACATGCATACGGTGGGTACTCCCATCCGTATGCACATACCCACATCTTCCAGTGAACTGCTAGATTTCAAGGATCAGAAATGTGTGCCCCTAGCCAGTAACACTAAGCTGTCGCCGAAGGGTTTTCCTCTTGAAGGTGTGAAATGAAATTTAAGAATTGGGTAATGCCGTTTCACACATGAGTACAAAGAAATGATGTCTCCCTGTCTGGGTCAGGAAAGCAACAGGACCACTAACGGAAGACTTCTTCCCTTTAGTTTCCTAGTTTCCATCGGCCACCATCCAGTGCATCTCAGCCAAGAGAAATTGTCCTCCTCCTCCTAGTGGAGATGAATAAACACTTGTCACTCACTTCCCACTTCATTGGTGACTTTGTTTTCTTCTGGCACCATGCGCAGGTTGAGCCCCCTCATCAATGCTTGCTCATTCATCTGGCCCAGACAAAATAGCCCTTGCTCTGTGAAGGATGTTCCAAGCCAACTGCTCCTCTCTCCTCTACCCCCGCGTGTGCATCTTCAAACTTGGTAATCACCAAGAATTCCTGTAAGGCCTATTTTGAATTTGGTTCCTCACCTTAACTATGGCTGTGATCAGAATCAAATACTTTACCTCTCAGATCCTGTGTCCTGATCAGCAAAATGAGGCCAATGCTTATCAGGCAGAGAGGCTGTGAGGGTTAAGAGAAGGAAGCAAACTTTCATGAAGCAAACGTTCATATTTGTGAAGCTGTGCCCCAATTCTTGTCACCATATTTGTTTAGTTTTACCAGGAGGAAGCAAAAGCACAGTTCCTTACCCAGCAAAAACTCAGGAATGGCAAAACACTTACACACACCCTATTAGAGATGAAAGGAAGGCTTTGAGTCCAAAGTCATTGTGTGCTGTAGTGCATTAAGTCTGTAATATTCATGTCAATTTCTTCTTCCAAGTTCCCCATGTTTTCTCATGCTGTGGTCTCCTCTTTGTCACCCCAAGTAATTATCGTTTTTGTCTTTGTTTCTATCTCCATCTATTTAGGCTCTGCTTCTTCCCCTCCTCCCCTCCCTTTATTGCCGTGGGCCCCTGGCACTTCCGCTATTTATCACACTGTCCCTAAAGACGCTCATACAGCCCCTCTTGAATGAATGATCTCTGCAAAAGAAAAGAATTGTTAAGATGCAGCAATGTTTTCCATGCACCAATGTGTAAAATGTACAATAATAAAGAAGAATGGCACTAAATGAATTATGGTTTAAAAAAAAATACAAATTACCAACCTGTCAAATGCTATTGATGCTGGAATCAGTAGGAAGAATAAGATTGTGTGTACAGAGGGAGCTTTTCTTCTTTTGTAAAGCAAATACCAGCCTTTGTAACAGCTGGTTTCAGTGTCTTGAATGAGTAGCTGATAAAAGCAAGGAAAGTAGGACCGTCTCCAATGAATCATTTTTCATCATGTCACTATAATGTGTTACTTTTGTGCAGAGTTCAAATGTGTTCTAATACTTGAGTGAAGGGCTCATTGCTTTCCTCTGGCTCAATGCTATCCTATAGGAACAAGCAGATGAGAAAGAGAAAATTAGGAAGATGAAAGTAGAAATGGAGGTGGGTTTTCAATATTCAGAGACTTCTTTGCATAACAGATAGAAGCAGATTTGAAAGGAAAGCCACATCCATAGGGAAATGCCTCATCTCCATGAGTAGATTAAAAGGCAGCATGCACTTGGGTGGAGAACCGTCCCTGCATGCTCCATTTATTCCCACCTGTCTTCCCACCTTCTGTCCTTTCTTTGCTTTCTTTCCTTTCTCCTTCCTTCCTTCCTTTTCTTTCTTTCTTTTTTCTTTCTCGTTCGATGCTAAAATACAGAAGAGTGGGATAATTCCTCCATAGAATTATCAAGGAATAGAAAAGAAATCTTTTGCTTGGGAGGTGAGATACACTAGTGCTATACTGAGATACACCAATCACAAGACATCCTGAAGACAGGGAATTCTTCATCAACTGGTAAAGGATTATTTTCTTCTTGGCGTGCTTTGACTGAGAATGGTCCCCATATGATCATGTATTTGAATATTTAATCCCCAGTTGTTGAAACAATTTGGGGAGGGTTGGGGGTGTGGTCATATTAGAGGAGCTGTGTCATTAGGGAAGGGCTTTGAGGTTTCAAAAGTCCATGCTATTTCCAGTTAACTCTCTCTGCCTTGCACCTTTAAATCAAGATGTAGGTTCTCAGCTACTGTACCAATGCCACACTTGCCTGCCTGGTGCCATGCTCACTGACATAATGACCATGGACTGAAGCCCTCTGAAACTGCAAGCCACCAATGAAACTCTTTCCTCCATAAGTAGCTTTGGTCATGGTGTTTTATCACAGCAATAGAAAAGTAACTAAGAATCTTCTGTAAACAATGCCCAAAGCAAACTGACCTCCTGGAGGCAGAACAAACTCTTACACAGGTTCCTACCCTCCAGTCTGTTGCATTTTTTTTTCTGAACTCATCTAAATTTTTGGTTTGTCCTTCGTGGAAGAGTAAATGACCATAAAGTCAGTCTAAAAATCAATGTTATGGAGTAATAACTGTATGGTGTGCAGATTTGGCTTTCTGCTCACAAGAAATGCAAAGTATACCTGGTTGAGTGAAGAATCTCCTGACAACCATCTGATTGACCTTGCCTCACTCATAAGTATCCTTTTCTATCCCCTTACAACTCTGGGTAATAGTTTTGGTCCTTATAACTATTAATGAGAGCTTTAGAAACATCAGGGAAAGGGGAATGTAGAAGCAGAAATTTCTATTGTTATAACCTAAATGAAAGGAGCAATTCCTTATCATATTTGCAAAATTCCTGAATATTTTTAATTACATCAGTGTGCATTAGTTAAAATTGGAATAAAAAATTGGCATATAAAATTATTTTTGTTACAATGTATTTCAGTAGATGACCCCCAACTACAAACAGTTGCTACTTGGCCTACGGGAATATTTAAAGTATCAAAAGATAGGAATTTGGATCCAAAGAGGGGGGTGCATAGAAGACTCCAGTTTCTGTTTCTTCTTTGTCCAAGTCAACAGTGTGTATGATTACAGTGTTGGTTGCATTTAAATGTTTTGTTTTCCCCTGGGCTGCAAACATCAAAGGGAGGAGGGAGGAGATGGGATGAAGGGAATTGAAAAGAATTCTCAAAAGGCATTGTGAAGCACACTGGCTGAGCCCTGAGTTCAAAATGAATCTGAGGGAGACACATTTAATTTCCTTCCACATAAGCTTGAAACTGAACAGAAAAACTTACCAGGCATAACTGTATTTACCAGTAATGGCAAATTGTAACAAGTCCTTAGTGTAGAGAAAAATGATCCAAGCCCTTCGGTAGTTAATTATTCCTTCTACTTGTGCAGCATGTTGCGGGTCCGTCATTCCTACACCAGCAACATAATTCAGTCCCACAAATATTGGCTGAGTACCCACTCAGTTCCCAGCATGGTGCATAGTTTTGGAACATAATACTCAAAGAAGTCGGAGCCTCCTACTGTCAGTGGGTCACAGTGTTTGAGAGGAGAGTGTAGAAGAGTAGGCAATTAATTCTTCTTGGGGGTCACATTAAAATCAACCCAGAATATGTATTTCTACAAGAATTCACTCTTTCGAACAACAAATATGATTTGCATGATTGCACTATGACAGACATTATGCCAGCCTATGAAAGGCTTGAAAGATATACAATTATAAATCAAGACAAACAGAATCATAAATAGGATTTCCTTGGGCTGTGGCTCTTACCCTGGCTGAGGGAACTGGAGATTGTTAGGGTTTTAGTAAAGTAGTAGACAGAAGAAAGAGATTCCAGATGGAAAGACAACTACAAAGTTCTCTTTCAGGAAGGAGAACCCAAATTATTGGGAGAGAGGCCAGCTCAGCTTTAGGTAAGAACATGTGCTGTGTATTAGTTGCAAGCACTGTTGTGATGACCTCCCAGAAAGAATGGGACTCAGCCCTTCGGGAAGTTCTCAGTTCTAGGAACTGCGAGGCTGATGTCACAGTGATGATGGGGTCAATTAATCCCTCTCAGGTGTGCGGGAGGAATCTGTCACGTGCCTCTTACCAGGACCCCGGTGGCTTCCTAGCAATGTGGTGATCTGTGCTTGCAGTACCATTGTCTGAGTTTGGTTTCTGCTGCTGTGGTAAACATCACGGCCAAAAGTAAGTTGAGGAGGAAAGGATTTATTTCATCTTTCAGGTTATGTAGTCAGTCATCAAGGGAAGCCAGAGAAGGAACTCAGGGCAGGAATCGGAAGGCAGGAACCATGGAGCAATGCTGTTTACTGATTGCTTTATTAAACAGTATAGGGCCACATGGCTCACTGTGGTCTGGGCTTTCCCCACATTAATCAATAATCAAGAAAATGTCCCACAGACATGCCCACACGCTAGTCTGATGGAGGCACTTCCTCAGCTAAAGTTCTCTCTTTCTAGGTGACTCTGGTTTGTATAAAGTTGGTAAAAAATAAAACAGCACAGCCATGATCTTGACCCCATTTGACCCTCTGGGTAGTCTGTATCCAAATCTCCTCCTGTGAGCTTGAGTCATGATGTTGTAGGGGCCCACGTTCCTCTAGAATGAACAATTAACACACTCTAATTTACTTACGTACCAAGCAACTATATATCCAGGTGACACGGGGAATTAGAACTGGAATGCAGGGAGTTAGAACTTTAAGTTGTGACATTTTGGAGGTGGACACACTTTAAGACCTAACATGGGTAAGGCTGGTATTGAACTGTTGACTCCTTAGAGAACAGACAGGGAGCACTTACAAGCCCGTCTCTTTTTTTTTTTTAATTTTTTTTTTTTTTTTTTTTTTTTTTTTTTTTTTTTTTTTTTTTGCTTTTTCGAGACAGGGTTTCCCTGTAGTTTCTAGAGCCTGTCCTGGAACTAGCTCTTGTAGACCAGGCTGGCCTCGAACTCAGAGATCCACCTGCCTCTGCCTCCCGAGTGCTGGGATTAAAGGCGTGCGCCACCATCGCCCGGCGAGCCCGTCTATTTATCCTAATAGTCCAAGCACAAGGTCCAGTAGCCAGGTTTGGATTTCATTTGGGATTCACTATGAGAAGGTTGGATGTAAATATGCTTATGAGTATGGGTAGATTTATGGAAGACTATTCCAGTCATCTGAGACAGATATGATGAATGGAGGCATACCAAAAGGGAGAAGATAGAAATCAAGAAGCTAAGGGAAAATTTTAAAGTATGCTTTACCTCATGTGAGGCTCTTATCCCATAATGTATATAAGTATGTATGTAAACAAATGTGGGTGAAGGGATAGAATAACATTTATAAAAGGGAGCAAGAAAAGGTTACTATTAGGTGATGAGGGGGACAGAATGCAAGGGAAAAGACAGATGAACTGTGAAAGAGAATAAAAAGATAACTTTGTTCTTTTCTGGTTTTAACTCTGCCATGGCTTTTTGTTGTTGTGTGACTGATGAATACGTGCATAAAAGTGTAACTGACAGTTAAAGCCTAAAGTCCAAAGGGAAGCTCCACGGATTCAGAATGGCTGTCCTGTCTACACGAAAATTCACGGAGGTGTAGAGGCTGAGTCTGGGCTAGTGCTTTGTGAATCTAGCTACATGATGCTTTTTATTTGCACGTTCTTCAGGTAAAGTGGCTTTTATTTAAAACTTTCTTTAAAGGTCACCAACAGGCCAATAGGGAGATTTGGTGGCGAGAAGACTATGAGTCAGGGCTGAGAAGTGAATGCCATTTAAAGACCCAGGATCCGAGCTGACGAAACAGAACTTTCAACTTAGTATTGATTGTATAGAGCTTGAACTTCTAGCATTCTGGGGGAGGCATCAACTAGTTTATGGACTTCCCTGGATCCTACAAATGAGAACTAGGCTAGAGAAATGAGTTTGGGGATATTGCTATCTGTATATATTCATTAGTTATGTTTGTGAAAAAAATGCCTTATGGAAAGAATCCTGTAAGAGTGTACAGGCATATACTTTAGCACATTTCTATTGCACAGCCAATAAAAGAGTGGCAAGGCTGCAAGAGAATCAGAAGGCTAGAGACCAGAGAGGTAAAATGAAATGGCCACATGGGTCAGAGGAAGAAAATACCTCAAAAATATCCATGGCAACCTTACACAATGTGTGGATGATGCAGAAGAGGCGCCCACTTGGCATAGCACAACAGTTAATGGCTTACCACAGTGACATAGGCAGTGGTTATAGTGAGATTATGCGGAGTCAAAAACAGGACAGTACACAGCTGAAAAAGCCACAAGTCTTTTGAGATATCTGATACAAAAGTGAGAAGGGAAATAAGCCTGCAGACAGGGAGAGACAGGGAGCCAAGGAAAGTATTTTGACAGGGACAACGGTATCATGTTGTGTTGATGTCAGAGTGTTTGTTTATACAAAGGAGTGAAGGGGATGCTCTGGAGTAAGGGGGAGTGAAACAGACAGTGGGCTGCAGCTTGGAGGGCAGCAACTCTTACGGGGATGTGCTAGACGTCCCTATGATATAGGCAGAACTAACTAAAGAGAGTTCAGGATTAGTACTAGCAACTATCATCAACTTTGGGGGAAAAAAAGAAAAACATTTCTCTTCCCCATGGCTGCCAGCAATTGTTAATACCTATTTAATTCCATAACGCTTCAATCAATGCTTTCTTTTTGATCAATGCTTGTAGTTTGGTTTAGAATTATAATTTTGTGTTTTATTCAATGTCCTCTCCCCGACAAGACTTTCAAGTTTAGCTTGTTGGTCTGGAGTATAGTTGTAGCTATGGATATGACCTTCTCACGTACTCTTTACATTCTGATCTTTCCTGGAAAAAAGGAGATAAAAAATAAAAATATATAAAATAAACTAAAACAGTCTCTGCCAGATATGAGTGTGTCTGCATTGTAAGTTGCTAATTTTTAACTTCATAACTTATTTTTTGCAGGCTTGGGGAAGGCAGACTAAGAATATAATAGCCCAGAAATGGGAGTCAAAACCCTAAACAATGTCTCTAGTTAATATTAGTTGCTTCAGAATGAGGGCTCCATTACTCATCCCAGTTGATGCTCGGTTGATCATCAACATCTTTTGGAATGGTATGTTCACTTTCATCCTATGTCCTGAAGACCACAAAGGCTTCAGCCACAGCCATTCTTTTGTGGCCTGCAGGCTGATGTAGATAAAGTTTGAGTGAGTTTCCAGGACTACAGCAAATCCCAGGAGACTATGTATGGACTCTCACTATTCTCATGCACATTACATTTCTTCTTCCTATCCATCCCACCTTTTCAGTTATGCAAGCCAGGTGAGCCAGCTTCACAGCCCACAGACAAATAACCCTAGGAGCTGATTGATTCTCATGGACAACCAGTAGTTTTATTAGCATTACACACAGAGTCCTATGACCTTTTTCCTCCCTTCCCACACCGTCACACATATGACATCCCTCAAATGTGTGGCTTCAGCTTCTTCATGTCCTTTTCTGTGTGGTCAGGACATACAGCTTCTGGAGGAAGTGACTGAACCATGGTAACCATATCACCATGGAGAAGGCAAAATAAAAAAAAATAGTTCAGTTTTTTTAGCTTTATACAAGGATATCAAATGAGGCTACTGAGTGCAGAAGAGGACGTATGACTGAAATATAAGAAAGGCATGCAGCAGGGGATCTCCTGCTACTCATGAGGATTCAGGAGATGTTAGTAGTGATGAGCTAGCATAGAGTCAAGCTGCCCTACTACATGACATCCAAGAGTCGCTGTCTCGATTACAGGAATATTTAGATTCTGGCCCAATTCTAGATACCTGAGCAGTGCCAGAGGGCAGAGGAGCCAGGTCCTTTGAGAGGGTGACAAGACTTCATCTGACAGGGTGAGCTGTGGGTCCCAGAAGGGAAACACAGAAAGGAGATGAGACTTTTGACAGACTTATCAGGAAGTCCGGAGAAATATCTAGTGGAAGTTGTTAGAAAGAAACATAAAGTGGATATGAATATGTTATAGCAAAAAAGTCTGAACTCAAGTCTGCAATTCTGGAGACAAATCAGCTACAGATCATGGCGAAGGCTGTGAGTTCTACACAAGTAGACAGAAGAGATTTCTGGAGCAAAGTTCATTCAGAGTTGGGAGTCATGAATGACACTCGGGGTTTTCTTAAATGCATATTTAATTTCTATGTGTATATGTGAATGCTTGTTTGTATGTACATGTACCATGTACACCATGGACATGTCTGGTGTGCTCAGAGGCCAGAAGAGGGTGTCAGATCCCCTGGAACTGGAGTTACAGGCAGGTTGAGTTAAGGCATGGGTGCTGGGACTCACACCCAGATCCCCAGCAAAAACAGACAATATTCTTAACTGCTGAGCCATCTCTCCAGCCCCAGTTAGAGTTTGAGTAACTTAAATAAGTCCTAACACCTTTGATGAATGGGGGTTGACAAGGAAGTTAGGAAGCTGGCAGCGAGCAGGGCTGGAGGAGCAATGATAAATGGCACAACCTCAAAGAATCAATTTCAGCGAGAGAGTGAGCGAGCACAGAAAGGCCAGCAATGATCAGCGAGGACACATCCACACCTCTCCACGCTCTGAAGAAGGTGTCAGAATGAGGATATAAAGGTAGAGCATCAAAGGGGGCAAGTAGCTCGCCAGATGCACAAGCTTACCGTCCCTTAAGTCCTGGAGTTGGTTGTAATGTCCTCAACAATTTATGGAGGAAGTCCGGTGCATGACAGGGTGGGTATATAATGCATGCCATAAGCATGGGAGATGGAGGGGAAGAGGCCAGTGAAGCAGGGAGTGACAAGGGATAGATCTTTTCTTTTTGCTGTTGACAGAAATAAAAAAGGTGGCTGGTGATTGAGCCTTCATAGCCTCAAGAACATTCAAAAGAAACTGGGAACAAAAATGGCTCAGATAGTTAAGTTTTTTGCCTCCCAAACATGAAGACCTATATTTGATCCCTAAGACCCAAGTAAAAGAAGGTAGACATGGCGCTAGTCTCAGTATGGGAGATTATGCAGAGCCTGGAGCATTATAGGGTCTCACTGGCCAGCCAGTCTAGTCTTTTTGGTGAAGTAGTCTGGAGATTGCAGGTGGAAACAGGTGGATCCTTGGGTCTCACTGGCTGGTTGGCCAGTCTAGTGTACTTAGTGAATTCCAGGCTAGCAAGCAACCTTGTCTCAAAGAAAGAAGAAAAGAAAGAAAAGGTAGCTCCTGAGGAATGATAGTCCAAGTTGTCATCTGTCCTCAAAATGTATACACACACAAACACACATCAATGCATGCACATATTCGCACATGCATCTGCACATTTGCAGTCTACATATACTCATATATAAGCTTGAGTCTGATGGAGGAGAGTTATCTGTCTATGTTTCTTTCATTGGTTAATTAATAAAGAAAACTGCCTTGGCCCTTTAAGAGACAGAAAATTAGGTAGGTGGAGTAGACAGAACAGAATTGTGGGAACAAGGAAGTAGAGTTGGGGAGATGCTTCAGGCAGTCTCCATAGGGAGTCTCCATGATTCTCCTCTCCTAGATGGACGCAGGTTAAGATCTCTCCTGGTAAGCCACACCTCATGGTGCTACACAGATTACTAAATATGGGTTAAAGGAAGATGTGAGAATTAGCCAATAAGAGGCTGAAACTATGGGCCAGGCAGTGTTTTAAAAGAATACAGTTTCCATGTAATTATTTTGGGTAAAGCTAGCCGGATGGCGGGACACAGCCCGCTGCTTCATTCTACATGAGTCAAAAGAATATCAGGATAATATAGGAACATGTGTCCCTATGTATCCAGATTTGGCTTTGTGGAGCCTTCGTGGTGCAAGCTGAAGTCTATGACTGTAGGACTGGTGTAGCTGCCAACATAGATGTACCGTTTCTGGGCTCACAGGGTACTGGCACCTCAGTTAGCCTATCCGATAATGGGAGCTGAGAGTCTCTGCCCGCCCCCACACCCCAGTTCCTGGAGGTACTGTTCCCAGGGTTTGTGCTTATTCATGTATATGTCCATTATTTCCTTTGATTCAATAAATCATTTTGTGTACCTGTTTTGTACCAAATTCTATCTACATATGCATGAAAGATATTTCTAAATTCATAGTTCATAAAGTTCATTGAGAAGAGGAAAAACAACAAAAAACTAACAAGCATAAAAAGATAAAAAGCTAAGATTCCATGGTAGAAAGTTAAAGAGATGTACGTATGGGGGTACTTAAAAAATATAAAGACTGAAAATTGTCAGACTCAGATGGTCCTGATTATTTGAGGATTGGAGACTGAGCAATCTCAGAAGAGTTGAGAAAGAAATACAGGGAACAGAGGTGAGGGTACATACAACAGCTTGATGAAGCATCTCTGTATATCATGGAGAAGGGACCGCAGTAGAAGAAAGGAGAGGTGAGAGGCAGTTAGGTGGGCTGAGAATTTATGCTATTGGTGCTTGGGTCTCCTATTGCTATTTAAAATACACTACCAGCCATTTCATCCCTCGGTGGCCCATGGTTAGCAGCTGTTTCTGACAGTGTGAATCCTTGTAGCTATACTTCTTCCCTCTTCTCAAGCTCCTCAATGATCGTGTAGCATAAACCAAGATCAGGAACTCAGCTACAGGTGTAGTAAAAGTCAATACTCACAGTGACTGGTTATCTTGAAGCTCAAGCTACATATAAGGTAAATTGAAGGTATCCGGTGCCATTATTCAATTTGTCATGTCAAGTTCTAATGAAATGATCAAATTTTATGGGCAGTTACCTCTCTAATTTCTGAGCCCACCCTTTTCCTATTCGTCAGACTGGGATCTTCTGTGTGCTAAGCAGTCTCCCGCCATCATTAGGCAGTAATATTCCCCAGGTCTCCCATCACCGAATATTGTCACACAAAGAATCCATCTTTCTGTTTCTGACTCTTGCTCCTCCGCACTTTCCTGGCAATGCTGCAGAATGTCTACGTCTGTGACTCTGGAGTCAAATTATCTGAGTTCAAATATCTGCTTTTCTATGACCTTGAGAAGCTATGATATTTTTCATGCCTCATTTTTTTCTCATCTTTAAGGCAAAGAGAATTAAAACAGCTGCCAAGCAACTACCACGCAGAATATTTTTAGATCTGAATGAGCTAGTTCAGGCAAAGTACTTATCACAGTAGCAAGTGTACAGTAATTTTCTCTTTGTTTCATTGGAACTACCATCATAACTGCCATTGCCATCATCACCACTATCCATCACTACCATCCCACCCCATCATCACCATCACCACCATCAGCAACAGCATCTTAACTTTGATGAGCATCATTAATTATCACCACTATTACCATCGCTACAAACCACCACCAATAGCATCAACCTAGCTACGGCCACCATCAACCACTTACCACCTTCAATCATTGCTATCACCATCACCACCAGAACCAACAAAAGCATCTCCACCATAACTATTACCACCACAAATCACTCCCACTACCACCATCAATCATTATCACGGCCACCATTGTCACAACATCACCCCTCTCCTGAACACCTCTATCTGAATCACCACCAGCATCAGCAACATGCTGCTATGACTCCAAGACTGTAACCATCATTGTCTCTTTCCACGTTTCACAGAACTGTAACAATGAGATGAGCAGGCCTGCTTTTCGTCTCACCTGGATCCCACATGGCTAGCTTTACACTCGAAATAATTACACGGAAACTGTATTCTTTTAAACACTGCCTGGCCCATTAGTTTCAGCCTCTTATTAGCTAATTCTCACATCTTGCTTTAACCCATATTTAGTAATGTGTGTAGCACCACAAGGTGGTGGCTTACCAGGAAAGATTCAGCGTGTCTGACCTGGCTGCTGGCTCCATGGCGTCTGTCTCAGAGAGGAGAGGCATGGCAACTGTCTGAGGCATCTGCCTCACTTCCCTTCTTCCCAGCATTCTCTTCTGTCTACTCCACCCACCTATGTTCTGACCTATCAGGCCAAGCAGTTTCTTTATTAATTAACCAATGAAACAACAGATACATAGAAACACTCCTACATCACAGAACCTTTCTATGATGCATACATAAAGGTTTTACTTCCCAGGTTCTTTTAGCTCATGTTCTCAGTAACCTGATTTCCACTGTACTTTTAAAGTACTGTAGAAGGAGCAGCGGGCTGCGTCCCACCACCCGGCTAGCTTTACCCAAAATAATTACACGGAAACTGTATTCTTTTAAACACTGCCTGGCCCATTATCTGTAGCCTCTTATTGGTTAATTCTCACATCTTCCTTTAACCCATATTTAGTAATCTGTGTAGCACCACGAGGTGTGGCTTACCAGGAGAGATCTTAACCTGCGTCCATCTCAGAGAGGAGAAGCATGGAGACTCACTATGGCGACTGCCTGAAGCTTCTCCCCAACTCTCCCAGAATTCTGTTCTGTCTATTCCGCCTACCTAATTTTCTGTTCTCTTAAAGGGCCAAGGCAGTTTTCTTTATTAATAATGAAAGTAACACATAAACACTCCTCCATCAAAGTACCAGGATCCATACATCCTATTTCTGTATTTGAAACTCTGTTCAATGTTATTGATTATTAAGAGAAGTTAAAGGCAATAGAAAAGGTTCCTTATGCTGCATATTTAGCATTCCACCGTGAATGCTTTGTCTGTGCCTCTGTCTTTTCCTGTTTCTCTCTTAATATATCATACCTAAATTGATGTTTAAGGATATATAATCTCTTTAATTCTGTCATTGCTAAAGTCTGTCTGCATATATAGGAACTTCTGGGATTCCAGTCTTCACTATCATCTCAGAACAAACCATTGCTTTGGGGGATCCCGTTTTTAACTAATAGTGGCTTCCAGGAGGTAGCAGGACTGCATTTCATTTGTGCACTTCTAAAAGTTAATGAACAATTAAATAGTCATGGTTTGCCTTTGGTTGCAAAGTCTATGTACAAATTGGGTTCCTCTGAAGGCTAACATGGCCACAAGAAAGCACCAGTGTCCCCGTTTTCTGAACAACAGACTCTTTCATAGGACAGATCAAGTGCCTATCCCATGCTCTCTCAGCCAAAAACTGTCTGTGTTGAGCGTCCGTACTCCCCAGACCCAGGCCTTACCAGGGGAGTCCAGGCTTCAGTCCAGAGACTCACTGTTTTCTGTAGGTTAGGATTCCAGAAAGTCTGTAGATTGTCTGGGCCATTCTTACAATCTGTCCTTTCCCGAATGTTCAAATGGCCAAGCTTCTCAGGGCACCTCACACAGCGTGTGTGAGAAAGGGAGGAAGTCACTGACTTTATAACACATCTGAGGAGAGAGTTTGGAATAGTGTCTGTGTGATAACTTTTAGAGGGGACTTTACTACCTGGTACTAACCCTAGATCCAAACAAAAGGCTGAATTTTATCTGATGGCTCAGAGATTATCCCAGTGTTCAGATTGTCTTAAGGTTGACATTTGCCTTTTAAATATTCATGAGGTCATACAGGCTACGATAACTAATCTTTGTGCCAGGACTACTGAGAAGTCTGGATTGCTAACGTGTACTTTTGATCAGTTCTCTTCTAGAACAGAATCTATCTTCTTACAGATGGAAGACCAACAGAGAGTATTTGGCTCCGTAACTTTTTCCAGCTCCCACACCATCCATGCGTAACAGCCTCACAAACTCAAACTTGAACATCAGCCCTCAAGCCACAGTCTAGATGTTAAACGAGGCCAAACCCCAAAGGGCTTGTGTTTGTCCCCTGTCTGTCTTCTCACTGTCAGAGCAGTCACCTTCTTTGCTGATTCAGCATTCATGTGGAGAGGTGGACTTCAGATGCTCAGCTCAGTAGACTAAGACTCTTTTCTTTGTTTGCTTGCTTGAGACAGGGTCTCACTACTCACTATGTAGCCTTCATTGGTGTGTAACTCTGTGCAGACCAGGCTGGCCCATAACTCAGAGAATCCACCCTCCTCTGCCTCCCATTGCTAGAACTGTAGGTGTGGACTACTATACTCATGTATATACAGCTATGTGTGAATGCACACGTACAAATACACTCATATGCATTTAACTGGATAATACAGAAGACTGCTGAGTTTTATCCAAATGGCATTTTAATTTTCAAATTTAATTTAGGCTAATCTGTTGTGTCCTTTTGTTTTAATTAATTTTTTCCTTTAGTAATCAGGGGCTAATTTGCTATTGCTCAAAAGGTGAACAACATATTTATTAGATGGCAGGATTAAAATTATACTTAATATCCACAAAATATTTTTTTTCATTGATAGCATAGCATCTAGTTCCAAAAATATAAAAGTTGTGTTTTGAGCAGTAGTTTATAAATACAATTCTTCCCAAAATGTGCTACGTCACAACTGTCCACACAGTTTCCATGGATAGCCTTGATTTTCGTATTGTAGAACTGCGGAACAGTGCAGGAAATACAGCTTTTCTTGGCACGTCTTGGTCACTCAATTGAGGATTGCCATATAAAGTCACATCCTACTTCTATCATTCTGGTATGATAGAACCAGACGCCTGATAGGCTCCAGAAATTGGGATTATTTCTTAACTCAGCATTCTTACTGTGTACTCAGTTTTATCAGAGAGAAATATATAGGACGAGCAAGTCTCCCAGACATCCCTGCCCTCAAGGATTAACAGTCTGCAGATCAGAACATTATCAGCGTGTTTTAAAGGGATGGATGCTTCCGCAGCACTTTGACCAGCCTAGGCTTTAGGCTCAGAGTGGAGCCCTTTTTCTGTTTAGTAAGTCAACAGTAAAAAGTTGACTGTGGTACACATAAGTTTACCGGATACACACGTGTACGTGTGTCTAGAGACTGTGACACCATAAATTACCCCTTCCATGCTGCTTGTAATTGATTTTCAGCTGCGATTTGAGCAATTCGGATCTTCACAATACATGGCAATGATAAAGGACTAACCTCTAGAATGCATAAACTACTCCCGAAACTCAAAAGTAAGCAAGTACCCAAAGTCTGGGCAAATTATTTCAACAAGCTTTTTAACAAAACAATGATCCATAAAGGACTCCGTGTCAGCAATAGGGAAATATATACTAAAATAATGATGATATGCTGTTATCTATCTACAAACATGGAAAAATTGGAAAGGTTGACAATATCAAGTGTTGGTGGGGGTACAGGACAATTAGAACTGAACATTTTGCTACTGGGCATTCAAATTGGTATAAACCCTTTAAAAAGCTGTTGGTAACTATTAATTATGGATTTCACATTGTTCCTTGCATTATAGATTCTCTAATATAGATTTGGCAAAAGATAATTTACACAGATGTTTATAGTTCCTGTGCCTCCTGAGCTGGAGGCAATGCAGATTCATGTGATCAGATGGATATCGGAATTGGGACATAATCTTGCAATAATAATAATGTGGCATGAATGATGGCCATAGATACCATATTTAACCAAATAAGTCAGATACTGGAAAAAACTCATATCAAATGGTTGCATTTATCTGGAATACAAATATAGGTAAAGCTGACCTATTAATAAAGAGCAAAAGAGTAAGACTTCAGGAAGCTAAGTTGGAGAGGACAAGAGAGAAGCTCCCCCACACAGGCAAGCTCTCTCTTCAGTGAGTGCTACAGAAACGAGTGGATTCAGTACCTGCATTCTTCCCAAGCTGTTGGACCATGACGGCTTTACCTTTTCCCACATGTATATTGTATTTTAACATAACTTTATTTTAAAGTCATGATGATTTTATCATCTTCCATCTGTTGGTTATTCCTTCCCTCCGTTCCAAATTTCTCATGAAACCAGCTCCATTAAACAAGGTAGGGAGCTCTGGCAGAGACAAACCCTTGCTTTCATTGCCTTTAAGGCTTTATGGGTCTAACCAAGGATTAAATGAGAACACTTGTTCTGTGTATGCCACGGCACAGCATCCCACGGTGGTAAAGGGAAGAGTGAACTTTTCTAAATCACTTACGTTTGCTGAGCTTCTACCCTCGTTGGCAGTTTACCAGAGCGCAGGAACTCTAACTCACTGCCGTGGTTTGGCAATGTGGTTTCTCTCTGGAGGGCTCTCTTCGTGTGAGTGGTTGACTTCCCCGAGTTGCTGTGAAGTCGGCGGCCCAGAAAGAGGCACCACTTTAATTTAAACATATGAAAAACTGTTTCGTTCTTCAGTGGATTATTCGTTACTGGTTTACTAATGACTCTGGAACTTCATTTTTTTTTTTTTTTTTTTGGAAAAGCGTAGGCAGTTGTTTGACTAAATTCCTATTTGAGTAATTAGTTGGATCAAAATAATTGTGTAAATTAAGAATTCTTTAATAGACATTATTTAGGTGTCAACTGGATTTGCTTTTGCCAACGCATAATCAGTTCATTGTGTGATTAGCAATAAACCTGTCATTTCTGAAGGGATCATTTTTAAAACGAAAGAAACTCTCTTTTGAGCCTCAAAGAGCATCCGTACTATTTCCTGCTGAGAAACTCAGAACTATTTTGCATTTTGTCTTTAAAGTTAAGATTATCGACAAATTTGAAACAGGAAGTGAGTGTATATCAGAATGAGAAAGCATGTTGGGATGTCGGGGAAGGCACAGATATTTTCCTATCAGTATTGAGGTGGCAGCCCCTTCAAAGACAAGCACATCCCACACAGACGCCTGCCAAACTCACCATTCCTCGAGATTGTGTCAAAAGGCAGCTGCCCTGCCATGCTTCCCTTCACCCTCATTAAACTGCTAGTGGCTCTTGATGCTCAGTTTTTCTAGCCCTGTTTAAAGCCGGAGCCTACTTTTCTTATCAAAATGTGGGTTCTCAGAGAGTCTATGATCTGTTTGAGCTAGGTGCGGTGGCCCCCACCTTTAATACCAGCACACAGGAGGCAGAGACAGGCAGATCTCTGTCAGTTCAGGGTCAGGCTAATATACAAAGTGAGTTATTGATCTGTTTGAGTGATGTCCCCGGTGTTTTAAGGATGTAGCCTAGTTATTGAAAGGTGAATCAACCAAGCGTGAATGAGTTAATGCTTGAAACATTCACAGCCAGCTGGATCCTTACCGACACGCCTTTATCTGTTCTGTAATCTGTGCAATTTTTCCATTGATAAAACAGCTCATGACTGACTCCTGGCAATTCTTTCGCTACATTTCCCCCGGGGAGCTCCTGGTCATCTCTTGGAAGGCTGTCCTAGAACAAATTCAGCTACAGACATTTTAGCATAGCTTCACCTGCCAGATGGGAGCAGTCACTGTGTACCCAAGAGACCTGAGCAGTGCTGTCTGAGGCAGAACATCATTAACTACCATGATGTAGGACTCCACACAGAAGGAGTGACTGCAGCTTCTTTTGGGGACATGTGACACTTGGTGGTCGGGCTCCTGACTCTGGGACACATGTTCTAACTGGGGACAACTTTAACCGGCTGAACTAGAAAGGGTTGTGTATAATACCAGGCTTTATATTAAACAAAAATAAATTTTCTCTAACGCGAGTTTTCAGACAGGTTGTCCTAATATATTAACTTCTGTCTGTGTTTTGAATAGTCAATTTCACGGTGAAATGAGTTCTTAATAATATATTTACCACCTGGGAGAAATCTCCCAGCCATCTGGAAAGGAGAGGGGATTTAGTGCCTCCAAGCAGAGATTGGATTTTTTTTTAGTTATTTATTTATTTCAGCATCAGGTAAGAAGCGGGAAGGATGACTTTGTCCCTGCACTACTGCTGCAGGGCAGAAGGTAGACTGCACAGGGCTGTGAGCATGCTCCATCTCCGTCTTCAGGAAGTCTGAATTCACCATCCATGGCAGGCACAGAGCCATTCAGCATGACAAGGGTCCTCAAGGAGTGTCCTGGATGACAATAATTACCAGTGGGAAATGCAAACCAACAAAGCTGAACATCCAGTTTTTTTTTTTTTTTTTTTTTTTTTTTTTTTTTTTTTTGTGTGTGTGTGTGTGTGTGTGTGTGTGTGTGTGCGTTGAATTGTTGTGGGAATACCCAAGAAGAAAAGGTAAAGTGGGGACTCCGGACAGCTCTGTCATGGATTGCTTGTAAGCCTGGAGACCTACACCTAATCCTTGGGATGAGCACAGGAGGAGAAGAGATGAGAAGAAATTCCTGGGTCTGGAGAGATGGCTCAGAGGTAGAGCACTGGCTGCTCTTCCAGAGGTTCTGAGTTCAATTCCCAGCAACCATATGGCTCACAACCATCTGTAATTTGATCTGGTTCCCTCTTCTGGCATGCACACCGAACACTGTATAAATAATAAACAAATAATTAAAAAATTCCTGAAAGCTTAAAAGCTGTCCTCTAACCTTATAAGAACACCATGGCATGCACCCCCCCCCAACTCACACACATATGCAAATAAAAATAAATATCACTAAAAGGAATAATCGTGAATAACTTTCAATACTATTGTGAAGCTAGACATCATATTGATGAAGTATTTGGTTCAATGTCAGTATTAATAGGCAGTATGTAAGTGCTCATGGAAAATAAGGTTGAAAGAAAGTTTTTAAAAGGTGTGCTTATGTAGAAAATAATATATATAATCAACTCGATGTAAATAACTGGATAAAACAACACAAAATTTTCTGTTATGTGTTCATTTAGCAAACATCCACCAAGCCCCTATTAGGAAGCAGATATTCTTTGAAGTGTTTTGCAAATGTCTATAAATGAAAAAAATGTCCTTTCTGAGTTTAAATTTTTGAGGAGGATCATGAAATGTAATAGGCCTTGGGGGAAGAGTCTAAACCAGGAGGAATTCATTATTGCAGGAGCTCTAAGAACACTGGCATGCACAGTAGGTAGACAGGTAGTCAGTGTGCAAATGGGTAGACAGGCAGTGCACACAGTGGGTAGACAGGCAATCAATGTTCCCAGTAGGTGGACAGACATTCAGTGTGCACAGTAGCTGGACAAGCAGCACACAGCGGGTAGACAGGCAGTCAATGTGGACAGTGGATAGACAGGCAGTCAGTGTGCATAGTAGGTAGACAAGCAGTGTGTACAGTAGCTGGACAAGCAGTTCACACAGTAAGTAGACAGACAGTCAGTGTGCACAGTGGGTAGACAGGCAGTCAGTGCACACAATGGGTAGATAGGCAATTGGTGTGCACATTGGGTAGACAGGCAGTCAGTGTGCATAGTAGGTTAACAAGCAGCACACATAGTGGGTAGACAGGCAGTCGGTGTGCACAGTAGGTAGACAGGCAGTCAGTGTGCACAGTAGGTAGACAGGCAGTCATTGGGCACAGTGGGTAGACAGGCAGTCAGTGGGCACAGTGGGTAGACAGGCAGTCAGTGGGCACAGTAGGTGGACAGGCAGTGCTCACAGTGGGTGTACAGGATACAGAACATATAATACAGAATTTCACTAATAATCAAATGAATAATAAGACTATTGTATTGGGACTAAGTCTGAATGGATATGGGCAACTGTGGACATGATGGAGAAAGGGAGTGAAGAACCAGTATCGCCATGGAAGGGCAGACAATGGCCAAGGCCAGGGAGGTGGCAGTGAAGTTATTAAGATATGGACAGTTCCAGAGACTGTCCTCCTAATAGAGACACAGGAAACCTGAAGTGAGAGGAAAAGAGGAGCAGAGATGGCTGTGGAGTACTGAGCCCATCAGCTGGAAGAGTGAGTTGTAACCAGCTGAGAGGTGAAGGCTAAGTGAGAAAGAGTTGGGCTCTGAGGAACTATGCCTGGTGTCAGACCTGGGTGGAGGCAAAAAGCCAGACAGTTGCTTATGTGCTCTGGCTTGTCCCAGGTTTATATATTCGAGAGCAATGACGCAGAAATGCTACTTACCATTCAATAATTAAAGAAGAAAGCTAAGAATATGAAGTTTAAGAAATGACCATGAGATTGGAAACAGAGTCTAACAGCGTCCCCAAGAACACGCAAATGTGTAGCAAGGAGAGATCACTGGTTTGCAGAGGGCTTTGCTTATTTAATTTTAGTTTTGTTGCCTTCCAAAGATATGATAGAAGAAGAAAAGGATTTTTGAAGTTTATGTATTGATGAAATTGGCCAGAAAGCAAAGAGGGGGAAAGACATTGAGGGGAGAAGGTGAGACAGGAGCGGTGTGGTGCTGATGTCTGCAGTGGACAGCGGAGGCCTGTGTTCCTCTGAGGCTGGTGTGTTTGTGTTGATACCAAAGTAGATGCAGGATGTTGAGTTGGAGAAAGTCTTCCCTGACTGCTCTAGGCTGCTTATGAAGGAAGAAATGAAGGCATCAGGCAAATCTGAGGCTGCTGGACGGCTACAGGAGTGGAATGAAGGAGAGAAGTCTGCAGAATGACCACCTTGGGAAGCAGACAGGGGAAGCAACTAATAGAAAAGTGTGATTGTCCAGCAGCTAGAGATCCATGTGAGAATTTGATAATTACTTTAAAGTGAGACCACTCAATTTAGAGTCAGTTAAATAGATTAAGGACACAATTCTGAGACATTTTATGGGTCCTGATACTTCTTGTCTCTGGAGATATAAAGATGAATAGAAGACAGTCACTACCCTTACAGAACTCACAGCCTTGGAAAGAGGCTGAAATATGAAACCAATAACTGTAATAAATTGTAATAATTCTATAATCGAGTTATCCTTATTGTTCTGGGAAGTACTGCCAAGGGCTGTTGCCAAATATAGTGACCCAGCAAGCAGGTGCATTTCACACTTGAAGCAGAATATAGTCTTCAGTAATAGGGATTGCAGTCAGTCCAGATGTATTTACGATGGGACCATCCTGGGCTAGGCACTAATGGTAGGCAACATGTGCTTAGCTATTTTCAAATTAGCAGCAACTAGAATCACTTTAGCAAATTCTAAAAACCCATATCCACACCTGTCAGTCATAATTTTTTTCCTTCCCTTTTTTTTTTCTGGTGTATAGCCAAGGAAGAAAATTGCTGATGTTAGCAGACAAACTAACAAGAGCAGAACAAGGAAAGAGCTATGTGGCTAATGCTGTCACGTATAAAATGAGAGAGATCAGTTGAAAGGTCTGGAGGAAGAACCAGCCAAACTAGCTAAGCCCCATGTCTTCATCAGGGTTTCTATTGCTGAGACCAGAACACCATGACCCAAACAAGGTGGGTAGGAAAGGTTTTATTCAGCTTATTTTCCATATCACAGTTCATCATCCAAGGGAGTCAGGACAGGAGTTCAAGCAAGGCAGGAACCTCGAGGCAGATGCTGATGTAGAAGCCAAGAGGGGTTCTTCTTACTGGCTTCCTCCTCGTGGCTTGCTCAGCCTGCTTTCTTATAGAACCCAGAACCACCAGCTCAGGGTGGCCCCACCTGTAATGGGAAGCACCCTCTCCTATCACTTACTAATTAAGGAAATGCCCTCCAGGTTTGCCAATAGTCTGATCTTATGGAGGCATTTTCTCAAATAAGGTTCCCTCCTCTCTGATGACTCTATCGTATGTCACTTTGACATAAAACTAGCCAGGACATCCAACAAGCAATGTTTAGGAGTCATGGTAGAGTGTAATTAAGGAGAGTGAGGAGGAGGGGCAAAACACCTAGGGATGAAGGAACAGGGGCCAATCAGAAGTTTAGAAGGGGACTTCCATAGGTCAAAGGCTGGGACACCAAGAAGGACTAAAGTGGCCAGAGAAGCTGAGTTACCTTTAGGCAGGAACCACACTGAAAAGGGTGGATTTTATATTTGTTCCTACAGTATTGTTGGAATTCCATCGAAGATGACTAGGAAAACCTTCGGTTATATGAAACTGTGTTAACTGAAGTTGCAGAGCATGGGTGAGCAGAACCTGAGAGGATCTCAGCTGGCACAAGGAGCGGGAAAGGGGATTGGACGGATGGGTGAGCTGTTGGAGTGCTGTAGGACCCAAGCGGTGAGTGGACAGGGAACTGACTGATCATGTCTTGTGTAGCATTTTACGAACTAGAATAATCTGTGGTCTTTGGAACACATGAGTCCATGAAAAGCCACTGCCACTTGAATGTGGAAAATAAGGGTCAGAATGGGATGTTATTAAAATACCCAGGTGGATTTGCGTCTGCTGTGTCTCAGCTTGACCCAGTTTGTCTGTTTTATGATGTCTAGTGCAATTTTCAAGCTCTGGTTTCTGAATCATGTATCAAACCAAACGGCCCTCACCCCAAGAAGAGTAAGAGATAGGTTATTCGTGAACAAAATCTAAGTGACCACGGCCCTTATAGGGAACATGGGTTCAGATGGCTACAGTAAAGTGTTCTAATGTAGAAACAATTTCGTGAAGTTATAATTACGGGGCTGTGGGCAGAAAATAATAAACTCAGGTGTTTTTCAAATACACTGGTAGAAACATCAGATTGTTGGGCTACGGCAGATGGGTCTAAACTGCTATTTGCTGGCATTTCTAGCTTTTTGGGTAAAAATGTTTGCGACTTGCTTAGCTACTGTGTCTGTGCTGGTTAGTTTTTAGTCAACCTGAAACCACCCTAGATATATCTGAGAAGAAAGGATCTCAATTGAGGAATTGCCTTCCTTCGTCAGATTATCCGTGGGCAAGTCTGTGGAGAATTTTCCTGATTAGTTATTGATATGGGAGGACCAGCCCACTGTGGGCAATGCCATTCCTAGGCAGATGGCCCTGGTTTGTATGAGAAAGTAGACCGAGCAAGCCAGTAAGCAGCATTGCTCTATGGACTCTCCTTCATTCCCTGATTCCAACCTCCAAGGTCCCTCTCTACCTACCTTCAAGGCAAGTTGAGTTCTTGCCCCAAATTTCTTCTCTCAGTACTTTGCTATGATGTGGAAGTGTAAAATAAAATAAAATAAACACTTTCCTCCCTAAGCTCTTTTGGGTAGTGTTTTAATCATAAGAATCTAAACCTTACTAAGACAACATCATGAATGATTTTACTTGATAGTCACCAGGATGTTAGACCAGATAAAAGTTGAGAATTGATGATTATTAAGGAGGTTAAAGATAGCTCAGAGAAGTTAGGTCTGCATCTACAACATTCTACATTTCTATAATAACGAATCTAGTAATCCTGGCAGAATCTTTAGCATAGGTGTGTGGGTTTTTTTTTTGGTTCTTGTTTTCTCAGAACCTCAGTTCACCCATCTCAACATCTGCTTTATTAGCAATATGTGGAATTCAAGACTAGTGTGAGATACATAGAAAGATATTTTCTCTAAAAAGAAAAGTAAAAAAGACAGACAGAAGAAAAAAGAGAGAGAGGGAAGAAGAGAGGGAGGAAAGTTGTGAAGAGAGGAGAGGAGGGGAGAGAAGAGGGGAGGAGAGGAGAGGAGAGGAGAGGAGAGGAGGAGGGGA